>NC_142852.1:35208775-35531210 GCF_061612785.1 Hesperophylax consimilis | reverse complement strand
TATGGAATGTGTCCGCTAATTTGTAATTGGTCTTGTGACATTACCTCACAGGGTCACACTGCCCAGAGCCCAGTGGACTATGCATCCACATAATGCCAAAGGGATATAAGGGAGAGGAGGCGCAGTAAGTACCTGGCTATTCAGATCTCATGTGATGGAATGTGTCGCTAATTTTTAATTGGTCTTGTGCATTACCTCACGAGGGTCACAACTGCCCAGAGCCAGTGGGACTATGGCATCACATAATGCCAAAGGGATTAAGGGAGAGGAAGGCGGTGGGGGGGGCCAGTAAGTACCTGGCTATTCAGATCTGATCATCAAACACGGCTACCGGGGCGATACTGAGAGTATCTAGTGTGATGGAATGTGTCGCTAATTTGTAATTGGTCTTGTGACATTACCTCACGAGGGTCACAACTGCCCAGAGCCAGTGGGACTATGGCATCCACATAATGCCAAAGGGATTAAGGGAGAGGAAGGCGGTGGGGGGGGGGGGGGGGCAGTAAGTACCTGGCTATTCAGATCTGATCATCAAACACGGCTACCGGGGCGATACTGAGAGTATCTATTGTGATGGAATGTGTCGCTAATTTGTAATTGGTCTTGTGACATTACCTCACGAGGGTCACAACTGCCCAGAGCCAGTGGGACTATGGCATCCACATAATGCAAAGGGATTAAGGGAGAGGAAGGCGGTGGGGGGGGCAGTAAGTACCTGGCTATTCAGATCTGATCATCAAACACGGCTACGGGGCGATACTGAGAGTATCTATTGTGATGGAATGTGTCGCTAATTTGTAATTGGTCTTGTGACATTACCTCACGAGGGTCACAACTGCCCAGAGCCAGTGGGACTATGGCATCCACATAATGCCAAAGGGATTAAGGGAGAGGAAGGCGGTGGGGGGGGGGGGGCAGTAAGTACCTGGCTATTCAGATCTGATCATCAAACACGGCTACCGGGGCGATACTGAGAGTATCTATTGTGATGGAATGTGTCGCTAATTTGTAATTGGTCTTGTGACATTACCTCACGAGGGTCACAACTGCCCAGAGCCAGTGGGACTATGGCATCCACATAATGCCAAAGGGATTAAGGGAGAGGAAGGCGGTGGGGGGGGGCAGTAAGATACCTGGCTATTCAGATCTGATCATCAAACACGGCTACCGGGGCGATACTGAGAGTATCTATTGTGATGGAATGTGTCGCTAATTTGTAATTGGTCTTGTGACATTACCTCACGAGGGTCACAACTGCCCAGAGCCAGTGGGACTATGGCATCCACATAATGCCAAAGGGATTAAGGGAGAGGAAGGCGGTGGGGGGGGGGGGGCAGTAAGTACCTGGCTATTCAGATCTGATCATCAAACACGGCTACCGGGGCGATACTGAGAGTATCTATTGTGATGGAATGTGTCGCTAATTTGTAATTGGTCTTGTGACATTACCTCACGAGGGTCACAACTGCCCAGAGCCAGTGGGACTATGGCATCCACATAATGCCAAAGGGATTAAGGGAGAGGAAGGCGGTGGGGGGGGCAGTAAGTACCTGGCTATTCAGATCTGATCATCAAACACGGCTACCGGGGCGATACTGAGAGTATCTATTGTGATGGAATGTGTCGCTAATTTGTAATTGGTCTTGTGACATTACCTCACGAGGGTCACAACTGCCCAGAGCCAGTGGGACTATGGCATCCACATAATGCCAAAGGGATTAAGGGAGAGGAAGGCGGTGGGGGGGGCAGTAAGTACCTGGCTATTCAGATCTGATCATCAAACACGGCTACCGGGGCGATACTGAGAGTATCTATTGTGATGGAATGTGTCGCTAATTTGTAATTGGTCTTGTGACATTACCTCACGAGGGTCACAACTGCCCAGAGCCAGTGGGACTATGGCATCCACATAATGCCAAAGGGATTAAGGGAGAGGAAGGCGGTGGGGGGGGCAGTAAGTACCTGGCTATTCAGATCTGATCATCAAACACGGCTACCGGGGCGATACTGAGAGTATCTATTGTGATGGAATGTGTCGCTAATTTGTAATTGGTCTTGTGACATTACCTCACGAGGGTCACAACTGCCCAGAGCCAGTGGGACTATGGCATCCACATAATGCCAAAGGGATTAAGGGAGAGGAAGGCGGTGGGGGGGGCAGTAAGTACCTGGCTATTCAGATCTGATCATCAAACACGGCTACCGGGGCGATACTGAGAGTATCTATTGTGATGGAATGTGTCGCTAATTTGTAATTGGTCTTGTGACATTACCTCACGAGGGTCACAACTGCCCAGAGCCAGTGGGACTATGGCATCCACATAATGCCAAAGGGATTAAGGGAGAGGAAGGCGGTGGGGGGGGGGCAGTAAGTACCTGGCTATTCAGATCTGATCATCAAACACGGCTACCGGGGCGATACTGAGAGTATCTATTGTGATGGAATGTGTCGCTAATTTGTAATTGGTCTTGTGACATTACCTCACGAGGGTCACAACTGCCCAGAGCCAGTGGGACTATGGCATCCACATAATGCCAAAGGGATTAAGGGAGAGGAAGGCGGTGGGGGGGGGGGCAGTAAGTACCTGGCTATTCAGATCTGATCATCAAACACGGCTACCGGGGCGATACTGAGAGTATCTATTGTGATGGAATGTGTCGCTAATTTGTAATTGGTCTTGTGACATTACCTCACGAGGGTCACAACTGCCCAGAGCCAGTGGGACTATGGCATCCACATAATGCCAAAGGGATTAAGGGAGAGGAAGGCGGTGGGGGGGGGGGCAGTAAGTACCTGGCTATTCAGATCTGATCATCAAACACGGCTACCGGGGCGATACTGAGAGTATCTATTGTGATGGAATGTGTCGCTAATTTGTAATTGGTCTTGTGACATTACCTCACGAGGGTCACAACTGCCCAGAGCCAGTGGGACTATGGCATCCACATAATGCCAAAGGGATTAAGGGAGAGGAAGGCGGTGGGGGGGGGGGGGGGGGCAGTAAGTACCTGGCTATTCAGATCTGATCATCAAACACGGCTACCGGGGCGATACTGAGAGTATCTATTGTGATGGAATGTGTCGCTAATTTGTAATTGGTCTTGTGACATTACCTCACGAGGGTCACAACTGCCCAGAGCCAGTGGGACTATGGCATCCACATAATGCCAAAGGGATTAAGGGAGAGGAAGGCGGTGGGGGGGGGGGGGGCAGTAAGTACCTGGCTATTCAGATCTGATCATCAAACACGGCTACCGGGGCGATACTGAGAGTATCTATTGTGATGGAATGTGTCGCTAATTTGTAATTGGTCTTGTGACATTACCTCACGAGGGTCACAACTGCCCAGAGCCAGTGGGACTATGGCATCCACATAATGCCAAAGGGATTAAGGGAGAGGAAGGCGGTGGGGGGGGGGGGGGGGCAGTAAGTACCTGGCTATTCAGATCTGATCATCAAACACGGCTACCGGGGCGATACTGAGAGTATCTATTGTGATGGAATGTGTCGCTAATTTGTAATTGGTCTTGTGACATTACCTCACGAGGGTCACAACTGCCCAGAGCCAGTGGGACTATGGCATCCACATAATGCCAAAGGGATTAAGGGAGAGGAAGGCGGTGGGGGGGGCAGTAAGTACCTGGCTATTCAGATCTGATCATCAAACACGGCTACCGGGGCGATACTGAGAGTATCTATTGTGATGGAATGTGTCGCTAATTTGTAATTGGTCTTGTGACATTACCTCACGAGGGTCACAACTGCCCAGAGCCAGTGGGACTATGGCATCCACATAATGCCAAAGGGATTAAGGGAGAGGAAGGCGGTGGGGGGGGGGGGGGGCAGTAAGTACCTGGCTATTCAGATCTGATCATCAAACACGGCTACCGGGGCGATACTGAGAGTATCTATTGTGATGGAATGTGTCGCTAATTTGTAATTGGTCTTGTGACATTACCTCACGAGGGTCACAACTGCCCAGAGCCAGTGGGACTATGGCATCCACATAATGCCAAAGGGATTAAGGGAGAGGAAGGCGGTGGGGGGGGGGCAGTAAGTACCTGGCTATTCAGATCTGATCATCAAACACGGCTACCGGGGCGATACTGAGAGTATCTATTGTGATGGAATGTGTCGCTAATTTGTAATTGGTCTTGTGACATTACCTCACGAGGGTCACAACTGCCCAGAGCCAGTGGGACTATGGCATCCACATAATGCCAAAGGGATTAAGGGAGAGGAAGGCGGTGGGGGGGGCAGTAAGTACCTGGCTATTCAGATCTGATCATCAAACACGGCTACCGGGGCGATACTGAGAGTATCTATTGTGATGGAATGTGTCGCTAATTTGTAATTGGTCTTGTGACATTACCTCACGAGGGTCACAACTGCCCAGAGCCAGTGGGACTATGGCATCCACATAATGCCAAAGGGATTAAGGGAGAGGAAGGCGGTGGGGGGGCAGTAAGTACCTGGCTATTCAGATCTGATCATCAAACACGGCTACCGGGGCGATACTGAGAGTATCTATTGTGATGGAATGTGTCGCTAATTTGTAATTGGTCTTGTGACATTACCTCACGAGGGTCACAACTGCCCAGAGCCAGTGGGACTATGGCATCCACATAATGCCAAAGGGATTAAGGGAGAGGAAGGCGGTGGGGGGGGGGGGCAGTAAGTACCTGGCTATTCAGATCTGATCATCAAACACGGCTACCGGGGCGATACTGAGAGTATCTATTGTGATGGAATGTGTCGCTAATTTGTAATTGGTCTTGTGACATTACCTCACGAGGGTCACAACTGCCCAGAGCCAGTGGGACTATGGCATCCACATAATGCCAAAGGGATTAAGGGAGAGGAAGGCGGTGGGGGGGGCAGTAAGTACCTGGCTATTCAGATCTGATCATCAAACACGGCTACCGGGGCGATACTGAGAGTATCTATTGTGATGGAATGTGTCGCTAATTTGTAATTGGTCTTGTGACATTACCTCACGAGGGTCACAACTGCCCAGAGCCAGTGGGACTATGGCATCCACATAATGCCAAAGGGATTAAGGGAGAGGAAGGCGGTGGGGGGGGGCAGTAAGTACCTGGCTATTCAGATCTGATCATCAAACACGGCTACCGGGGCGATACTGAGAGTATCTATTGTGATGGAATGTGTCGCTAATTTGTAATTGGTCTTGTGACATTACCTCACGAGGGTCACAACTGCCCAGAGCCAGTGGGACTATGGCATCCACATAATGCCAAAGGGATTAAGGGAGAGGAAGGCGGTGGGGGGGGGGGGGCAGTAAGTACCTGGCTATTCAGATCTGATCATCAAACACGGCTACCGGGGCGATACTGAGAGTATCTATTGTGATGGAATGTGTCGCTAATTTGTAATTGGTCTTGTGACATTACCTCACGAGGGTCACAACTGCCCAGAGCCAGTGGGACTATGGCATCCACATAATGCCAAAGGGATTAAGGGAGAGGAAGGCGGTGGGGGGGGGCAGTAAGTACCTGGCTATTCAGATCTGATCATCAAACACGGCTACCGGGGCGATACTGAGAGTATCTATTGTGATGGAATGTGTCGCTAATTTGTAATTGGTCTTGTGACATTACCTCACGAGGGTCACAACTGCCCAGAGCCAGTGGGACTATGGCATCCACATAATGCCAAAGGGATTAAGGGAGAGGAAGGCGGTGGGGGGGGGGCAGTAAGTACCTGGCTATTCAGATCTGATCATCAAACACGGCTACCGGGGCGATACTGAGAGTATCTATTGTGATGGAATGTGTCGCTAATTTGTAATTGGTCTTGTGACATTACCTCACGAGGGTCACAACTGCCCAGAGCCAGTGGGACTATGGCATCCACATAATGCCAAAGGGATTAAGGGAGAGGAAGGCGGTGGGGGGGGCAGTAAGTACCTGGCTATTCAGATCTGATCATCAAACACGGCTACCGGGGCGATACTGAGAGTATCTATTGTGATGGAATGTGTCGCTAATTTGTAATTGGTCTTGTGACATTACCTCACGAGGGTCACAACTGCCCAGAGCCAGTGGGACTATGGCATCCACATAATGCCAAAGGGATTAAGGGAGAGGAAGGCGGTGGGGGGGGGGGCAGTAAGTACCTGGCTATTCAGATCTGATCATCAAACACGGCTACCGGGGCGATACTGAGAGTATCTATTGTGATGGAATGTGTCGCTAATTTGTAATTGGTCTTGTGACATTACCTCACGAGGGTCACAACTGCCCAGAGCCAGTGGGACTATGGCATCCACATAATGCCAAAGGGATTAAGGGAGAGGAAGGCGGTGGGGGGGGGCAGTAAGTACCTGGCTATTCAGATCTGATCATCAAACACGGCTACCGGGGCGATACTGAGAGTATCTATTGTGATGGAATGTGTCGCTAATTTGTAATTGGTCTTGTGACATTACCTCACGAGGGTCACAACTGCCCAGAGCCAGTGGGACTATGGCATCCACATAATGCCAAAGGGATTAAGGGAGAGGAAGGCGGTGGGGGGGGGGGCAGTAAGTACCTGGCTATTCAGATCTGATCATCAAACACGGCTACCGGGGCGATACTGAGAGTATCTATTGTGATGGAATGTGTCGCTAATTTGTAATTGGTCTTGTGACATTACCTCACGAGGGTCACAACTGCCCAGAGCCAGTGGGACTATGGCATCCACATAATGCCAAAGGGATTAAGGGAGAGGAAGGCGGTGGGGGGGGCAGTAAGTACCTGGCTATTCAGATCTGATCATCAAACACGGCTACCGGGGCGATACTGAGAGTATCTATTGTGATGGAATGTGTCGCTAATTTGTAATTGGTCTTGTGACATTACCTCACGAGGGTCACAACTGCCCAGAGCCAGTGGGACTATGGCATCCACATAATGCCAAAGGGATTAAGGGAGAGGAAGGCGGTGGGGGGGGGCAGTAAGTACCTGGCTATTCAGATCTGATCATCAAACACGGCTACCGGGGCGATACTGAGAGTATCTATTGTGATGGAATGTGTCGCTAATTTGTAATTGGTCTTGTGACATTACCTCACGAGGGTCACAACTGCCCAGAGCCAGTGGGACTATGGCATCCACATAATGCCAAAGGGATTAAGGGAGAGGAAGGCGGTGGGGGGGGCAGTAAGTACCTGGCTATTCAGATCTGATCATCAAACACGGCTACCGGGGCGATACTGAGAGTATCTATTGTGATGGAATGTGTCGCTAATTTGTAATTGGTCTTGTGACATTACCTCACGAGGGTCACAACTGCCCAGAGCCAGTGGGACTATGGCATCCACATAATGCCAAAGGGATTAAGGGAGAGGAAGGCGGTGGGGGGGGGGCAGTAAGTACCTGGCTATTCAGATCTGATCATCAAACACGGCTACCGGGGCGATACTGAGAGTATCTATTGTGATGGAATGTGTCGCTAATTTGTAATTGGTCTTGTGACATTACCTCACGAGGGTCACAACTGCCCAGAGCCAGTGGGACTATGGCATCCACATAATGCCAAAGGGATTAAGGGAGAGGAAGGCGGTGGGGGGGGGCAGTAAGTACCTGGCTATTCAGATCTGATCATCAAACACGGCTACCGGGGCGATACTGAGAGTATCTATTGTGATGGAATGTGTCGCTAATTTGTAATTGGTCTTGTGACATTACCTCACGAGGGTCACAACTGCCCAGAGCCAGTGGGACTATGGCATCCACATAATGCCAAAGGGATTAAGGGAGAGGAAGGCGGTGGGGGGGGGGCAGTAAGTACCTGGCTATTCAGATCTGATCATCAAACACGGCTACCGGGGCGATACTGAGAGTATCTATTGTGATGGAATGTGTCGCTAATTTGTAATTGGTCTTGTGACATTACCTCACGAGGGTCACAACTGCCCAGAGCCAGTGGGACTATGGCATCCACATAATGCCAAAGGGATTAAGGGAGAGGAAGGCGGTGGGGGGGGGGCAGTAAGTACCTGGCTATTCAGATCTGATCATCAAACACGGCTACCGGGGCGATACTGAGAGTATCTATTGTGATGGAATGTGTCGCTAATTTGTAATTGGTCTTGTGACATTACCTCACGAGGGTCACAACTGCCCAGAGCCAGTGGGACTATGGCATCCACATAATGCCAAAGGGATTAAGGGAGAGGAAGGCGGTGGGGGGGGCAGTAAGTACCTGGCTATTCAGATCTGATCATCAAACACGGCTACCGGGGCGATACTGAGAGTATCTATTGTGATGGAATGTGTCGCTAATTTGTAATTGGTCTTGTGACATTACCTCACGAGGGTCACAACTGCCCAGAGCCAGTGGGACTATGGCATCCACATAATGCCAAAGGGATTAAGGGAGAGGAAGGCGGTGGGGGGGGGCAGTAAGTACCTGGCTATTCAGATCTGATCATCAAACACGGCTACCGGGGCGATACTGAGAGTATCTATTGTGATGGAATGTGTCGCTAATTTGTAATTGGTCTTGTGACATTACCTCACGAGGGTCACAACTGCCCAGAGCCAGTGGGACTATGGCATCCACATAATGCCAAAGGGATTAAGGGAGAGGAAGGCGGTGGGGGGGGCAGTAAGTACCTGGCTATTCAGATCTGATCATCAAACACGGCTACCGGGGCGATACTGAGAGTATCTATTGTGATGGAATGTGTCGCTAATTTGTAATTGGTCTTGTGACATTACCTCACGAGGGTCACAACTGCCCAGAGCCAGTGGGACTATGGCATCCACATAATGCCAAAGGGATTAAGGGAGAGGAAGGCGGTGGGGGGGGGGGCAGTAAGTACCTGGCTATTCAGATCTGATCATCAAACACGGCTACCGGGGCGATACTGAGAGTATCTATTGTGATGGAATGTGTCGCTAATTTGTAATTGGTCTTGTGACATTACCTCACGAGGGTCACAACTGCCCAGAGCCAGTGGGACTATGGCATCCACATAATGCCAAAGGGATTAAGGGAGAGGAAGGCGGTGGGGGGGGGGGCAGTAAGTACCTGGCTATTCAGATCTGATCATCAAACACGGCTACCGGGGCGATACTGAGAGTATCTATTGTGATGGAATGTGTCGCTAATTTGTAATTGGTCTTGTGACATTACCTCACGAGGGTCACAACTGCCCAGAGCCAGTGGGACTATGGCATCCACATAATGCCAAAGGGATTAAGGGAGAGGAAGGCGGTGGGGGGGGGGGGGCAGTAAGTACCTGGCTATTCAGATCTGATCATCAAACACTGCTACCGGGGCGATACTGAGAGTATCTATTGTGATGGAATGTGTCGCTAATTTGTAATTGGTCTTGTGACATTACCTCACGAGGGTCACAACTGCCCAGAGCCAGTGGGACTATGGCATCCACATAATGCCAAAGGGATTAAGGGAGAGGAAGGCGGTGGGGGGGGGGGCAGTAAGTACCTGGCTATTCAGATCTGATCATCAAACACGGCTACCGGGGCGATACTGAGAGTATCTATTGTGATGGAATGTGTCGCTAATTTGTAATTGGTCTTGTGACATTACCTCACGAGGGTCACAACTGCCCAGAGCCAGTGGGACTATGGCATCCACATAATGCCAAAGGGATTAAGGGAGAGGAAGGCGGTGGGGGGGGGGCAGTAAGTACCTGGCTATTCAGATCTGATCATCAAACACGGCTACCGGGGCGATACTGAGAGTATCTATTGTGATGGAATGTGTCGCTAATTTGTAATTGGTCTTGTGACATTACCTCACGAGGGTCACAACTGCCCAGAGCCAGTGGGACTATGGCATCCACATAATGCCAAAGGGATTAAGGGAGAGGAAGGCGGTGGGGGGGGGGGGGGCAGTAAGTACCTGGCTATTCAGATCTGATCATCAAACACGGCTACCGGGGCGATACTGAGAGTATCTATTGTGATGGAATGTGTCGCTAATTTGTAATTGGTCTTGTGACATTACCTCACGAGGGTCACAACTGCCCAGAGCCAGTGGGACTATGGCATCCACATAATGCCAAAGGGATTAAGGGAGAGGAAGGCGGTGGGGGGGGGGCAGTAAGTACCTGGCTATTCAGATCTGATCATCAAACACGGCTACCGGGGCGATACTGAGAGTATCTATTGTGATGGAATGTGTCGCTAATTTGTAATTGGTCTTGTGACATTACCTCACGAGGGTCACAACTGCCCAGAGCCAGTGGGACTATGGCATCCACATAATGCCAAAGGGATTAAGGGAGAGGAAGGCGGTGGGGGGGGGGGGGCAGTAAGTACCTGGCTATTCAGATCTGATCATCAAACACGGCTACCGGGGCGATACTGAGAGTATCTATTGTGATGGAATGTGTCGCTAATTTGTAATTGGTCTTGTGACATTACCTCACGAGGGTCACAACTGCCCAGAGCCAGTGGGACTATGGCATCCACATAATGCCAAAGGGATTAAGGGAGAGGAAGGCGGTGGGGGGGGGGGGCAGTAAGTACCTGGCTATTCAGATCTGATCATCAAACACGGCTACCGGGGCGATACTGAGAGTATCTATTGTGATGGAATGTGTCGCTAATTTGTAATTGGTCTTGTGACATTACCTCACGAGGGTCACAACTGCCCAGAGCCAGTGGGACTATGGCATCCACATAATGCCAAAGGGATTAAGGGAGAGGAAGGCGGTGGGGGGGGGGCAGTAAGTACCTGGCTATTCAGATCTGATCATCAAACACGGCTACCGGGGCGATACTGAGAGTATCTATTGTGATGGAATGTGTCGCTAATTTGTAATTGGTCTTGTGACATTACCTCACGAGGGTCACAACTGCCCAGAGCCAGTGGGACTATGGCATCCACATAATGCCAAAGGGATTAAGGGAGAGGAAGGCGGTGGGGGGGGGGGGGGGCAGTAAGTACCTGGCTATTCAGATCTGATCATCAAACACGGCTACCGGGGCGATACTGAGAGTATCTATTGTGATGGAATGTGTCGCTAATTTGTAATTGGTCTTGTGACATTACCTCACGAGGGTCACAACTGCCCAGAGCCAGTGGGACTATGGCATCCACATAATGCCAAAGGGATTAAGGGAGAGGAAGGCGGTGGGGGGGGGGCAGTAAGTACCTGGCTATTCAGATCTGATCATCAAACACGGCTACCGGGGCGATACTGAGAGTATCTATTGTGATGGAATGTGTCGCTAATTTGTAATTGGTCTTGTGACATTACCTCACGAGGGTCACAACTGCCCAGAGCCAGTGGGACTATGGCATCCACATAATACCAAAGGGATGCCAAAGGGAGAGTTACTCGGGCAGAGTAGTATGACCAGTTATTATTTTGAAGTAGACTGTTGTTATAATGTCTAGAACACATTGGAAGGTATTAACGGTTTTACAAAAATTTTAGCCGACAATCTTAATTCTAATAACATGAAATCTTAAAATTAAGTGTTTAACAATAAAACGTAATGCTGAGATTACTAGAGTCTTGTATTTACAGAGTTTGACGCATCGACGAACTAAGTGTTCGAAGCGTTGGTGTACATATAGCGTGGTACATGGAATTTCTGATATAATTCCAGCTGATTGCTGATTGTTGTGGTACATGGAATTTAAGATATAATTCCAGTTGGTTGTTGTGGTACATGGACTTCAAGGTTTTGAATCCAGTAGGTTAATTTTCAATTAATGTATGGACATTGTATTTTGTTGCCTCGATGAACTATGTTCAGAGCTAGTAGATTTATTCTACCAAGAGTGCATAATTAGTAGCTCTGGTTGTAAAATTATTGTACATTAATTGTATAAAAAATATTTAAGACTAAACTAATCTTAAAATAACATTATACATGTTTAAAGAATCGCAAATGTAAAGTTACAAGTTGTAATTTACTTGAGAAACATTTCGATGGTACGCTGTATATAGCGGAATGCTGTATTTACATAGGTTATATTGAAATAGAAAACTATAGAAAAAGATATGTTTTATAGTAAGTTGTATCTAGTGAAAGAAATATTTAATTGATACATAAGTAGGAAATAGTGGAGTTTTCTTTGTCAAAGTATTACATTTTGGAGCCTTAGTTAGGCGTTCATCATAGCATTGTAAATACTAAAGGGTTATGCTAACTAGAGTCAAAAAAGCTGCACATTGTCTCCAGCACGTAAAGGTGTGTTTTTTGTTGACGTAAGTCGAATAACCATGTTCCTTTACGTACGTAAGACAAAGTGGGTTTAACTTGTAATTGTACCAACATGAAAAATAGAAGTATATTTAAAAATAAATAATTTCAACCACATGATTCACTGGATGTATAAAAGTGCCTATACATCCAGGGAAGCATGGTTTAAAAAACTAAAATGCATAAACGATGCTTGAAAACTGTGGTAAAGAGTTACCTACTACGTACATAGTTTGTAGAGTAAATAGTGTGTACGTTGATACATAATATAATATGATGAACCAAATTGGTTGTGTGGAAAGTTGGTCACACTTGCTATTACAGTAATGATGTAATACATGTAGTAACGCATAAATGCGGTTGCATGATGAAAAGTTATCAGTTATCATCTTATTTTTTAAAGTTTTACATTAGTAAAAACAGAGTGGTGCTTGTAATACCTTTGAAGTGCACAAATTATGCAGTTGAATGATGAAAAGTTTTCATCTAAAATAGAAATGATTTAATATTGCAAAAACATGATTAATATGTTATGTTTTTTAAAATGCATGAGTTATGCAGTAAAATGATGAAAAGTTTCATCGTATTTAAGGTGTTTCACACTTGTGAATACACAATAATGATTTAAGTTTTAGCTTATGTTAATTAGCCAATTACAATATTAAAGAACTGATTTACATAAAATATCGTATATTTTAATATTGTGATGTTCGCAGTATTTTAAGAATCATATACTTTATGAATATGGTCTGCAATAGAAAGTTAGGCGAAATTTATAATTTAATTTCTATCATGAGTTATGAATGAGAAAAATGCCAAATAAAAATTTCTTTTTGTGCGTTATTCCGTTCCAAATCGCTTTGGAAAATGTACTTGCCGACCTGATCGCGTTGAGATTTTGGTTATCGGTGTAACGGGAACAGGGGGTTGAATAGTGACATTTTCTTCAACTGGAACGAAAGCAGGCTTGAGTCTGTCTATGGAGACACGTTTTGGTTTGCCTTTTATTGATATGACAAATGTTTTGTCATCACGTTCTTCTACCTTGTAAGGACCCTCGTAGGGGTTCTGAAGTGATCTTCTTACACTATCTGTTCTCAGGAAAACATGAGTGGTGACAGGTAGGTCTTTGTGCACAAAAAATTTTCTTACGCTGTGATTGCTGGCAGGGGTCGATTTGATACTTTCGAACTTTCTCTGTAGTCGTCCTACATATGTGTCGGGTTCCTCGCGGGGAGTTTCTGAGAAGAACTCGCAGGGAAGCCTTAAAGTCCTGCCATACGTAAGTTCTGCGGGGGAGCATTTTAGGTCCTCACGCACTGTAGCTCTCAAACCGAGAAGTATTAGAGGAAGGCTCTCAACCCAGTTCTGTTCTCCACATGCCATTAGAGAAGTTTTTAAAGTGCGATGCCATCTTTCAATAATACCGTTCGCTTGGGGATGGTATGCCGTGGTTCTAGAGTGTTTGATGCCGAACTTTTCTGCGAGTTTTTTGAAGAGATAACTCTCGAACTGTCGTCCTTGGTCAGTGGTGATGCTGTCAGGTGTACCGTGACGAGCGATCCAATGCGTAATCAGCGCTGTGGCTACGGTTTCTGCTGAAATATTCTTCAGGGGGATTGCTTCCGGCCATCGAGTGAACCTATCGATCATGGTTAGTATATATTGGTAATCATTGCATGATGGTAGTGGTCCAACTAAGTCGATGTGTATGTTGCGGAATCTATCCTCTGGTAATATGTACGTTGCTAGAGGTGCGACTGTATGCTTTGATATCTTAGCTTTCTGGCAAGGTATACATTGTTTTACAAAACTCTTGACGTCTTTCGCCATGTCGGGCCAAACGAATCTTTGTTTTACCGTATTTGTAGTTCCCAAGATACCAGGGTGACAAACATTATGTATGCTTGCTATGACTTGTTGTCGCATGCTGGGTGGAACAAGTGGTCTAACATGGCCTGTTGAAATATCACACCACAATCGGGTGTCAGTGCCAGGGATCACCATTTGACGTAGAGCAAGCGTGCTGCCATCGTTTGCCTTAAATTGACCGTCAGGTTGGCATTGCTCTAACCGCATTTGCTCGTAGTCAATTACACTGGGACAGTTGATCTCCTCGATGCGAGATAAGGTGTCCGCAACTACGTTCTCTTTTCCAGAGACATACCTGATGTCGGTAGAAAACTGCGCTATGTAATCTAGCTGTCTCTCTTGACGGGGAGAGCTAGACGCGCGTTTTTTGTTTAATGCGAAGGTGATTGGTTTATGGTCGGTGTAAATGCTGAAATGACGGCCTTCAATGTGGTTCCTGAAGTATTTCACGGATTCGTAAACGGCGGTGAGTTCACGATCGAAAGTGCTGTATTTCTGTTGTGCGGGGGTGAACTTTTTGGAGAAGAATCCTAGCGGTTCCCAGGTGTTTCCTTTAGATTGTTGTAATGAAGCGCCCAATGCTTTGTCGCTGGCATCGACCATCATTGCAAGCTTTGCGTTTGGATCTGGGTGCGCCAGTAAAGCTGCGTCCGCTAGTTGTTGCTTGCATTCTTCAAACGCCTTTGTCTGCTCCTGGTTCCAGTTGAGAATTCTCTTGTCATTCTTTTTGTAACCGGCAATACTGTTATATAAAATTGCTTGGGTGTTAATTGAATTGGGTAGGAACCTACGGTAGTATTTTAACATGCCTAAAAAGCCACGTAGTTCTTTCGCGGTTTTAGGTAGTGGGAAATCTGTCACTGCATTGACTTTGTCCTTGATTGGCGTCATGCCCTTTGGAGTTATTGTGTGTCCGAGGAAGTTCACTGTTGCGGCTCCTAATTGACATTTCTGGATATTGATGACAAGTCCGTTATCAGCGAGTCGTTTAAGAAGCAGATCTAGATGTTTTTTATGTTCCTCATCGTTAGCGGAAGCTATCAGGATGTCATCTAGGTAGACGAAGCAGAAATCTAGATCCCTTGTTATTGCGTGCATGAATCGTTGGAAACTCTGAGCTGCATTTGACAGTCCGAATTGCATGGAGGTGAATTCAAACAATCCGAACGGTGTGATGATGGCTGTTTTAGGTATGTCCTCAGGTTCGACCGGTATCTGATGGTATGCGCGCGTTAAGTCAATGGTTGAGAAAATCTTCGCTTTCGCCAGTTTGTGTGCGAAATCTTGAAGTTGAGCTATCGGGTATTTATCAGGGACCGTTTTTGAGTTTAAGATCCTGTAATCCCCGCACGGACGCCATTCGCCGTTTGGCTTCTTTACCATGAGTAAAGGACTGGCCCAGTTGCTTTTTGAAGGGCGACAAATTCCTTGTTCCATCATGTACTTAAATTCACGTTTGGCTGCCTCGAGGAGCGCTGGTGCTAATCTACGTGCTCGTTGAGATACAGGGGGGCCTCTGGTCTCAATGCAATGAGTCACAGAATGTTTACTCGTATCCGGAGTCTGCATGGTAGGCCTTGTCAACGTAGGGTATTTCTTTAAAATGTCGAGATACTTTTGAGAAGAGGAAATTGTGGCAATGCCCGATGCTGGTCCTCTGTAGGAAGCTCCTCTAATTACTAATCCAGTAGACTCGTCTTCGAGTTTTGCTCGTCTCAAGTTGACTGTCAGGTTGTAGTTGTGAAGAAAGTCTGCTCCAATGATGGGTCTGGAAACGTCGGCAACGATGAAACGCCACTTCATTGTGCGGCGAAGGCCCAAATAGAGCTCGACAGTTTTTGTGCCGTATGTTTTTATTGGTTTCCCATTTGCCCCATATAATGTGGTAGGGCAGTTGTCGGAGGTTATGTTGCCTTTCTCAAATGTCATGTTCCTAGGTATAACCGAGACGTCAGCGCCGGTATCCACTAGGTATTTATGACTTGTACGCAGGTCGTAGATGAAGAGACGACGAGATGTATTAGGGGACTCACATGTCTCTAAAGTGAGTTCCCGTTGACGTTTCCCGACTTCTTCTTTACATATGAACATGGTTTGACGCATTTATGAGCGTTTTCGCCAAATCTGGTATGGTAGAAACATTTTCCATCCTGATTCCTATTGGGCGATGGCTTGCGTGACCCGGACCTTGAGCGGCCAGGGTTTCGACGAGGGCTCTGGTCTCTCCGTCTTCTGTAAGTTGATGTAGAATCAGTTTTGGCTATGCGTAGCTGGGCTACTTCACGTGAAAGTGCTGCTATTTTACCTCACGAGGGTCACAACTGCCCAGAGCCAGTGGGACTATGGCATCCACATAATGCCAAAGGGATTAAGGGAGAGGAAGGCGGTGGGGGGGGCAGTAAGTACCTGGCTATTCAGATCTGATCATCAAACACGGCTACCGGGGCGATACTGAGAGTATCTATTGCGATGGAATGTGTCGCTAATTTGTAATTGGTCTTGTGACATTACCTCACGAGGGTCACAACTGCCCAGAGCCAGTGGGACTATGGCATCCACATAATGCCAAAGGGATTAAGGGAGAGGAAGGCGGTGGGGGGGGGGGGGGGCAGTAAGTACCTGGCTATTCAGATCTGATCATCAAACACGGCTACCGGGGCGATACTGAGAGTATCTATTGTGATGGAATGTGTCGCTAATTTGTAATTGGTCTTGTGATATTACCTCACGAGGGTCACAACTGCCCAGAGCCAGTGGGACTATGGCATCCACATAATGCCAAAGGGATTAAGGGAGAGGAAGGCGGTGGGGGGGGCAGTAAGTACCTGGCTATTCAGATCTGATCATCAAACACGGCTACCGGGGCGATACTGAGAGTATCTATTGTGATGGAATGTGTCGCTAATTTGTAATTGGTCTTGTGACATTACCTCACGAGGGTCACAACTGCCCAGAGCCAGTGGGACTATGGCATCCACATAATGCCAAAGGGATTAAGGGAGAGGAAGGCGGTGGGGGGGGCAGTAAGTACCTGGCTATTCAGATCTGATCATCAAACACGGCTACCGGGGCGATACTGAGAGTATCTATTGTGATGGAATGTGTCGCTAATTTGTAATTGGTCTTGTGACATTACCTCACGAGGGTCACAACTGCCCAGAGCCAGTGGGACTATGGCATCCACATAATGCCAAAGGGATTAAGGGAGAGGAAGGCGGTGGGGGGGGCAGTAAGTACCTGGCTATTCAGATCTGATCATCAAACACGGCTACCGGGGCGATACTGAGAGTATCTATTGTGATGGAATGTGTCGCTAATTTGTAATTGGTCTTGTGACATTACCTCACGAGGGTCACATCTGCCCAGAGCCAGTGGGACTATGGCATCCACATAATGCCAAAGGGATTAAGGGAGAGGAAGGCGGTGGGGGGGGCAGTAAGTACCTGGCTATTCAGATCTGATCATCAAACACGGCTACCGGGGCGATACTGAGAGTATCTATTGTGATGGAATGTGTCGCTAATTTGTAATTGGTCTTGTGACATTACCTCACGAGGGTCACAACTGCCCAGAGCCAGTGGGACTATGGCATCCACATAATGCCAAAGGGATTAAGGGAGAGGAAGGCGGTGGGGGGGGCAGTAAGTACCTGGCTATTCAGATCTGATCATCAAACACGGCTACCGGGGCGATACTGAGAGTATCTATTGTGATGGAATGTGTCGCTAATTTGTAATTGGTCTTGTGACATTACCTCACGAGGGTCACAACTGCCCAGAGCCAGTGGGACTATGGCATCCACATAATGCCAAAGGGATTAAGGGAGAGGAAGGCGGTGGGGGGGGCAGTAAGTACCTGGCTATTCAGATCTGATCATCAAACACGGCTACCGGGGCGATACTGAGAGTATCTATTGTGATGGAATGTGTCGCTAATTTGTAATTGGTCTTGTGACATTACCTCACGAGGGTCACAACTGCCCAGAGCCAGTGGGACTATGGCATCCACATAATGCCAAAGGGATTAAGGGAGAGGAAGGCGGTGGGGGGGGCAGTAAGTACCTGGCTATTCAGATCTGATCATCAAACACGGCTACCGGGGCGATACTGAGAGTATCTATTGTGATGGAATGTGTCGCTAATTTGTAATTGGTCTTGTGACATTACCTCACGAGGGTCACAACTGCCCAGAGCCAGTGGGACTATGGCATCCGCATAATGCCAAAGGGATTAAGGGAGAGGAAGGCGGTGGGGGGGGCAGTAAGTACCTGGCTATTCAGATCTGATCATCAAACACGGCTACCGGGGCGATACTGAGAGTATCTATTGTGATGGAATGTGTCCGTTTGATAGATTCCCAAATCTTAACAAACGGACTGCAATCTTTAGAGCACAGGCGTCAGGTAAGTATGCTGTCCTTGTTCTATCGGTATTACAATGGAATATGCTCTGAGGAACTAGCGTCATTGATCCCTTCGGCACCGGTGCGTAGTCGGGATACACGCCAAACGCGCGCCCAACATTTGTACACGGTTGACATTTGTCACATGAGAACGGGTCGCTTCTACGATTCGTTATTAAGTTCAACAGCTCGGCTGTGGAACAAACTGCCGGCCTCTGTGTTTCCTCCCTCCTACAACATCCTCCCTCTACACAAAAAGACCCTCCACACAGCATCCCCAAAGATGACATAGGCCCTGAGGGAAATTATTTTATTCAGGACCTCCTGTGTGGAGAATATTAAAAAAAATGGAAGCCGTTAAAATTTATCGAACAATGTTATTTTTTCTGATTCTAAGACCGCACATTCTGAAATGGTTCCAACTGGCTACAACGTCAATATCACTTAATAATAATAATGTTTGTTTATTTCAGCTGAACAGTGCGGTGAGAATCCCGGCATTTTCAATTTCTACCGATTTTATATCAAGTTTCTCGCTAACTCCTTAAGTCTTGGAGTTCCAAAAAAAAAAATGTTGTTTTTGAAGATAATATCCATACATTCGTTTTGCCGAAACGTTAATTATTTGAAATTCCCTCGATAGAAAAAAATCGCAAAGTAAGCTCCGAAAATTATTAAAAATACGTTTTGTTCTGTTATTTAATATGTTATAAGCACGAAAAAATTCAGAGTGTATGTTTAAATGCAACTAAAGACATTGGAGAGAGATTTTTGCTTTATTTCAAATGAGTCGTGTTTCATAAAATATTTTCACAGCAGTCGCTGTTCGTTCTGTTCGTTCTGTTCGTTCCAATCCTTTTAAATATTAGCGCGCTCTCTCTAACATTCTGATTTACATAAGACCATTTCAAACATTCGTCAGTCCCGCGCAGTCGGCAGGCATAGTGGACGTGTGTCAGAATTTTTGGCATCTAAAATTACGTGATTTACTGTAAATAATATTAATTTAAAATATTTGAATAGCTTATTTAACGTGAATATTGCATTTATCGGTTAAATAATATTGTTTTTCAAAATTGAAAAATAATTAACAAACATAAATTAAATGTCCCAAGGCCGCGGCTTCTGTACAAAAGTACTATTCGCCAAAAATTCGTTTGCTACAAGGCGATGGAAGCTGATTGTTCTAAAACTGTGAGATTATTTCTTGAATGAATTCCGCAATCGTTTTTTGCCACTCTGGAAATATTAGAGTAAAACACGTCAGGTGTTTAACAAATACTGGTTATTCAGACTTTGCCGAACATTTAATTAATACTAACCATACTTTTGATAAAAATACAGGAGTCAAAATTGTACATAAAAATAAAATAGGAATACGCCTTAATAATATAGAAGCATTAGAAATAGTAGTAGATTGAGATCAAACGAAACCGGTCGACGTGTATAGCAAAATAAAGTGGTTTAAAAGAACAACAAAAAATATTTTGAATAACATATTTAATTAAAATGTATCTATCACGTATACTTTTATAAAATTTACAAATATCTTTATGAAATTCAATTTTTATTTAAAAAAGAAAAAAGTGAAGTAAAGCAAAAAATAGAGTATTAGAAATTATCCTCAAGGGACAACTCTGTATTACAAAACATTCAACTATTTCAAGTTGTTTTTATAATTTTATACTTTATATTATTTTTTAGATTGCGTCCATTTAGACATATTTAATGCATTGATAACTGTAAAAACCGAGTAAGTTTGTTTTGTATTGGCCATTAAATGATGATGATGTTTTTGTTACGTAACTCCACACAGGATGCAGGTAATTCTGCATGATTATACAAGTTAAAAATAAAATGTTAATCTTTCGAAATTCCAACGCTTTAAGGTCGATTTCAGGTAAGTAAGTTAATAAACTAAAGGATAAATAAATATTTTTCTATGGAAAAATATTGTTCTATAGGAAAAAACACAATGGATTGTTAACCCTATACGAACTCTATGACAAGTAAAAGTGGTGGGCGTCGCCCATCTACAATTCGAAATGCAGAATGCCGCGTCTTAAGAGGAAGCTACAAGCCAAAAATATGTATATTCTTTGTTTGCCTTATTTCGTGACGAATACACAGGTAATAGGCATTAAAATCGCTTGGAAAATGGATTCAAGAAACACTCGATTTCATGCGCAAAAGTGGTTTTTATTTATTTTGTATAAAAATTTATAAGTACGCAAAAAATTAATCAAAGGAAACTGTCACAAATAATCTTACCCATAATATGTTATTTTTTAAAAGTTGATTCATTTGTGCATTCATTCATTTTTATTGAATAAATACATTTTTTAGTAGGTTACATTTATATTTTATATGAAGTAAATAATTTTTTCATTTGAATTCTCCTCAAGAGAAAAGATAAGAAAAGCATCAATTTATATAAAGCATTTTATTTGGTACTCATAATGTAAACAAATTCGTTATAAAGATTAATGGAAAATCACTATTTAGCACTAATTGAGCTTCGCCTTAAGTCTGAGTTCTGTTGATTTTATTTCCGAGTAGAGCCGATTTTCCGTCAGCACATATACGTCGTAATGGGGTAAAATATGGTAGATTGTAGTTCATAATGTTATAATGCAAACTTATTAGATAACTATTTAAAATTATTGTACTGTTTAAATGAATAAATATATAATTACAAAAAGTCTTCTGTTTTACAAGTCCTTAGGAGGAACCTAGAGTTCAAACCCTGTTGATATAAAAAAGCTTAAAACAATTAAAAGTATTTTTAAAATATGTAATTATTTACTTATGTATATACTTTTATAAAAGTATATAAATATGTAATTATTTACTTATGTATATAATTTTATAAAAGTATATACATAAGTTACATTTTAATTTAATATAAAAAAGATTTAATTAATTAAATCTGTAATATCCTTAGTTTGAGAATTGTAGACGTTTTAAGTCCCGCGCACGTCCAGTTCAAGTAACTTCGCTAGTATTTGTCCACCGAAATAAAAGTTTATTTATCAAGTACCAAATACCTAACGACCGGCGGACTCCTGTCGACCCTTACTACGTGTTGCCGTTAAATGCACGGCAAATTTGGAGAGTATGTCCAACTTTTGGTAAAATTAATTTTAGTTCTCAATAATATCAACAGATGTAGCAAACGCAAGAAGTGAAATATATAAAATTGCTATCTTAGCGACAATCAAAACCCTATGCGCAGTTGTGAAAACTAAAAAAGGAGGGTGTAATCGCAATTCCAAACAAAAATTGAAGACATCGCCTGAATAATCCGCATTATTACCCTCCATTATAATTCCGGGCGATGAGGAGTACATTACATACTATGGTAGTTTTATTTAGTTACTTTTATTTTTTAATTTATACTTAGTTAAATAATTGGGTACATTTTTGTATGGCACATGAAAAAAAATATATAAAATTAAAACAGATCATTGAAGTCCTCCTCACTAAGAGATCCTGTACTGACGGGGACTATATATATGTTAGTTATGTTAGTTATGATGTTTTTAATATATTAGCTAGTTCTTCTTCCGATATTTCCTTAAGCCAAGATTTGATGTCCTTAATGTAGTTATTTTTCGTTTTCCTTTGTTTGATGTTGAGAGGGAGTTTATTATATAATTTTATTGCTAAAAATTCAGAGCTTCTTTGTCCAAAGGTAGAATTTCATTTATGAATATTAAGTATGTCTGTTTGCTTGGCTCTGGTTTTATGATCGTGAGAAGGGTTTGCCTCTGCTTTATTTTTTAGGTGATGAACTAGAATATTTTTAGCATAGATTTTTTGTAAACTTGGAACATCAAACAGATTAAAAATATCAGTAGTTGGCGTCCTTACAGGGAGCTTTAATATGGTCTTTATGATATGAGTTTTCTTTAGTTGTTTAAGATGGTTTGATGATGCTGAGCCCCATCCTATTATTCCATATTCCAATAGAGAGTAGCATAGAGCATAATATACTGTCTTTAGATCTGTAGTTGACAAGATATTTCGTAATTTTTTGAAGAAATATATTATGAGTTTTGTTAGCTTTTTTGAGGTTCCTTCGATGTGTGCATCCCAATGAAGTTTGTCGTCAATTACGATCCCAAGATATTTAATTGTTTTAGTTTGGACTATATGCGGGCAAGAACATTGCGGATATTTGTTTAGACATTCATGTAATTTGAGTGTATGCTCATTCGTTGGTTGACCTCGTTTGTTCTTAGAGAATGTTAGATATTTAGTTTAACTCACATTTAATGTAAGGGAGTTTGCTTTTACCCAGTTTGTGCTTGTCCAATTTTGTTCATAGAATATAATGACAGTGTCATCTACAAAGCTCATCATGTCTCCTTCAATAGTAAGACTCATAAGGAAGGTCATTGTCATTAATATAAATGAGAAATAGTATTGGACCCAATACGCTTCCTTGAGGGACACCGTACTTGATTTATAGAGTTTTGCTACTTTTTTACCAATTTGTACATACTGCTCTCTTCCAGTTAAGTAACTTTTAAGTAGATTTAGAGTTGTTTGTGTTATTCCATGTTTTTTAAATTTTTAAAATAGTATTTCATGGTCAATTGTATCAAAAGCCTTTTGAAGGTCAATAAAATCTGCCAACTCTTCTAATAATCTGGAATTAGTGGAAACTTTTAAATAAGACTCAAAAGAAACGGAATGTAAAGCATAAAAATGATAAAAAAAACTATAAATACTAAATAGTTTATTCTCTCCAGAAGTAAAATATTAAATAAATAAATTGAATCAGCAGTGACATCTGTTGAATGTAATAGAAGTATTAATATGTAGGTAATAAGGTATATCGAAGTTTAGTAAATAGTTCCGTCATTTAGCCAATAGATGGCTGTAACAAACGGTTTTACTACAAAATGTAGTTTTTTGAAAATTTAATTTAATTTATTAACGACCGTGTATGTGAAAACCTTACTAATATGGAAACTGACATAAATTAGTAAATGAAAATATTTGTACACATTGTTTACACGGCCAGAGGGGTGTTGCTTGTCGGTTGTATAAACTTGAATATTTCCGAGGTATTTTAAATGTGATATATATTTCTTCTTGAAGATGTCGTAAAAACAAATACCATTTTAAGAAACAATATAAACTTGCCTCTAAGATTTTAATATTTTAAAATATACTTTGATGTATAAATTTTATAAATTGGAATATTTTAATTTCAAACATGAAAAAAGTTGAAATAACATATTTTTACTCCAAATGTCGAAAATTTTGAACCAAATTCCTTTTATTTAAGGAATCTACTAGAAAACTGTCCGCTCACTTTTAATCTCGTTTCTACGTCATGGGTGACCCATACTCGTTTTACATCCAAAGTGTTCTTCAAATACTTACTATGGAACCATTTCAATATTATATACTTGTATCAGGGATAATTGATATTAAATGATAACAAACATATGTATGTAATAGCCCTTAGATGATTCCGATTTGAAAAAGGTGCGGGATTTGTAAACCCTAATAATAACAACAAAAAAATTAGTTATATTTTCATCCACATTTTATTTAAATACCTTAGTTTTATTGTACATCGCTTGACGAATGACACAACATATTTTTTGATAAAAACACAATTATAAATATTTTTTCGTCAATAACAAGAGTATAGCATAATTACATAAATATAAGGATTACCAAAAAGATAATAATAAATAAATGATTATTTGTCAGGAGGACGAAAGGTTGGGAAGAACTGGATTGTCTGATATAGATCTGACCACTAAATAAAACACAGCTTAAATGTTTGGATTAGAAACGGTGGAAAAATAATCTTTACCATGGCGATACTGAGAGTATCTACCACCCTGGATGACACGAAATGGTCGAGTTTTACATTCATTAAACAAATAATCTAAAGCTAGCTTTACACCATCCACCTTTTCATCTCTAATTCCATATCGGGACACAAATGATTAACTTCACACTATTCAACCATTATTTTCACACCTACGATTTCATACAGATAGTTGCAATTAGAGAAGATATAAAATTTCTCTTGGGCTTGGTTTGTGCTTTGTCGTTATCCAATCAATGTTTTTGTTTACCCGTTCATTGTTTGAACCTTTATCATAATGATTTTAATAGGTATCTTGATCGATATGATATTCGTATTATGTATGAGGTGAAAGCATCAAAACACAGTAGCGCAGATGCCAAAGCAATAGCTGTCACACCCCTGTATCGAATCATTCATTAACAAAAGTATTTGCACAAGAAAATAAATAACACAGATAAAAAATATTGAAAATAACTCAAAATAGATGCATGTGAGCAGAATTGAATTGTAGCAGGTTTTCTAAGATAATGATTATGCAGAAACAACTAGGTATGTTAAGTGTGAGACAGCGTATAATTTACAATAATTTCATATTTAAGCTCTGAGATAAGTTGCTCCGGAAATACATGTTTAATAATGTAAATTTTAATTTCTAAATACCTGAATACCCCACGAGAAGCTGTGGAGATTTTAGACTCAACAAATTTGTCGGGAACCCAAAATAATCTCTATTTTAAAGGATTCAAGATATTCAATGAACTATTGATGGATGTTAAAGAAGCTAAAAGCCTTGCAGCTTTTCGTGGGTTATGCATAAATACTATAAAGAATAAGTGTTAGATGTAGTTTAAAGTGTGCCTAAAAGCCATAACAATAATTTGTACATCCAACTTATTCTAAAGATTTTACTAGACATAAAAACATATTTTTTATGAAAACATACAAGAAAAAATTAAAAATCTCACACTAAATAAACATTACGCGATATAGTTAGGTAAAACAATGAAAGATGACAGAAATCAAATAATGTCTAACTTCTTAAACTGTACAAAAAACGTTACCAACTACTAAAACAGAACACCTCAATTTTTTAGGAATCGATGAATTTTATGAAAAAAAGGAGGGTGTAAAGCAGTCATAAGACCCGGGTGAATGAACTCCCGTCACATTTTACTAATTGGCAATCAGCGCCATCTTCTTTCTATGTAGTGAAATGTCACTTAACTGCGCTATATAAATTCCATATTATTATTATTATTACTATTATAAATATAAATTTTCGTTTGTTCAAAATCTTATCTCTGAAAATTCTTCACCGATTGCTTTGAAATTTTGACACAACGATGCATTCGAATATGCGTGTGTTTTTATATACCTATTTTATATTGATGTCACCCGTGACAGGTAAAAACATGTTTAAAAAAAAACAGTGCAATCTGTTGGACGTAAAGTAACACGCGCTATTGTTCCTCTATCTCCACAGACAGATTGAGCCACAGCAACACTAAAACACATTGCAGAGAGGGTACATAATCAAACACTTATTACAGTTATCTGATGTGCTGTGCTTTATCTTGTTAAACTGCAATTAAGAAGTTTGTCAACAGGATTTATAAATTGGAACTGATTGTGTGAAGAATTCAGACAAGCGATTAAAGTTACATAATATTTTGACAGAAAACTATTATAATTGTTATTTAAAAAATGGATATTATTAGTCAAGAATTCAGACTATCCCGTGATTTTTCACAGGTGTGCGCTATTACATAACTAAATATGAAGTATTTAGTTCTATTACATAACGCTATAAACATTCATAGTAATTGCAAATATATTTTCTTATTCAAAAAAATATTAATATATTGAAAAAATATGAATATACAAAAAATATTAATATATTGAAAAAATATGAATATACAAAAAAATACTCTATGGTGTATTACATTAAAAGAATATAAAGTGTCACATAAATATTTTGTGACAAGTTTAGTTCTTGCTTAATTGGGGTTATTTTGTCTATGGTATTTTTTCTCGAACTCTGGCAATATTTTGAAGGAAGGAAGTACAGTTTTGTTTATGGTCACTTCCTCCCCGGTCAGCTGGGCTGCTGACCGGTGGAGCCAGTCACTCTCCTTCAAAGGGGCTTCAATCTGAGTTAATCATGTGAATAGGAGTTATTATTTCTTTTAAAAAAGGCGCGGGGTGTTTATCCTTTCACGAATAGTTCGTGTTGATTATTATTTCTAGTGGGGATTATGGAATCCCGCTTTTCATCCAGTGTTGGCCGTTGGTCATATTTGTATACTCGTGTTTCGGAACTGAAACCGTAAATGGATCGGTCCTAGCTATGGCTAGTAGTTGATGGCTGAGTTTTCCCGCGTCGCGAAGGAACGGATTGCTGTTCCCGAAGTCTGTAAGACAAGCCTGGTCGGCTACCACGTGCTGCAGGCCTGATGCCCCTGCAGGCGTCCATTGAAGGAGATGCGTCCTCCTGCTTCCACTAAGAGAAGGATGTCCTGGCCTCCGTCCCGGGTCCGTTCCCCGCTGCCGAGAGCAAGTTTTCGTTCGCCATTCGTTGTCGTTCTTTCGTTTCACGTTAAGTTAGTTTAGTTTAATTCAAGAGTCCATCGGGTATGTGCCTATATTTATTTCTATGATTACATGTTTATCATCTGTACTCCTTTGTAGTTGCTTTTGATGTTTCAATATATTTTCCATTAAGAACTCACTCTTTTATTTATGATCACTTAACTTACTTGACAGGAAATTATTCCCACAATCTTGAGATGAGATCTCAGCTCTACCGTTTCCTTTTAAACATTGGAATGTACCTACCTAAAATTGCATACGTTACATTTGGCGCTCAACGTTTAAAATATTTCGTTTTCGGTGCAGTATCCTTTTTTCTGTCATGTCAAGTTGGGTTTTCATTAATACTAGTTGATAATATTAGAGTTGAATCAATGTGTGTGCACTTAGCATTTCCATACTTACATTCACATCATAATGTCTACTATTGACCTTTAATATTAATGTTATGTTCATGTATCCTCATACATAACCTATAATAATTATGTTGTTTGCATTTTGAAATGTCATTGTATTGCAAAGAACTTTTCATTGTTTGATCATAGACAACTTATTACTGATGAAGTTAGAAGTTTTCGAGTGTTTGAGTAAATTAATTATTATTTTTTCTTAAAATATAATATCGATTGTCTATGATTCTCTTGTTGATCTATGAACAAGATTAGTTGTCAAAATTTTGAAGGTTAAAACTTGTTTCGTACCTGTCATACTGATTAATAATAACTTGATTAAACATCTTTGTTTATACGCAATGCGAATTGAATAATGATTAGTAAAACCTTTCATTATTATTTGCTACAAAATATAGTTCGGTATATTCTGTGTTATCATAATATGTAGTTTTGTTTACGTTCCTGGGTAAATACAAATTCCAACGTAAACACAATTTAAATATCCTTTTGATACTTTCGAAATACTTTGTTACAAGTTATTCGTAAGTAAATCATAATTATTGATAGTAATATCAATGTAGTGTCAAACATAATACTATGTACTACGTACAATAATTACTTTTTAAATATATTTGCACAGTAATATTCAAGTTTTTATGAATCCAGTACACATTTAAATTACGACTTTGTCAAAAATAAATTACCTACCTTATTACTATCACAATTACTATCAAAACAAATAACTTGTTTACATTCTAAAAATACTATCTGTCAAAATGTGTACATTGACATTTGTCATCTATCATGATGAAACATAAACATGCAAATAATGTTCAATATTGTTATTTTATAATGAAATACCTTTTTCAAAGAATCTTTTATATGATATTACCATTTCATATACAAAAATGGTAACGAGACTTTTCATGGTTATTTTTCAATGACAGCGCACTTCTGTCATTATTGAATATGTTGTTGTGGTGTCATCTGACATTAGGCACTAGTAAATACTACATTGTTTACAAACATGGATAACTGTCAATGTCTGCACAAGACTTCGTTATTTTTTTTTTTGCGGTTTATTTAATCGAAAATAACGACGTGTAATTTTTTAATAAAGAGCATGATAATCATCTACATCAATTATCATAACAATTTGGTTAATTGTTTTCTTTATCAATTATTATAACAATTTGGATAATTGTTTTTTTTTTATTAAATTACAATAAAGTAGTTGTCCTTGATTCTTAATTGTACTTGGAGTACTCGTATATCGTCGCTTGGCGGCACTGATTTATTTGGAGAATACGTTGGCGGCACTGTTTTGACGCGTATTAGTGTAAACAATTTCTACTTTTCGAGTTGACTTGTATAGGGTGTTTGGTAATTGATCTGTTATAAATAAATTATTATTTATATTTCATTATTACATAAGTGATAATATTCTTATTGAAGAATAATTATTAAAATTCTAATTATCATTTTCCCCAGTTAAATTAAGTTATTGTTAAGTATAATTCAAAAACTAGCCAACGATCTTTTGCGTTCTGTGCACAAGGATGACAAGAGGTCTTCAGCGGTTACTAGTAATAAATATAAGTTTACAACACACAACATGGACGCATGTGTGTCGCTATCTCATTGTGGACAAGTTATTAGACCACTTGTTAATATTAAAATTAAGAATTTGTTTTTTCTTCAGGTAGATTAGTTTTGTTTTTTTTTCCTTTAAGGAAGCTAATGTTTTAGTGTGTAGGCCTACCAAAGCCTTCACATTATTGCAATATATATTTATAATTCTTTTGTGACTGTTCTGTTCTCATGATTTGGAGTTTGGTACCTTCATTTCTTGTGCTCAGTACGGACACTAAACTCTAGTTTACTGACGATAAACCGTTTATTTACCCTCGGTAAACTGGAACGTGATCCTTGTGGTCACTGGCGCCCAAATTTTGTTAGTTAAGTCTTTCTTTTCTTCGTTACTATGTTTTTTCTTGTTATTAATGACATACACTAGTTTCGAGATTTTGGTAGTTTCAAATATTTGATTATATTGGTTATAATACTCTTAGTTACATACATGCACACACATTGATTTATTTTTTTTGGTTCCGTCTGTATAACGGATTATGTTGTAATACTTTTATTTTTAAGTTTATGCCCTTCTTTCTTTAGTCCACTGGAGGCCCTTTTATCGGCCCATTGAACCTCCAGGGAACTTGAGAATGTATATCTTGGAATTTTGTGTTTCAGAGACTTGAGCTACTTTCTGATGCACAAAAGTTCTGTTAGTTCTTTTATTGTTAGTTTGTATTTCATAAACTTTAAGTATGGTATTGCTTTCCTAAAAGTTCTTTAAATAAGTCTTAGTTCATAAGAAAGTTGTTTTGTCTCTAACAAAGTAAGTACTGCTTTGGCGTGCTTAACTAGTAATTAATTCTTTTGGAATTATCACTTTGCCTCTAATACAGGAAAGTGTGTTTCTGTTTAGTTTTTAAGTCTAAATGTGATAAACATTAGAGTCTTACTGTTAATACCAGTATTAGACTATAAATTAAGTATTACTAGTGTCATTCATTAAATTTTGGATTGATCACCCCTCGAATAGTGTCAACTCACTGAAAGCCATAGTTGATCACACAATTTTGTTTTGTTTGTACAAGAAATGCTGACGTTTTGTCTACACTTGGAGTGTTCTTTTAAGGAATGCCAGCTTGGGTATTGCCTTGGTCTCTTTTCTTTTACAATCAATGTCACTCTGTTGAGTGTTTGCTGCAGATTGTTATATGGATTTTTGTATATCCTAAGGTATGAGCTTAACTTACTAGTTTCTGTTTTGCTTTTTAGTACCATTTGACTTTGGTCATGAACTGATTGTTAAATAGATAGGTATTGTGTTATGTAAACCCTATTCTGTCCACCTTGATTGGCAGGTATTTATTGTTTTATAAATCCTGACCTGATTTGACTTTCGCAAAAAGAATAATTTGAATATTATTCTTGTTTGACGACTCTGTTACTTATTGGTATTTCTTCGGAATTGTAAATCCTGGTTCAATAACGAACGATAAGAAAAAAATGATGGATAAATAATCCAATACAAACCCCTACTCTGGTCACGTCTGATAGACAGTTTGTAAACTGATTCTATACTACTAATAACACAGAAAAGTATTTTCTTGTGTACTAATTTTGCCTACTTTGAACTCCATTGTTCTGAATTGTAAAAAATGTATATCTATAAAGATATTTTCATTATCTATGATTGTTTAATTTTAAGTATTGTTTAATTTTAAGTTTTGTCATAAGAATGTTGTCATAAGATTTTTGTCATAAGACTGTTAAACCGGATGGACTTAGTTAGATAGGTTTCTCATTTTGCTATTTAATTATAGCGTAAATTCAGTGCAAGTGAGGGCTGTTTAACCACCCTAAAGTGAAGCCAAATTGGCCTTGATTTCCTGTGCAAGGAAAAGTGATCTTGTTTTTTTTCTTTATTATTAAGAAATTTATTTTTAAGAAATTTAGTTTTTAAGAAACTTAATTCTAAGTTGCTATTATAACTACTAATTATTGTTTATGTTTTCATTTTTCTAGACACCTGTTGGACTCATAGTTTAGTTTATTAGTGGTCTTAGTTGTTCATGTTTGAGGGCAAACATTTTGTGGGAAGGGGGGAATTGTCACATAAATATTTTGTGACAAGTTTAGTTCTTGCTTAATTGGGGTTATTTTGTCTATGGTATTTTTTCTCGAACTCTGGCAATATTTTGAAGGAAGGAAGTACAGTTTTGTTTATGGTCACTTCCTCCCCGGTCAGCTGGGCTGCTGACCGGTGGAGCCAGTCACTCTCCTTCAAAGGGGCTTCAATCTGAGTTAATCATGTGAATAGGAGTTATTATTTCTTTTAAAAAAGGCGCGGGGTGTTTATCCTTTCACGAATAGTTCGTGTTGATTATTATTTCTAGTGGGGATTATGGAATCCCGCTTTTCATCCAGTGTTGGCCGTTGGTCATATTTGTATACTCGTGTTTCGGAACTGAAACCGTAAATGGATCGGTCCTAGCTATGGCTAGTAGTTGATGGCTGAGTTTTCCCGCGTCGCGAAGGAACGGATTGCTGTTCCCGAAGTCTGTAAGACAAGCCTGGTCGGCTACCACGTGCTGCAGGCCTGATGCCCCTGCAGGCGTCCATTGAAGGAGATGCGTCCTCCTGCTTCCACTAAGAGAAGGATGTCCTGGCCTCCGTCCCGGGTCCGTTCCCCGCTGCCGAGAGCAAGTTTTCGTTCGCCATTCGTTGTCGTTCTTTCGTTTCACGTTAAGTTAGTTTAGTTTAATTCAAGAGTCCATCGGGTATGTGCCTATATTTATTTCTATGATTACATGTTTATCATCTGTACTCCTTTGTAGTTGCTTTTGATGTTTCAATATATTTTCCATTAAGAACTCACTCTTTTATTTATGATCACTTAACTTACTTGACAGGAAATTATTCCCACAATCTTGAGATGAGATCTCAGCTCTACCGTTTCCTTTTAAACATTGGAATGTACCTACCTAAAATTGCATACGTTACAAAAGAAAAGGAAAATCAATTTTTTTGAGCTGATGGTCAGACGGGCAGACGCAGCTTATGGCCACACCACACTCTCCACCCAGGGGGTGTAGTGGACCACGCGAAGGAACAGTTGATGGTCAGACGGGCAGACGCAGCTTATGGCCACACCACACTCTCCACCCAGGGGGTGTAGTGGGCCACGCGGAGGAACAGTTGATGGTCAGACGGGCAGACGCAGCTTATGGCCACACCACACTCTCCACCCAGGGGGTGTAGTGGGCCACGCGGAGGAACAGTTGATGGTCAGACGGGCAGACGCAGCTTATGGCCACACCACACTCTCCACCCAGGGGGTGTAGTGGACCACGCGGAGGAACAGTTGATGGTCAGACGGGCAGACGCAGCTTATGGCCACACCACACTCTCCACCCAGGGGGTGTAGTGGACCACGCGGAGGAACAGTTGATGGTCAGACGGGCAGACGCAGCTTATGGCCACACCATACTCTCCACCCAGGGGGTGTAGTGGGCCACGCGGAGGAACAGTTGCTGGTCAGACGGGCAGACGCAGCTTATGGCCACACCACACTCTCCACCCAGGGGGTGTAGTGGGCCATGCGGAGGAACAGTTGATGGTCAGACGGGCAGACGCAGCTTATGGCCACACCACACTCTCCACCCAGGGGGTGTAGTGGGACATGCGGAGGAACAGTTGATGGTCAGACGGGCAGACGCAGCTTATGGCCACACCACACTCTCCACCCAGGGGGTGTAGTGGACCACGCGGAGGAACAGTTGATGGTCAGACGGGCAGACGCAGCTTATGGCCACACCACACTCTCCACCCAGGGGGTGTAGTGGGCCATGCGGAGGAACAGTTGCTGGTCAGACGGGCAGACGCAGCTTATGGCCACACCACACTCTCCACCCAGGGGGTGTAGTGGGCCATGCGGAGGAACAGTTGATGGTCAGACGGGCAGACGCAGCTTATGGCCACACCACACTCTCCACCCAGGGGGTGTAGTGGGCCATGCGGAGGAACAGTTGCTGGTCAGACGGGCAGACGCAGCTTATGGCCACACCACACTCTCCACCCAGGGGGTGTAGTGGACCACGCGGAGGGACAGTTGCTGGCAGTTGTAACCCTTTCTCTTGTAACTCAAGGTAAGCCCCACCAGCAGCTGGGTGCAGGCCACTCTGCCACCGTTGCTGGCTGTGAGATAGTATCCAGTGAAGATCTGCAATGCACACATTAGAGTCAGTCAATGTGGAATATAAGCAGGAATATCCCTTTGTGCAGTGAATAGCTCAGTGGCACGAGTGGACAGCGCGGTACAACAGCCGCCCACAAGGTAATGGGAGGTATTCTGCCCGTGGTAAGTAAGTACGCAGTAATTCACACGGGAGTCATTCTTAAAAATCAAAGTTTTGCAGTTTTGTTTAATATTTTAGCATATTTAAACTTGGTCTAATTTACTGATTTTACTAAAAAACTTGTTCTGTATTATCTGTTATAAACAGTTTGTAAAAATAGTAATCTTCCCAGTTGATTAATCAATCAGTCAATCTTAGCCAATATTAGTGACATTGTCAAACAACGTGACGGTTAAACTAAATATGGCTTAAATATGAAACAATGATTATAAAATACACACTTAGGACGGGTTGTTACACAGAGTTTCAACGATTCATCAAATTTCATCTGTTTCAAACAAATACTGTCGCGGTCGGTGCGCACAAATACATTCAAATGTGTGCTCTAGATAAATTAGATGCACGGTGTCCGGAAACACGCACGTACAAGCGGGAAACTTGTAAATCTACATCATCTAGAGAAGCCATTATGTTTTATTTTCGGCAACCAAAGGAGTATAAAACTTTTAGAGCAGGCTGTACGCTTAAGTGCATTTTATAACAGCTGATATTAGAGCAGGCTGTACGCTTAAGTGTATTTTATAACAGCTGATATAAGAGCAGGCTGTACGCTTAAGTGCATTTTATAACAGCTGATATTAGAGCAGGCTGTACGCTTAAGTGCATTTTATAACAGCTGATATTAGAGCAGGCTGTACGCTTAAGTGCATTTTATAACAGCTGATATTAGAGCAGGCTGTACGCTTAAGTGCATTTTATAACAGCTGATATAAGAACAGGCTGTACGCTTAAGTGCATTTTATAACAGCTGATATTAGAGCAGGCTGTACGCTTAAGTGTATTTTATAACAGCTGATATAAGAGCAGGCTGTACGCTTAAGTGCATTTTATAACAGCTGATATTAGAGCAGGCTGTACGCTTAAGTGCATTTTATAACAGCTGATATTAGAGCAGGCTGTACGCTTAAGTGCATTTTATAACAGCTGATATTAGAGCAGGCTGTACGCTTAAGTGCATTTTATAACAGCTGATATAAGAACAGGCTGTACGCTTAAGTGCATTTTATAACAGCTGATATTAGAGCAGGCTGTACGCTTAAGTGCATTTTATAACAGCTGATATTAGAGCAGGCTGTACGCTTAAGTGCATTTTATAACAGCTGATATAAGAGCAGGCTGTACGCTTAAGTGTATTTTATAACAGCTGATATAAGAGCAGGCTGTACGCTTAAGTGCATTTTATAACAGCTGATATTAGAGCAGGCTGTACGCTTAAGTGTATTTTATAACAGCTGATATTAGAGCAGGCTGTACGCTTAAGTGTATTTTATAACAGCTGATATTAGAGCAGGCTGTACGCTTAAGTGTATTTTATAACAGCTGATATAAGAGCAGGCTGTACGCTTAAGTGCATTTTATAACAGCTGATATTAGAGCAGGCTGTACGCTTAAGTGCATTTTATAACAGCTGATATTAGAGCAGGCTGTACGCTTAAGTGTATTTTATAACAGCTGATATAAGAGCAGGCTGTACGCTTAAGTGCATTTTATAACAGCTGATATTAGAGCAGGCTGTACGCTTAAGTGCATTTTATAACAGCTGATATTAGAGCAGGCTGTACGCTTAAGTGTATTTTATAACAGCTGATATAAGAGCAGGCTGTACGCTTAAGTGCATTTTATAACAGCTGATATTAGAGCAGGCTGTACGCTTAAGTGCATTTTATAACAGCTGATATTAGAGCAGGCTGTACGCTTAAGTGCATTTTATAACAGCTGATATTAGAGCAGGCTGTACGCTTAAGTTCATTTTATAACAGCTGATATAAGAACAGGCTGTACGCTTAAGTGCATTTTATAACAGCTGATATTAGAGCAGGCTGTACGCTTAAGTGCATTTTATAACAGCTGATATTAGAGCAGGCTGTACGCTTAAGTGCATTTTATAACAGCTGATATTAGAGCAGGCTGTACGCTTAAGTGCATTTTATAACAGCTGATATTAGAGCAGGCTGTACGCTTAAGTGCATTTTATAACAGCTGATATAAGAGCAGGCTGTACGCTTAAGTGCATTTTATAACAGCTGATATTAGAGCAGGCTGTACGCTTAAGTGCATTTTATAACAGCTGATATTAGAGCAGGCTGTACGCTTAAGTGCATTTTATAACAGCTGATATTAGAGCAGGCTGTACGCTTAAGTGCATTTTATAACAGCTGATATTAGAGCAGGCTGTACGCTTAAGTGCATTTTATAACAGCTGATATAAGAGCAGGCTGTACGCTTAAGTGCATTTTATAACAGCTGATATTAGAGCAGGCTGTACGCTTAAGTGTATTTTATAACAGCTGATATAAGAGCAGGCTGTACGCTTAAGTGCATTTTATAACAGCTGATATTAGAGCAGGCTGTACGCTTAAGTGTATTTTATAACAGCTGATATTAGAGCAGGCTGTACGCTTAAGTGTATTTTATAACAGCTGATATTAGAGCAGGCTGTACGCTTAAGTGTATTTTATAACAGCTGATATAAGAGCAGGCTGTACGCTTAAGTGCATTTTATAACAGCTGATATTAGAGCAGGCTGTACGCTTAAGTGCATTTTATAACAGCTGATATTAGAGCAGGCTGTACGCTTAAGTGTATTTTATAACAGCTGATATAAGAGCAGGCTGTACGCTTAAGTGCATTTTATAACAGCTGATATTAGAGCAGGCTGTACGCTTAAGTGCATTTTATAACAGCTGATATTAGAGCAGGCTGTACGCTTAAGTGCATTTTATAACAGCTGATATTAGAGCAGGCTGTACGCTTAAGTGCATTTTATAACAGCTGATATAAGAGCAGGCTGTACGCTTAAGTGCATTTTATAACAGCTGATATTAGAGCAGGCTGTACGCTTAAGTGCATTTTATAACAGCTGATATTAGAGCAGGCTGTACGCTTAAGTGCATTTTATAACAGCTGATATTAGAGCAGGCTGTACGCTTAAGTGCATTTTATAACAGCTGATATTAGAGCAGGCTGTACGCTTAAGTGCATTTTATAACAGCTGATATAAGAGCAGGCTGTACGCTTAAGTGCATTTTATAACAGCTGATATTAGAGCAGGCTGTACGCTTAAGTGCATTTTATAACAGCTGATATTAGAGCAGGCTGTACGCTTAAGTGCATTTTATAACAGCTGATATTAGAGCAGGCTGTACGCTTAAGTGCATTTTATAACAGCTGATATTAGAGCAGGCTGTACGCTTAAGTGCATTTTATAACAGCTGATATTAGAGCAGGCTGTACGCTTAAGTGCATTTTATAACAGCTGATATTAGAGCAGGCTGTACGCTTAAGTGCATTTTATAACAGCTGATATAAGAGCAGGCTGTACGCTTAAGTGCATTTTATAACAGCTGATATAAGAGCAGGCTGTACGCTTAAGTGCATTTTATAACAGCTGATATTAGAGCAGGCTGTACGCTTAAGTGCATTTTATAACAGCTGATATAAGAGCAGGCTGTACGCTTAAGTGCATTTTATAACAGCTGATATTAGAGCAGGCTGTACGCTTAAGTGCATTTTATAACAGCTGATATTAGAGCAGGCTCTACGCTTAAGTGCATTTTATAACAGCTGATATAAGAGCAGGCTGTACGCTTAAGTGCATTTTATAACAGCTGATATAAGAGCAGGCTGTACGCTTAAGTGCATTTTATAACAGCTGATATTAGAGCAGGCTGTACGCTTAAGTGCATTTTATAACAGCTGATATTAGAGCAGGCTGTACGCTTAAGTGCATTTTATAACAGCTGATATTAGAGCAGGCTGTACGCTTAAGTGCATTTTATAACAGCTGATATTAGAGCAGGCTGTACGCTTAAGTGCATTTTATAACAGCTGATATTAGAGCAGGCTGTACGCTTAAGTGCATTTTATAACAGCTGATATAAGAGCAGGCTGTACGCTTAAGTGCATTTTATAACAGCTGATATAAGAGCAGGCTGTACGCTTAAGTGCATTTTATAACAGCTGATATAAGAGCAGGCTGTACGCTTAAGTGCATTTTATAACAGCTGATATTAACCTTTTTTTCAAATTAGATCCTAAAAAATCCAACTCGATTTACTCAAAAACGAAATCTCAAATCAAAAACTGTTGCGCTATAAAATCAACACAAAGTATTATTTAGATTCACTAATTTCCCGCGTTGATACGATTTTCCGGACACCGTGTATTAACACCTCGACTCCGGTGGTGGGTCTGGTTTGACCCAGTGTTTTTAAAAAAAAAGATTTTGCCGCAAATATCTCGTTTAGGCTAATTTCCTTTTGTCTATTCTTTCATCAAATATTTACCCATATTTCGACTCAAAAATGATTAAAATCGGACACGTTTTAAAAAAGTTATAAGAATAATTGTGTTTAAAAACACGCAAAAACTCATTTCTTCTCAGTTGAATTCGAGCAGCCGACGAAACAGCATATCTCTCGCTCTGTCCTTCCGTCTTTGTCTCTCACAGTCCCGCGCAGATGTTGTCAACCATTCGGGCACATTTCTAGTATTGTGATTTTTGTTTGTGACTTTGTTTTAATTTTTTTTTTCGTAGCGTACGAACGCAATGGCAAAGCAAAATTATTTATCTGATAATGAGATCAAAAAGCTACTTAACAGTTCGAACAGTGAGATCAGTGATGATGGCGACTTGGAATTCGAAACATTAGATCCAGAATTTGAAAGTGATCCGGAAGAAATATTACTAGAGGAAATATCTGAAAGTGGAAATGGAAGTGATAATGAAGTTAGTGTAGGAAATTCGAATGAATCCGTTGCAGATCAACATTTATACGTGTCGAATTCCGGATTCCAATGGAATTCTGCGCAACCAGCCAGCTTACGTACCAGAAGCCATAACATTATTTCTTCTACCCCTGGATTTAAAAACGGTAGCCAGAACATAGTATCCATCAGAGATGCTTTTGATTTGTTTATTTCAAATGAAATGGTGGAGGAAATTATTGAAAATACGAATAAATTCTGTCAGCTCAATCCGAAAAATTCCAGCTTTCCTAACATTACGAAGACAGAAATGTATGCATTTTTTGGAGTTCTTTTGGCTTCAGGAAGAAATCACGGCCGAAAGTTAGAACTAAGCGAACTTTGGACTACCGAGGATTTATTCCGGCAGCATTTTTTCCCCTCCGCTTTATCTAGAGATCGCTTCCGCTATATTTTTAGCAATATACGTTTCGATGACATTTATTGAATGATATAATATATCGATGAATTATTTTTGTGAATTTTAGCATTTTTAATATATTTTAACTAATAAAAAACTGTTAAACTTTTTATAATTGGTAGTGCTATATAATTATTTTGCCGCTGAATTTGTAATAATAAATCCATTTGGTGTTTTGTGTATGTATATAAATTTTATTAATCGTCGAATCATTTTTGTATTTAGAATATTGCTTTTATTCCTTTTTTTTAAATGAAAATTGTTAATTTAAATTTGTTATATTGAAAAATAAAAGTTTTAGTATATTTTAATGTGTGTCATTCAATGGTTTTAATTGTGACAAATAAATGTGTGAGGAAGTAAATACTCAACTTGAATTTGAATGCCATTATATAATATTTTCTAATATTTGCATAAGCAATCATCGTTTAATATGGCTATAAATTGAATTTATTTTCTCTTTACACATCTTTCTATTAGAGGTACAGCCACAAGGAAATTATCAAATACGTGATTTATTTCTGGTATTTTAAATAATACACGATATTCTTGTAAATGCACACCATCGAAAATTTTAATAATTATAGAAATAAAAATGTTTGTTTCCGCTGACGAACGCTTCCTGTCCCCCTCTCCCGCACTGCCCTCCTCATTCCCCTGACCATCGCCCGGCACCCGCATCGGCCGTCGGGGCCGTCTTCGATTCAGTCGTTGATTAGCTGTTGCGCGGGATGTCCGCGCCGCTGTATATCGACGAACCGCAAAATTTACGGAACACTAATTTCTAAAACTTTCATGTTCATACAAGAAACACAGGGGATATGTTATGAGTTAATGAGGAACTACAATAATATCATATAAAAGTAAGAATATGAACGAAAAATGCATAAAAAGCCTTTTAATTTCATCATTTCAGCCGGGTCAATCTGGACCCACCACCGCCGCATGTGTTTCATTTTCAACCTCCGGGTATTACGTGTTAAAAGAGTAAGTACCTACCTAAAGAAAACATTTAATTTACACAAATAACCAAATATTCTATTTAGTATTATTGTAATATCATATTAACATTTGCGATTGAATGAAGCAATACAACAAGATCCCTTTGTGTGTTAATCATTTAATTTAATAAGAAATGGGAACTAAAGGGATATTTAGGGCGACTTGCACCAACTATCGCAAATTTTATCTTAAATTGTATTTAACTAAACGTATTTAAGACCCTAAATACATTTAACTTAAATGCGTTTAGTTGCGTCCTGCACCACGCAGTTCGGTGGCAATTTTAGTTAAACGCGTTTAACGCGTCGGTAAAACATTTACCGCGTGTTTACCGCCATTTACGCGTAAATAAAACAGCTACGATGTTTCATTTTACTTGAAGTGTCAAAATATTTTGTGATTGTGTGAGTGGTTTAATAGTGTTTTCATTTATTTTATGAAGAAAAAGTTAAATCAAATAGACATAATGATGAAATAAGACAAAAAGAGCTTCTGTTGTTGGAATTAAAAATAAAACAATTATCCGAGTAATTTTGTTTTTTATTTCTTTTAAATATTATATTGTTTTAAAGTATTATAAGAATGCTGTAGGTATGATTAGAAGTTTACAACCTTGCAAAGTACTCCTCGATAAGGAGCGTTAGCTCCAGGTGACGAGCACCTCGCTGATGTTTTTATTGGTGTTGAATTTTAACTGAGGTTCAATTTCTTGCACTAATAATGATGTCATTTCTTTACTGAGACGAAATCTTCTTTGAAACTTCTTGGCACTGAGTGTTTCAAATAAATTTGTTCATGTGTTTACTTCTCTGACTATATTATAATTTCTATAATATAATTTCTTAATGATCGTCAGAAAACAAATCCCAAATGTTCATTGTGAATACAAATTAAAATGAGATAGATTTTAACCACAATCAGAAATCGAAGAGATAACCTAAAAAAATTTTTGACAGTACTGCTTAGAGTGGGGCTAAACACGTTTAACTCGGTTAAACGGCCGCTTTTGGGTATTTAACTTTGACAGTTCTTTAAACGCATTTAACGACTTAAATTTTGTGGTGCAAGACGCCAAGTCGACTTAAATCAAATAATGTGTTTAAAATTATATTTAAATCAAATTTAACTTATGGTGCAAGCCGCCCTTAAATTTAATAAATGAATGATTTAACAAAATCACAGAATAGCCCGCAAGGCCCATCGAGCAGTGCATTGAATTAATGAATAGTTGCGTCATTGCTACTTACACACAGCCCCCTTCTTCTGCTGCTGCATATGTGTCCGTCTGTAACTCCGCCAGGTGCTCCTTCACTGCCGCGCGGGAACAGTCTGCTGCACTCCTCTTGGGACAGAAGGGTCGCTGGCTCCTGTGAATATACACAGAAACAATAACAACTAATTATTTTGTATTTACTTTCGTACTGAAGAGATGCTGGAGACCAATAATTTCCATACTTATCCCTTTACTAATAAACGTATTTTAAATTTTAACAGATTGCCATATATGAATGGTTGTATAACAGTTGTGTTAGTTTTAAAATACTTTTATTAGTCAGACCCATAAAGCTTAAAAACATGCACATCACTTAACTTAACTATCTACTTTTCACTTTAAACTTAGTTTAGTTAACTTTACACAATAATATACACGCTTAGTTGTAATATATAAGTTCTCCTGTCCTAAGCACAAGCGTCAGCTTTATCAGGAGAGTGTATGTAATATTAATATTATTTACCGGGAACCATTTATTGGATAACCAATGCCAGTGGTTCGCTACGTTTGGTGACTTAGCAGGGGTGCCCGGGTTCATGGGGTGAGATTAGTCTAGGTCTTTGCGTTTGGCGGGTCAGATTGAGAGAGACTGGTTGAGGGAGACCTTTTGACCTCTCCAGCCGGACCCTGTCGACCCATCGCTTTCGACCGCAGTGGGAGGGATGGAATAATACATCCCTTCCTTCTGGACATATTGATTCCTACCCACCCCTCATTCCTTTTTACCTTCCCAGAACTTTCTTTCTAAAGATTTTTTTCAGGTTCTCCTGCTAATCTTCAAAAAAATACAAAATTAAAAAAAAACTTCTTAAGTATCTCGCTAACTTAAAAAAAGCATTTGAAATTTATATGAGTGTAATAAAACAAAAAATGATTGAAAAGGATATTGTGAATAATAATGATTACCTACTCGTTATTTACATGAACTAAAAGTGCTGAACTAATTTGGCTTTGAATGTGTCTAGATTTAAAACGAAAATATCAGCGACCTCTGCAAATTCATTGCCCGGGCTTTATGGTTAACTTACCTTAATGCCCTCCCAGTTCCACACAGAGAGTGTCAGTCCTCCCACAGAGTCCTGCGGCGTGTGAAGACAAACCGGCCGATACTTCCTGCTGAAGATGACCCTGAAACACCATCACAGAGTTACTCTATCTATCATTATTTTTACTTATTACATTATCTTTAAAAAGTGATAAAGATTCATTAAAAGTGATGAAACAAAAACTAGGTTTAATAGTTACCTATCGTCCCATAGCTTACAACACCGCTCAAGTCGAAAATTGGCGGTTTTTACATTTTAATGCCGATAGATAGAGCTGCTCATTGCGCGTCTAACCATTGGTCACATGATATAGATTTCAGTCAATTAGAAGCCTTCATTCAAAAAGGAGTAACAGCGCGCAAGTCGGATAGCCTCTCAACACCGCACAAGTCGTTAGTCTGTCATACATTTCTCGTAAGAGTACTTCCCGCTCCGTGATTATTATATTTTTATGTGAGTTTTATCGCTGAAAGGTCTTTGCAAGATGTTTTAATAGAAGATTAAGAGGTAAGCTATATAATACAGTAATGTTTATTGATTATCACATAATATTCATATAGAAAGAAGTCATTATTGAATATCTTCATTTACTTAAGCGGTGTTTACTAACCAGCTTTTTTAACTTGGGCGGTGTTTCAAAATGTATTTTATTTCTTTGAGGAAGCTCAATAATTGAAATACACTATGGATGGAGAAGAAATTGATTCATGGAGTTCAGGTGATGATGGTGTTTTGCAAGAAATCTAAACTCAGATCATGTGACAACATAACGAACAAAAGCGGTAATATTTATTTGAAAATTTCTGGAAGAACATGAACTGGGAGCAGCAAAGATCATTTATAACTTCTCATGTTAATAAAGTACCAAAGAAAATTACAAAAAATCCAGAAATCATCCAAAAGAACTGATAGTCGAACTTACGTTTTCAAGATTGATAATGTACGTCACCAAGTCTGTAAAAAAATGTTCTTGGCCACTCTTGGCATTAAAGATTCGTTTATAAGATATTGGCTGACAAAAACAGACTGTGCCATGCCTCCAGATTTGTATACTTCAACCAGTAACCGCAGAAATCCAGAGAAAATTGAAGACCACAAATATGTTGAAAAGTTTTTAGCAGGTCTTCCAAATATGCCATCGCATTACTGTAGTGCTAAAACATCACGAGAATACTTAGAACCAATTTTCTCGAACATGACACAGCTCTACCACACATATCAAGAGAATTGTGAGTTAGAGGGTAGAGAATGCCTTGGTCGTAAATTATTCGACAAATTATTTTTGAAACTCAATCTGAGCCTATTCTACCCGAAGAAAAATCAATGTAACGATTGTTGCAGTCATAAATCTGCAAACATTACGGATGAAGAATACGCACAACATGTTTTGAAGAAAGATCGAGCCATGAGAGAGAAAGATACTGACAAAGATATTGCACAGTCCGGAGCTTGTCATGTATTCACACAGGATGTTGAATCTGTAAAATTGGCTCCGTATCTTCAAGCTAATGCAATTTATTATAAAACTAAATTATGCATCCATAATTTTACATTATACAATTTAGCAACTAAAGAAGTAATGTGTTATTGGTTCGATGAGTCAAATAGCACACTTGAAGCCTTTGTTTTTGCTTCATGCTTAGTAGACTATCTAGAGAAAGTTTTGAGCCAGAAATTATTGCCTGTGATTTTATATTCCGATGGCTGTTGTGCTCAAAATCGCTATGTTACCTTAAGCAATGCTTTATTACGTTTAGCGATTGAAAAAAAATATTGTAATTACTCAAAAGTACCTGGTAAAAGGCCATACCCACATGGAATGTGATTCCGTACACAGTGCAATAGAGTGTAAATTAAAAGGTAAAGAAATTTACCTTCCACAACAATACATGGCTATTACTAAAACCGCTAGGAGTGATCCTATGACTTACGAAGCTCGTTATTTGGACTATACCTTTTTTACCGACTTTTCGAAAGAATTAATTTATAAATATATACGGCCTTGTAAAAAAGCAGGTGACCCAGTCGTCACAGATGTACGTATGCTAGAATACAGACCAAATGGCACAATTTGGTAAAAAATTGGTTTTGATGACGAGCTTCAGCCGTTACCACATCGTCCCACGCCAATTAACAGCATTAAACAAATAAATCACCTGCAGAAATTGTATGCAGCTAGAATACCAATTACAAATCGGAAGTATAAAGATTTGTAAGACCTAAAAAGTGTATTACCATCTAGTTGCCACTCTTTTTATGATGACCTTCCGCACAGCAATCGCTAAAGACTGCAACTAACTATTAGACTAGAGATTTCGAGTATATTTTTTTATTTTTATAATTTTATTACTATTATATCTTGTTTAGTTGGAGTTTATTAAAGACTATGTTTTAAATATTTTCATGGTAAAATAAAAAAAATAAATAATAATAATTGCACTTAGGTACGCTCTAAAGGTTCGTGTGTCACCAAATAACTTTAAGCAATTGATCTCAACAATGTTATTCTTAAGATTTAGGTTATAAATACCTATTTATAACGATCGTTAATTATTTTTGAAATATTTCTTGATAAAAACTTTTCTTTGTAAATCATCTTTAATACCTTATTCCCTAACATTTCCGCAAGCAACACCGCCTAAATCTAATAAAATATCAGTCAACACAGCTCAAGTCATAAAATAAAAGTTAAAATAAAGTAAATTGTCAAAGTAAGTATAAATAATTATTTCTTAACCTCTAACTAGGGTATTTATTAAGTAATAACAGAAAAAATCCACCGAGTTTTTAAAATAAACAGTTTTTTTCGTCTCCTGTAAAGTTGGTAAAAATGACTTATGCGGTGTTGTTAGCTAAGGGACGCTATGTAACCTATTGTGTGTTGAATTGTCATTTTGATGATATACCCGATCACCATTTTATTTGTACCTTTACTACCATTGTAACATTATTTTAGATTAGAAAAATTTAATGAAAAAGTTTTGATACCAGGAAATTTGTAATTGGTCTTGTGACATTACCTCACGAGGGTCACAACTGCCCAGAGCCAGTGGGACTATGGCATCCACATAATGCCAAAGGGATTAAGGGAGAGGAAGGCGGTGGGGGGGCAGTAAGTACCTGGCTATTCAGATCTGATCATCAAACACGGCTACCGGGGCGATACTGAGAGTATCTATTGTGATGGAATGTGTCGCTAATTTGTAATTGGTCTTGTGACATTACCTCACGAGGGTCACAACTGCCCAGAGCCAGTGGGACTATGGCATCCACATAATGCCAAAGGGATTAAGGGAGAGGAAGGCGGTGGGGGGGGGGGGGCAGTAAGTACCTGGCTATTCAGATCTGATCATCAAACACGGCTACCGGGGCGATACTGAGAGTATCTATTGTGATGGAATGTGTCGCTAATTTGTAATTGGTCTTGTGACATTACCTCACGAGGGTCACAACTGCCCAGAGCCAGTGGGACTATGGCATCCACATAATGCCAAAGGGATTAAGGGAGAGGAAGGCGGTGGGGGGGCAGTAAGTACCTGGCTATTCAGATCTGATCATCAAACACGGCTACCGGGGCGATACTGAGAGTATCTATTGTGATGGAATGTGTCGCTAATTTGTAATTGGTCTTGTGACATTACCTCACGAGGGTCACAACTGCCCAGAGCCAGTGGGACTATGGCATCCACATAATGCCAAAGGGATTAAGGGAGAGGAAGGCGGTGGGGGGGCAGTAAGTACCTGGCTATTCAGATCTGATCATCAAACACGGCTACCGGGGCGATACTGAGAGTATCTATTGTGATGGAATGTGTCGCTAATTTGTAATTGGTCTTGTGACATTACCTCACGAGGGTCACAACTGCCCAGAGCCAGTGGGACTATGGCATCCACATAATGCCAAAGGGATTAAGGGAGAGGAAGGCGGTGGGGGGGGCAGTAAGTACCTGGCTATTCAGATCTGATCATCAAACACGGCTACCGGGGCGATACTGAGAGTATCTATTGTGATGGAATGTGTCGCTAATTTGTAATTGGTCTTGTGACATTACCTCACGAGGGTCACAACTGCCCAGAGCCAGTGGGACTATGGCATCCACATAATGCCAAAGGGATTAAGGGAGAGGAAGGCGGTGGGTGGGGGGGGGGGCAGTAAGTACCTGGCTATTCAGATCTGATCATCAAACACGGCTACCGGGGCGATACTGAGAGTATCTATTGTGATGGAATGTGTCGCTAATTTGTAATTGGTCTTGTGACATTACCTCACGAGGGTCACAACTGCCCAGAGCCAGTGGGACTATGGCATCCACATAATGCCAAAGGGATTAAGGGAGAGGAAGGCGGTGGGGGGGGCAGTAAGTACCTGGCTATTCAGATCTGATCATCAAACACGGCTACCGGGGCGATACTGAGAGTATCTATTGTGATGGAATGTGTCGCTAATTTGTAATTGGTCTTGTGACATTACCTCACGAGGGTCACAACTGCCCAGAGCCAGTGGGACTATGGCATCCACATAATGCCAAAGGGATTAAGGGAGAGGAAGGCGGTGGGGGGGGCAGTAAGTACCTGGCTATTCAGATCTGATCATCAAACACGGCTACCGGGGCGATACTGAGAGTATCTATTGTGATGGAATGTGTCGCTAATTTGTAATTGGTCTTGTGACATTACCTCACGAGGGTCACAACTGCCCAGAGCCAGTGGGACTATGGCATCCACATAATGCCAAAGGGATTAAGGGAGAGGAAGGCGGTGGGGGGGGCAGTAAGTACCTGGCTATTCAGATCTTATCATCAAACACGGCTACCGGGGCGATACTGAGAGTATCTATTGTGATGGAATGTGTCGCTAATTTGTAATTGGTCTTGTGACATTACCTCACGAGGGTCACAACTGCCCAGAGCCAGTGGGACTATGGCATCCACATAATGCCAAAGGGATTAAGGGAGAGGAAGGCGGTGGGGGGGGCAGTAAGTACCTGGCTATTCAGATCTGATCATCAAACACGGCTACCGGGGCGATACTGAGAGTATCTATTGTGATGGAATGTGTCGCTAATTTGTAATTGGTCTTGTGACATTACCTCACGAGGGTCACAACTGCCCAGAGCCAGTGGGACTATGGCATCCACATAATGCCAAAGGGATTAAGGGAGAGGAAGGCGGTGGGGGGGGCAGTAAGTACCTGGCTATTCAGATCTGATCATCAAACACGGCTACCGGGGCGATACTGAGAGTATCTATTGTGATGGAATGTGTCGCTAATTTGTAATTGGTCTTGTGACATTACCTCACGAGGGTCACAACTGCCCAGAGCCAGTGGGACTATGGCATCCACATAATGCCAAAGGGATTAAGGGAGAGGAAGGCGGTGGGGGGGGCAGTAAGTACCTGGCTATTCAGATCTGATCATCAAACACGGCTACCGGGGCGATACTGAGAGTATCTATTGTGATGGAATGTGTCGCTAATTTGTAATTGGTCTTGTGACATTACCTCACGAGGGTCACAACTGCCCAGAGCCAGTGGGACTATGGCATCCACATAATGCCAAAGGGATTAAGGGAGAGGAAGGCGGTGGGGGGGGCAGTAAGTACCTGGCTATTCAGATCTTATCATCAAACACGGCTACCGGGGCGATACTGAGAGTATCTATTGTGATGGAATGTGTCGCTAATTTGTAATTGGTCTTGTGACATTACCTCACGAGGGTCACAACTGCCCAGAGCCAGTGGGACTATGGCATCCACATAATGCCAAAGGGATTAAGGGAGAGGAAGGCGGTGGGGGGGGCAGTAAGTACCTGGCTATTCAGATCTTATCATCAAACACGGCTACCGGGGCGATACTGAGAGTATCTATTGTGATGGAATGTGTCGCTAATTTGTAATTGGTCTTGTGACATTACCTCACGAGGGTCACAACTGCCCAGAGCCAGTGGGACTATGGCATCCACATAATGCCAAAGGGATTAAGGGAGAGGAAGGCGGTGGGGGGGGCAGTAAGTACCTGGCTATTCAGATCTTATCATCAAACACGGCTACCGGGGCGATACTGAGAGTATCTATTGTGATGGAATGTGTCGCTAATTTGTAATTGGTCTTGTGACATTACCTCACGAGGGTCACAACTGCCCAGAGCCAGTGGGACTATGGCATCCACATAATGCCAAAGGGATTAAGGGAGAGGAAGGCGGTGTGGGGGGCAGTAAGTACCTGGCTATTCAGATCTGATCATCAAACACGGCTACCGGGGCGATACTGAGAGTATCTATTGTGATGGAATGTGTCGCTAATTTGTAATTGGTCTTGTGACATTACCTCACGAGGGTCACAACTGCCCAGAGCCAGTGGGACTATGGCATCCACATAATGCCAAAGGGATTAAGGGAGAGGAAGGCGGTGGGGGGGGCAGTAAGTACCTGGCTATTCAGATCTTATCATCAAACACGGCTACCGGGGCGATACTGAGAGTATCTATTGTGATGGAATGTGTCGCTAATTTGTAATTGGTCTTGTGACATTACCTCACGAGGGTCACAACTGCCCAGAGCCAGTGGGACTATGGCATCCACATAATGCCAAAGGGATTAAGGGAGAGGAAGGCGGTGGGGGGGGCAGTAAGTACCTGGCTATTCAGATCTTATCATCAAACACGGCTACCGGGGCGATACTGAGAGTATCTATTGTGATGGAATGTGTCGCTAATTTGTAATTGGTCTTGTGACATTACCTCACGAGGGTCACAACTGCCCAGAGCCAGTGGGACTATGGCATCCACATAATGCCAAAGGGATTAAGGGAGAGGAAGGCGGTGGGGGGGGGGGGGCAGTAAGTACCTGGCTATTCAGATCTGATCATCAAACACGGCTACCGGGGCGATACTGAGAGTATCTATTGTGATGGAATGTGTCGCTAATTTGTAATTGGTCTTGTGACATTACCTCACGAGGGTCACAACTGCCCAGAGCCAGTGGGACTATGGCATCCACATAATGCCAAAGGGATTAAGGGAGAGGAAGGCGGTGGGGGGGGCAGTAAGTACCTGGCTATTCAGATCTTATCATCAAACACGGCTACCGGGGCGATACTGAGAGTATCTATTGTGATGGAATGTGTCGCTAATTTGTAATTGGTCTTGTGACATTACCTCACGAGGGTCACAACTGCCCAGAGCCAGTGGGACTATGGCATCCACATAATGCCAAAGGGATTAAGGGAGAGGAAGGCGGTGGGGGGGGCAGTAAGTACCTGGCTATTCAGATCTTATCATCAAACACGGCTACCGGGGCGATACTGAGAGTATCTATTGTGATGGAATGTGTCGCTAATTTGTAATTGGTCTTGTGACATTACCTCACGAGGGTCACAACTGCCCAGAGCCAGTGGGACTATGGCATCCACATAATGCCAAAGGGATTAAGGGAGAGGAAGGCGGTGGGGGGGGCAGTAAGTACCTGGCTATTCAGATCTGATCATCAAACACGGCTACCGGGGCGATACTGAGAGTATCTATTGTGATGGAATGTGTCGCTAATTTGTAATTGGTCTTGTGACATTACCTCACGAGGGTCACAACTGCCCAGAGCCAGTGGGACTATGGCATCCACATAATGCCAAAGGGATTAAGGGAGAGGAAGGCGGTGGGGGGGGCAGTAAGTACCTGGCTATTCAGATCTGATCATCAAACACGGCTACCGGGGCGATACTGAGAGTATCTATTGTGATGGAATGTGTCGCTAATTTGTAATTGGTCTTGTGACATTACCTCACGAGGGTCACAACTGCCCAGAGCCAGTGGGACTATGGCATCCACATAATGCCAAAGGGATTAAGGGAGAGGAAGGCGGTGGGGGGGGGGGGCAGTAAGTACCTGGCTATTCAGATCTGATCATCAAACACGGCTACCGGGGCGATACTGAGAGTATCTATTGTGATGGAATGTGTCGCTAATTTGTAATTGGTCTTGTGACATTACCTCACGAGGGTCACAACTGCCCAGAGCCAGTGGGACTATGGCATCCACATAATGCCAAAGGGATTAAGGGAGAGGAAGGCGGTGGGGGGGGCAGTAAGTACCTGGCTATTCAGATCTGATCATCAAACACGGCTACCGGGGCGATACTGAGAGTATCTATTGTGATGGAATGTGTCGCTAATTTGTAATTGGTCTTGTGACATTACCTCACGAGGGTCACAACTGCCCAGAGCCAGTGGGACTATGGCATCCACATAATGCCAAAGGGATTAAGGGAGAGGAAGGCGGTGGGGGGGGCAGTAAGTACCTGGCTATTCAGATCTGATCATCAAACACGGCTACCGGGGCGATACTGAGAGTATCTATTGTGATGGAATGTGTCGCTAATTTGATAAGTTTTGTAAAATTATATATGAACTAACACAATATTTTTCAACCAAAAAATGCTCTCTCCGAGATTCGAACCCGCGAGCTCTACCACGGAGGTTTATAATATTAATATGGAAATTTAATGTTAAAATACTAAATTTACATTTAATATTATTGTTATTTTAAGTTAACATGTATGTATTTTTTAATGATGTAATTGTAAAGCTGCACATCTTGATACAGGAATGCCCTAATGAGATGTGCAGAGTATGTTTTTTAAATTAAAAACTGTTTTTTGTATAAATAAAAAAAAAATAAAAAATAAAAATATATTTAATTTGTAAATTTATAGTCATTTATTATCAATGTTTGATGCTTACGGCCGGTCCATTTCCAGAAGAGCTATGTCATTAGTTCCTGGATCTTCAGTGTCGTTCCCGGGGAGGAACTGGGGATGGAGCACACTCCTCGCCACGGTGAACACCACCTCTGGAGGGGGGGTGATATCCTCTCCACGCCCCCTGCAACCAATCAACGTGCAATCAACAGTATTATTTACATTCCATTGGCATTAGTAACTGACAACGGTTTATACAAAAACAAACTAAATTTGTTTGCCTAAAAATTGTAGAAAGTTTAATAAAAATCTTTTATTAATTTTATCTTTGTTCTATGAATGATTTATACAGTCATCGATTTATACAAGTTTCAATTTCACTGTGATTAAATTAGGCGTTGAAAAATATGAGAGCATATTTTGTAAGATTCATTAAAGGTATATGATAGGCAAAATGATGTAATTTGACAGAAAACAACCAACACATCTAAAACTACCCTTCGTATGCCATTCCCAGGCTTGGTAATGGCAGAGTTATTTTCGTAATTAATGTAGACATACAACCATAGTAAATAAAACAGTGATACGCAATAAAACCCACATTTACAACATAAATCTATAGTTTTAGACAATATTTTGTTGATGTAAGATATGTAGATAATACACACATGATATCTATTGTTATAAATAATTAAATCATTTGCCATCAAATGTCAACACATATCACGGTGTTTTTATCATTCCGAGTGAGAAGTGAATCTGTCATTTATCATTTAAATCTTTGAAAAATGCCCTGAAAAAGTTTTAAAAGCAGGTCAAAAGGAATAATACCGACTCACTTAAAGAATTACAATTATCAACGGAAGCTGAGAATGCAGTAATTAATACCAAATCTACTTGTTCATGTAAAATTGTCTACTGGGTATACTGGGTTACTGGGTTTGTGTATGCGTGAGAATCCATTGTTTTTACTGCAATTGTGCGAGTATGTATTTATCAAAACTTAGAAGCAGTCAAAATTTTAACTAAAACTACCTTAAAACATTGGAATTTTACTACTTAATGAACAATAAACGGAACTGTCAAACAGATACTATTTAAATATTTTGTCTATTTTTTCCGCAGTAAATTCGTAATGAACAATTAACGGAACTGTCAAACAAATACTATTAAATTATTTTGTTTATTTACTCCGCAGTAAATGCGTAATGAACAATTATTTTAAATATCATCTGTGGTCGGAAAACACGTCCAACGCACGGCAAAAATGTATACACTGTTGACATCTGTTACATGAGAACTGGTCGTTTATACGACTCGTTCTTGAGTTGAATAGCTCGGCTGTGAAACCTCCCGTGTTTCCTCCCTCCTACAACACGGGTCTCTTCAAGACCCATGCCCACTCTTTCCTCTCATCAAAAGACCCTCCACACAGCATCTCCAAAGATGACACAGGTTATGAGGGAAAATGTTTTTTTGAAGGTCTCCCGGTGTGGAGTTAATGTAACAAACATAACTATTGCCAACATGTCTTCTTGCAACAATATATTACTGATATGTCTTCTTGAAATAATATATTACAGAAATGTCATCTTGAAACAATATATTACAGACATGTGTCCTTGAAGCAATATAATGCTGACATGTCTTCTTAAAACAATATATTACTGACATGTCTTCTTAAAACAATATATTACTGACATGTCTTCTTCAAACAAAAAATACAGAAATGTCATCTTGAAACAATATATTACAGACATGTGTCCTTGAAGTAATATAATGCTGACATGTCTTCTTAAAACAAAATATTACAGACATGTCTTCTTGAAGCAATATATTTCAGAAATGTCTACTTGAAACAATAAGATAAACAATTTTTGTATATTCCAGTCTAAATTTTAAATGTTTTAAATTTTACACAACTATAAACATCCATTTACGTATGATTAACGGTTGTATATCAGTTGTGTTAGCTTTAAAGAAAAAAAATGATTACATACTAAAGGCTGTTAAAGTGTAAACAATATTAGGTGTGCAGTAGTATTAGTAGATAGTATTAGCCAGGGGAATATAAGTTCCGTTACTGAGAATAATCAGTCCGCCCTACAAGCACAAGCGCGCTGTAACTTACTACTAGAACTTACCTAAGCTGACTGTTCCAGTCTGATGCCCTGGTAAGGAGCCAGCGCTCGCTTACCAGGAACACTGGTTCCCCCCTCCATCCGCCAGGCAACAATCCCTGGAAAAACACAATCTTATTTAATATCTGTGTTATAATAATACATTTCATATTTTATTAAAAAGTTATTAATAAAAAATCAAAAACATTTTGGTTTATAACCAGAGCAAAGTTTATAATGAAAAATCACGGGATAGTCGTAGAGGTACTATTGGGTAGTAATATATCTTTTGAAATGTGTTCCACTATTACGCAAGTAGCAGTGCGAGGGACCGAATTCAGTAATTTCCTGTCGTTGCAGGTTAAATTGGACTAATTGGTTTGTACAAAAGTGGACCAATTTTTGGCTTCGTGTCTCATCTAAGTAGAATATATCGAAGGGAATTGTATGAAATCTCGACAGATCAGTTCCAATTTTTTAAATGGCAACTAAATAATTTTCTGGTAAAAATACGAGTATTATAGTATTGGTAGGAACCTACTCTATTTCTAGTCTGATTTTTCCAAAGAAACAACATTGAAAGTCACACTTAAATTCAAAGCAAAAGTTCTAGAGCTCATTGAACCGGAGTCATAACAGAAATTACTATTTATTAAGAATAATATTACCACGTAAAAAAATGTTAATTTTCAATGAAGTCTACAAAATACTTGTTTAACAACTGAAAAACTCTTTACTCTGTGAATCCAATCTGTGAAGGCAATCCAATTGTTCCGTCCTGACTTCTAGAGGCGTGCGACGAATGAACTAGACAAGTGCGAGCAAGTATCAAGTAATAGCTTCGTCTTGACTTCGAGAGGCGTGCAACGCATGAACTAGACAAGTGCGAGCAATTATCAAGTAATAGCTTCGTCTTGACTTCGAGAGGCGTGCAACGCATGAACTAGACAAGTGCGAGCAATTATCAAGTAATAGCTTCGTCTTGACTTCGAGAGGCGTGCAACGCATGAACTAGACAAGTGCGAGCAATTATCAAGTAATAGCTTCGTCTTGACTTCGAGAGGCGTGCAACGCATGAACTAGACAAGTGCGAGCAAGTATCAAGTAATAGCTTCGTCTTGACTTCGAGAGGCGTGCAACGCATGAACTAGACAAGTGCGAGCAAGTATCAAGTAATAGCTTCGTCTTGACTTCGAGAGGCATGCGACGCATGAACTAGACAAGTGCAAACAAGTATTGAACAATAGCTCCATTCTGCCAGGAGTGTTTGGAGATGTTTAAATGGCAAAAGAAGTCGGTGACGCCCGAGGGAAACTTAATGCAATATCTCTGCACCGGAATGAGTTAAATAGTCTAATTAAAGTCGATGTAATGTAGTTTTTCAACAATAACATTGTGGTATACAGTAGTGAATGGTGGAAGAAGTTGGAGGCGCCCCAGAAAGATATTAGCAATAGCGAAGTATTGAGGGGGATCCACTAGCCGTTCAGTATTTTAAATATGTTCAAATACAGTAGTGAATGGTGGAAGAAGTCGGAGGCGCCCCAGAAAGATATTAGCAATAGCGAAGTATTGAGGGGGATCCACTAGCCGTTCAGTATTTTAAATATGTTCAAATACAGTAGTGAATGGTGGAACAAGTCGGAGGCGCCCCAGAAAGATATTAGCAATAGCGAAGTATTGAGGGGGATCCACTAGCCGTTCAGTATTTTAAATATGTTCAAATACAGTAGTGAATGGTGGAACAAGTCGGAGGCGCCCCAGAAAGATATTAGCAATAGCGAAGTATTGAGGGGGATCCACTAGCCGTTCAGTATTTTAAATATGTTCAAATACAGTAGTGAATGGTGGAACAAGTCGGAGGCGCCCCAGAAAGATATTAGCAATAGCGAAGTATTGAGGGGGATCCACTAGCCGTTCAGTATTTTAAATATGTTCAAATACAGTAGTGAATGGTGGAACAAGTCGGAGGCGCCCCAGAAAGATATTAGCAATAGCGAAGTATTGAGGGGGATCCACTAGCCGTTCAGTATTTTAAATATGTTCAAATACAGTAGTGAATGGTGGAACAAGTCGGAGGCGCCCCAGAAAGATATTAGCAATAGCGAAGTATTGAGGGGGATCCACTAGCCGTTCAGTATTTTAAATATGTTCAAATACAGTAGTGAATGGTGGAACAAGTCGGAGGCGCCCCAGAAAGATATTAGCAATAGCGAAGTATTGAGGGGGATCCACTAGCCGTTCAGTATTTTAAATATGTTCAAATACAGTAGTGAATGGTGGAACAAGTCGGAGGCGCCCCAGAAAGATATTAGCAATGGCGAAGTATTGAGGGGGATCCACTAGCCGTTCAGTATTTTAAATATGTTCAAATACAGTAGTGAATGGTGGAACAAGTCGGAGGCGCCCCAGAAAGATATTAGCAATAGTGAAGTATTGAGGGGGATCCACTAGCCGTTCAGTATTTTAAATATGTTCAAATACAGTAGTGAATGGTGGAAGAAGTCGGAGGCGCCCCAGAAAGATATTAGCAATAGTGAAGTATTGAGGGGGATCCACTAGCCGTTCAGTATTTTAAATATGTTCAAATACAGTAGTGAATGGTGGAACAAGTCGGAGGCGCCCCAGAAAGATATTAGCAATAGCGAAGTATTGAGGGGGATCCACTAGCCGTTCAGTATTTTAAATATGTTCAAATACAGTAGTGAATGGTGGAAGAAGTCGGAGGCGCCCCAGAAAGATATTAGCAATAGTGAAGTATTGAGGGGGATCCACTAGCCGTTCAGTATTTTAAATATGTTCAAATACAGTAGTGAATGGTGGAACAAGTCGGAGGCGCCCCAGAAAGATATTAGCAATAGCGAAGTATTGAGGGGGATCCACTAGCCGTTCAGTATTTTAAATATGTTCAAATACAGTAGTGAATGGTGGAACAAGTCGGAGGCGCCCCAGAAAGATATTAGCAATGGCGAAGTATTGAGGGGGATCCACTAGCCGTTCAGTATTTTAAATATGTTCAAATACAGTAGTGAATGGTGGAAGAAGTCGGAGGCGCCCCAGAAAGATATTAGCAATAGCGAAGTATTGAGGGGGATCCACTAGCCGTTCAGTATTTTAAATATGTTCAAATACAGTAGTGAATGGTGGAACAAGTCGGAGGCGCCCCAGAAAGATATTAGCAATAGCGAAGTATTGAGGGGGATCCACTAGCCGTTCAGTATTTTAAATATGTTCAAATACAGTAGTGAATGGTGGAACAAGTCGGAGGCGCCCCAGAAAGATATTAGCAATAGCGAAGTATTGAGGGGGATCCACTAGCCGTTCAGTATTTTAAATATGTTCAAATACAGTAGTGAATGGTGGAACAAGTCGGAGGCGCCCCAGAAAGATATTAGCAATAGCGAAGTATTGAGGGGGATCCACTAGCCGTTCAGTATTTTAAATATGTTCAAATACAGTAGTGAATGGTGGAACAAGTCGGAGGCGCCCCAGAAAGATATTAGCAATAGCGAAGTATTGAGGGGGATCCACTAGCCGTTCAGTATTTTAAATATGTTCAAATACAGTAGTGAATGGTGGAAGAAGTCGGAGGCGCCCCAGAAAGATATTAGCAATAGCGAAGTATTGAGGGGGATCCACTAGCCGTTCAGTATTTTAAATATGTTCAAATACAGTAGTGAATGGTGGAACAAGTCGGAGGCGCCCCAGAAAGATATTAGCAATAGCGAAGTATTGAGGGGGATCCACTAGCCGTTCAGTATTTTAAATATGTTCAAATACAGTAGTGAATGGTGGAACAAGTCGGAGGCGCCCCAGAAAGATATTAGCAATAGCGAAGTATTGAGGGGGATCCACTAGCCGTTCAGTATTTTAAATATGTTCAAATACAGTAGTGAATGGTGGAACAAGTCGGAGGCGCCCCAGAAAGATATTAGCAATAGCGAAGTATTGAGGGGGATCCACTAGCCGTTCAGTATTTTAAATATGTTCAAATACAGTAGTGAATGGTGGAACAAGTCGGAGGCGCCCCAGAAAGATATTAGCAATAGCGAAGTATTGAGGGGGATCCACTAGCCGTTCAGTATTTTAAATATGTTCAAATACAGTAGTGAATGGTGGAACAAGTCGGAGGCGCCCCAGAAAGATATTAGCAATGGCGAAGTATTGAGGGGGATCCACTAGCCGTTCAGTATTTTAAATATGTTCAAATACAGTAGTGAATGGTGGAACAAGTCGGAGGCGCCCCAGAAAGATATTAGCAATAGCGAAGTATTGAGGGGGATCCACTAGCCGTTCAGTATTTTAAATATGTTCAAATACAGTAGTGAATGGTGGAACAAGTCGGAGGCGCCCCAGAAAGATATTAGCAATGGCGAAGTATTGAGGGGGATCCACTAGCCGTTCAGTATTTTAAATATGTTCAAATACAGTAGTGAATGGTGGAACAAGTCGGAGGCGCCCCAGAAAGATATTAGCAATAGCGAAGTATTGAGGGGGATCCACTAGCCGTTCAGTATTTTAAATATGTTCAAATACAGTAGTGAATGGTGGAACAAGTCGGAGGCGCCCCAGAAAGATATTAGCAATGGCGAAGTATTGAGGGGGATCCACTAGCCGTTCAGTATTTTAAATATGTTCAAATACAGTAGTGAATGGTGGAAGAAGTCGGAGGCGCCCCAGAAAGATATTAGCAATAGCGAAGTATTGAGGGGGATCCACTAGCCGTTCAGTATTTTAAATATGTTCAAATACAGTAGTGAATGGTGGAACAAGTCGGAGGCGCCCCAGAAAGATATTAGCAATAGCGAAGTATTGAGGGGGATCCACTAGCCGTTCAGTATTTTAAATATGTTCAAATACAGTAGTGAATGGTGGAACAAGTCGGAGGCGCCCCAGAAAGATATTAGCAATGGCGAAGTATTGAGGGGGATCCACTAGCCGTTCAGTATTTTAAATATGTTCAAATACAGTAGTGAATGGTGGAAGAAGTCGGAGGCGCCCCAGAAAGATATTAGCAATAGCGAAGTATTGAGGGGGATCCACTAGCCGTTCAGTATTTTAAATATGTTCAAATACAGTAGTGAATGGTGGAACAAGTCGGAGGCGCCCCAGAAAGATATTAGCAATAGCGAAGTATTGAGGGGGATCCACTAGCCGTTCAGTATTTTAAATATGTTCAAATACAGTAGTGAATGGTGGAACAAGTCGGAGGCGCCCCAGAAAGATATTAGCAATAGCGAAGTATTGAGGGGGATCCACTAGCCGTTCAGTATTTTAAATATGTTCAAATACAGTAGTGAATGGTGGAACAAGTCGGAGGCGCCCCAGAAAGATATTAGCAATAGCGAAGTATTGAGGGGGATCCACTAGCCGTTCAGTATTTTAAATATGTTCAAATACAGTAGTGAATGGTGGAACAAGTCGGAGGCGCCCCAGAAAGATATTAGCAATAGCGAAGTATTGAGGGGGATCCACTAGCCGTTCAGTATTTTAAATATGTTCAAATACAGTAGTGAATGGTGGAACAAGTCGGAGGCGCCCCAGAAAGATATTAGCAATAGCGAAGTATTGACGGGGATCCACTAGCCGTTCAGTATTTTAAATATGTTCAAATAAAGTCCCAAGCGACATTGAAATTGTCATTAATTTTAGGAATATTTCCGAGATATTTTAAATTTAGTATAGAGTTTGTAAACTAGATGAAATTATCAGTAATTCTTTACCTACAACTACCGTTTTTAATACGCAATTAAAAATATTCAAACATTTGATTCAACTTAATAATAACTAAATCAGGAAAATTTCATATCTGGGTCATGTAATTCGAGGGGAGAAGTATCACTTGCTCCAGTTAATATTGAAAGGCAAGATAGAGGGTCGCAGAGGGCCTGGTAGGAGACAAATGTCTTGGCTGCGAAATATACGAGAGTGGACCGGCATTAGAAGTGTGGAGGAGCTATTCCGGGCAGCGCAAGACAGAGAGACATTTTCTAGAGTGATCGCCAACGTCGGGGGGACCTGATACGGCACATAAAGAAGAAGAAGAATGATAATTAGCAACAACTTTTTGCATTTACGATTTTGAAAAATATTGACATTTAATATTATTTAAGTAAATAATAATTTACGCGAAAATTATGCCAACAGACGCACCATTTTGACAGAACACCGATATGAAGTTTGCGCATAATTCGCGTTTGTTTGTAGGCAGTGTAGGCACTGCCAACCTAACAATAGAAAACATGAAACACAATCGGAAGCTAGAAACGAAAAAATCTAAATACAATTAATAATAAATGATTGTAAAATTAGCCAACAAATCTCTAATCTGATATGTACTTATATGTATAGTAAAACAACAAAACCGACAAACTTTAACCAGCTATTCCTTAGCACATTTGGAGTAAAAATGTTATGGGCACTTCCGGTAACTTTTTTTTATAATTAAAAACAAAAAAGCACACTCCGTCACTGTCCAGAGTAAATAGGTGAAATAAGCGACATCCCTCCTCGCTACTGTCACCTCTTTCACACATATTCTGTCTCAAGTCCAGTGACATTCCCAAATAGTCAGTGTTGTTTTGGGAGTTCGCCTGTCATCATGTCTGATGGGAGCCGCTGCAGAAATGAAAGCAAACCATGCCAACTTAAACATTTAAAAGACTACACGCTTGCATTGATAAAAATGGCAGTCATTTCGAACAAATGCTCCAGTAAAAAATATTATAACATAACCTACATGTCAGCATTTTCATTTATTATTTATTGGTAAAATTCTCACAATGTCATTCATTTACACATAATATTGATATTATCAAACATTGTGCGTGAAGGGTATTTCTACCCATTACGCTGGTCCTAATCGAATGGCGGGAAAGGCATTGCTATCCTATAATATTATATGAATAGTATACATCAATCTCTTTGTAAGGGTCCAATGTGTATGTGTAAAAAAACTGTTATTCAAGTCTTAACCATCTTCTTATATTCGCGTCTTTTGTGTGAAAGTATATTTTATCAAAAATAATCTAACTCGAATCTTATATAAAATCTATAGAATGAGTAATAATCCTGGTGAGTACTATAAAAAAAACACCATTCAAATTGTTTTCAAAGATACAGCGGTTAAAAAACATCAATTTTCTCGAATGGGACCCTTATTGACGGCATTGTTTCTCGTGTTCAACAGCAGTTGTTAGCAAGTAAGTCGAAACACACTAAATAATAGTAGTTAAAAATGAGACGAATGATGCCTTGCCATTTCGTTTTGATAGTAAAAGCGCGCCAATGTAGGTACGTACGTACGCGTGTTGAGTTGAGACGCGACGTTGCTTTCAAACTTTGACTAAGGATAAAACAGTGGTGACATGTGGTGAAAATATGAATAATAAAAAAACGTTACCGGACCGCAAAGTAGCAATAACATTTTTTACTCCATATTTGCTCAGGAATCGCTGGTTTAAGTTTGTTGGGTACGTGCCGATACACCCTGTAATTTACTTAATTTATCTCCACCCATTTCGGCAATTATTTGAGATCGCTGGCCACGCTTAACATTATTTTTTTTTAAAATAAAAAGTTTTAAGGTTAGGTAAGGTTAGGTTGGGTTATTATAGGTTAGGTTAATATAGGTTAGGTTGGGTTAGGATAGGATAGGTTGGGTTATTATTTCTTTTGAATCGAGTGTAAATATTTAAAGCAATAAGGAACATCATTTCGTTCTCTTTCAGAAATAAAAAAAAATCACAAATGTTGGCATGAAAGGAAGAGAGATATCTAATTTTTAATAAAGTATGGTCGCTCTGGTACAATATTGGTTACCTGCATTCATAACGGCATATGATGTGTGATACCAAATGTGGTTTCTTAATAATTAACGGGCTAGTATACATATACTTTAACTGTTTTTTTTCAAAGTTTACAATAGATATGACGTCACACAACCAATAAATTTGAGGTAAAGTATTTTATGTTAATTCATTAAAAAAATATTATTCTTTACAGCTTGTTTTCTTTAGGGAGTTTGTTTAAACATTTAATGGCTTAGTATGTGTAATGGTGTTGTGCGGTTGTTGTATTGGCTTTAGGGATTATTTAATGGCTGAGTATGTGTAATGGTGTTGTGCCGTTGTTTTTATTGACTTTAGGGATTATTATTTGTCCCATGGTTCTCGGTCTGGTGCTAATATAATCTTCTACCATTATATTATTATTTGAACAAGTACTCACATATGTCTGGACCTCCGAGGGGCTGGCTTTAGTAAGGGGTACCACGCGGTATTGTGAAATGTGTTTGTCTGGTTCATCCCCGCACAGATCCCCTCTGCTCCAGCTCGACCCGTTCCGCTGGCACGGGTGTAGTTTTTCGGCCAGGTCTACGCAGTCTGCAAGCAACGAGAAAACATTATTTGTAATAATAATAATAATAATAATAATATTTTAAACGACTTACCTAATCCAATGGCAATTTTCTTTGTTCGATTAATTATTTTTTTATTATTAAATGGTGTTTAGTGTGATGCGGTGATGATTAGCTAATTGCCGAAGACACGCATCATGCCTCCATATCTACACAAGTACCATTCTATTCATCTCTCTAACTGCTGATCATGTAAATAAAATTTTACCATTTGGCACAACTTGCCTACCATGGCACAACTTGCCTACCATGGCACAACTTGCCTACCATGGCACAACTTGCCTACCATGGCACAACTTGCCTACCATGGCACAACTTGCCTACCATGGCACAACTTGCCTACCATGGCACAACTTGCCTACTATGGCACAACTTGCCTACCATGGCACAACTTGCCTACCATGGCACAACTTGCCTACAATGGCACAACTTCCACTCGGGATGGGCGAATGGTGTACGTATGTATCTGTGTGTGAGTCTTCCAGGGCGAATTCCTGGAACCACTGACCCCACCCAGGTGGACCTGAGAAAATAATTTCCCACCAAGACCTATGTTATCTTTGAGGATGCTGTGTGGAGGGTGTTTTTGAGGAAGGGAAGGAGTGGAAATTCTGGGAAGGAAAAAGGTATTGGTAGGAACCTAGAGATCAGTATATTCAGGACTGATGGACGTATTATGTATCCTTCCTGCAGCAGCGCAAGGCGATGGGTCAAGAGAGATCAGTTGAGGAGGTCAAAGGGTCTCCCCAAACCAATCTATCCCGATTCCGTGAGTAGGCGCATCCTGAACACACCTCACGAGATGAACCCGGGCACTCCTGCTAAGTCACAAAACGTAGCTTGCCACTTGGGGTGACCTTTGGCAGAGGTATTGGTTAACCGATAAATGGTTGCTGGGGCAGCGGTACCTTAAATTGTTGCATTCGTAACTTCTTCTTCTCTATGAGCTTCCAGCCTCCAGCGTCCAGCTTTGCATATAGTCGCCCCTCAAATATAATCAGATTTTTCGATTTATGGCGGATCTTTTACGTATGGAGCATGCAGATCTCGTCAAATCGCCAGCACATCTCATCTGCGAGCGACCTCTGCTTCTCTTTCCTAACCACGGACGCCACTCGATGAAACTGAGATTCCAGCGGTCATCTGTCACATGCCCAGCATAGCTCCACTAGAGGAGGGAGATGGTGATGATAATGTTGGCCAGCTTGGACTTGCTTTTGTGACACGATACATAATAATATGATGGAGGCAATAAGTCATCTCAAGTGTGTGCATTATTATTAGATCCAGAATGAATGCAGAGCAATGCAACTTACAGTCGTTGGCCTTTGAACCAGTCTTCCGCTGGCTGACAGTAGAACGGGGTAGAGGCGGGCAGGTCTCCACTAACTCCACAGACTCCACACAGCAGATCTTTGGATTGGAGGGCGAGCAGAGCTGGGAAAAGGGACACTCTTGTATTAAAATGTACACAGACAGTTTATCGGGACAGCCAGTTATTTGCGCCAAAACTCAACAGAAGAACAGAAAACAAATAAAAATACTTATACTACACTTTGTGGCATTATTTTAATTTATTGACAGTAAATAAAAGTTTTATCAAAATAATAGCTATATTATTAAAGCAATGGTTTCTTCGTAAGGATAAAAGTAAGATAAGGGGCGTGGCTTTCAAGTTGAACGGTTGTTCAACCCCAAAGCATCCAACCAGCGAACCGCCAACCAAGTTGGATCACCTGCAGCGTATTTTGAGCGGTTGGACCAACTCCGTCTGCCTGGGGAACCGTCGCATCGTGTTTTGTTGTTTGTGACCGAACATTTAAAGATTCCTGAAGACTTGGTCGTGGGATACTACAAGCAAGATGTTCTAAGAGCTAAGCTTTTGGGATCCTTGTGCAGCACTTCAAATGTATTGAAAAGGATGCAACCATTGAAAAAGCTAATTTATTGTTATTTTAGTAGCATCAAGTGAATAAAAAAATAAAAAAATAATAATGATTATTTTTTCATTCCATGAGCCATTTTTATATCTATGGAGGTGATCTATATTTAAAAAAATAAATGTATGTATATGAAAAAAAATATATATCAGACTACATGAAGTTGGGTTCATAAGTTACAATTTTTTCTATTCAAATTTTATCTCCTAGATTTTGTTATTCGAAGTATGGAAGTTTTTCAAAAATCATCTGAAAAATATCTTCTGAGAAAATTGATTTTGGAAATGGGTGGGGAAATTGTGTAAAAATTAAAAAAATGAGAATCATATTTTGTAAAGTTGCTTATAGTACAAACATTATAGCACATGTGAATCAGTGAGCTAATGGTGCTGGTGAGAGATCCATCGCCTGACGTATTCTACCGCGAGGCAACTAGCGGTCACTCACACAAACATTATAGCACCTGTGAATCAGTGAGCTGATGGTGCTGGTGAGAGATCCATCGCCTGACGTATTCTACCGCGAGGCAACTAGCGGTCACTCACACAAACATTATTGCACCTGTGAATCAGTGAGCTGATGGTGCTGGTGAGAGATCCATCGCCTGACGTATTCTACCGCGAGGTAACTAGCGGTCACTCACACAAAGCTGAGGTCCTAACTTATTTTCTAACACGATCGAATTGATCACTTGACAATATCGAATCTATTAGCTCAACTTCCTACAATTGTATACTGATATTCCTAGCACGGTTGCGCTATCGATAACCGAACCGATATTGACACGAAATAAATAAGAAATAGCAGCACTAGCGGACCTGTTCATGAATTGACATTACTAAGCTGAGAATTAATTGAGGTCTTTAGTCATAACTGACAACTTTCGTTTCTCCAATCAGGAACGGAATCAATTGATTGTGTCTTAGATGAATTAATTAAGGATTGTGTATACAATTTCTTTCAATTTTAAGGGTGCGTATAAACACGGCGAAGTTTGCGCAAGCCGAAACACGAATTACGCCGCATTTTCGATTGCTTCGTTTATTTCCCGTAATTCGTGGATCGGCTGCTTATAAGCTGCCTGAGAGCTTCGGTAGTTCACCTCCATTGATTAATAAGTCAGTTATTTTGCGTAAAGAACGAAATTATACAATATTTTTTGTATAATGACAGGTTATCTGACACCTTGGAGGCTAGCTGGAATCAGTGCCATCGCAAATATCACTAACTGACCACAAACGACGGATTTTTTCAATATCGTATTGATCTAGGGTTTTATCAGCCATCCTCGTGTTATATTCCCGGGTAATACATATTATTATACCTGCGGTAGAATTCCATGTGCTGCCTGCTCTTTGGCTCTCGGGCAGTCAGAGTAAATCTTGCAAACACCGACGGACTCCTTTAGTCTGCAACCTTCTGCAAGAACCAAAACATACAACTGTTATTCAGGGATAGGGAAATAATGGAATTATCACTCCAAACTCAACAACCGATTAGTGAAAATCTTCAATCATAGTGTAAACACAAATCATGACGAAATGGAAGCCGTAATAATCCAGAATCGTAAGCACTCAACCACGGAGACCGTCAAACAGCGACGGCAGCTTCATTTGTCTGCTCACCAGAAGAAGATGCAATGTGACAACTAAGGCAACTAGTCACTTTACTTTATATGAGATAATATTATAGGTAGGTACAGATGTTTCCAAGTTGCTACGCTAGCTTGAGCCGTGTTGTGGCAACTAGTCACTTTACTTTACATTAGATAATATTAATTAAACCAACTTAATTTGTGTTACATATGTATAGTATACAATTTTATATTACAAAATGATTTTAGACGTTAACAATAAAAATAAAACTTTAAACAGTTGAAAATCACATAAATAAAAAAAATAAATAATGGAATTGAAAGGACACCAACCGAAAAAAAAAAACTTTATTTTTATCTGTTTCTCCAATGCATCTGTACAAATGAGATCCCATCAAAACTGTGGTTCCAACAATTTAAAAAAATCTCTATAAAAAATATTCACATATTTCAATGAGAATTGGAAATTATTGCGTTTCTTTAAATATTTATAAAATTCACCTACTTGACTATCCATATTGTACTTTCTGAGTCCACAGAAGTGGGAATTTATAATTCATGTATTTTTCTTGTCCCTCTCTAAATAAATATTCTCTTTTCTACCAAGTCTTATGTGTGGATTCTATGTTAATTCCAAATCAACAATTTACCAAGAAGGAGTTAGCGCAACACGGCATAAAAACTTTAAATCATAAATGTGCCAAGACTTTCTATTTAGAGCCGCCTCCCAAAGTCTTCCAACGCTGTAACTTGTTAAATGTTATAATAAGAAGGTCGCGATCTAATATTGGGTTAGTTGTGTGAAGTTAGATTTACCTTGCGGTTGAAGGCCCTCCATATTGGTGGACAGCCATACACGGTGCTTAAATACACTGGTATAAAGGGCGAGCACGTTAATCCGGCAAGCATTATCCAGATTGTAAGAAGTCGGCGCATTGCTCAGAACTGCACCCAGGTACCAGCGCGGGGGATCTTCAGGTGTGTTCTGCAGCGGGAACACCAGTCCGCCCCCGCTGTCTCCCGGGCACGTGGCTGATCCTGGAATGGAATTACATGGTGATCAAAGTGTAGGTCAGACAGGGATTCTTGAGATCGTAAGAAGTCGTCTCAGAACTGTACCCAGGTACCAGCGCGGGGGATCTTCAGGTGTGTTCTGCAGCGGGAACACCAGTCCGCCCCCGCTGTCTCCCGGGCACGTGGCTGATCCTGGAATGGAATTACATGGTGATCAAAGTGTAGGTCAGACAGGGATTCTTGAGATCGTAAGAAGTCGTCTCAGAACTGTACCCAGGTACCAGCGCGGGGGATCTTCAGGTGTGTTCTGCAGTAGTAACACCAGCTCGCACCAGCTGATCCTGGAATTGTATTCAGTAATAAAGTATCGGTTAGACAGGGATTATAGATGTCACTGAAGCGCGTTACTTACCGTTAGTGAGTCCCGCACATATCTTGTCTGCGGTGATGTATCTAGAATATGAGAAGGATGTGTTGATAAGCTGCTTCGTGCACTCTAGATCCCCCACCACAGGGACCTTCAGGAAGTTGAGTCTGTCGGACACCTGACCCGTTTCCGTCAGCCCCCAGCCCGCCACCTGCAGGAACAATTACTTTCATTCACTTTTGATCTTAAACAATGGGTAAAAAGGTTAATTAATTACGTACAATAATATTTAAAAATACATTATATTAAGGAATTCTGCAATGGACTATCATTGGACCAATTTTTATTTTTTTTATTTTAGCGACTATATAAAATATATTTGTTACATACAAAATATAATGGTGAAATTAAGTATAAAATATTGTATTTCTTAGTCCTCCTCACTAGGGGGTCCTGTGCCGAGGCGGACTAAAGTTATTTAAATATGGTTTATTTGTCTTCTATGTCGTTTTTAGTGTCTTCTATGTCGTTTTTAGTGTCTTCTATATCGTTTTTAGTGTTTTCATTAGGGTTTTTTCATTGACCTCTTTCAGCCATATTTTTATTAATGATTTGTATTCATTAGGATTTTTTATTAGTTTTATGTCTTGGGGAAGGATGTTATGGAGTTTTGTTGCAAAGTATGTATAGTTTCTTTGTCCGAATGTGGTTTTATAACTTGGAATATTTTTTATATCATTTTTGTTCGATCTAGTGTTATGCATACACAGTCTAGTAGAGGATTTGTTATTTTTGAAGAGCTTCAATAATATATTTTTGGCATATATTTGCTGTACATTTGGTACGTCAAAGGAATTGAATATTTCAATTGAAGGCGTTCTAATTGGTACTTTCAATATGGTCTTTATGATTCCTTTTTGAATCGTATTCAGGTTGTGTAGGTACGTATGTGTAGCAGATCCCCATCCTATGATTCCATATTCAATTCGAGAATGACATAATGCGTAGTAGACCTTTTTCATATCCTTTTTATTTAATACGTTTCTTAGATTTTTAAAGAAATATATAAGGCTTGTGAGTTTTTCCGTAATACCTTTGATGTGTAGGTCCCATCTAAGATTTTCGTCGATTATTTCGGTTTTTTCGATGACGGGGCAGTAACATTGTATATTATTTCCATGGCATTCGTGTAGTTTTAGTTCTAGTGATTTTATTGGTTGGCTCCTTGCGTTTATTGAAAATGTTATATATTTTGTTTTGCTTATATTAAGGGTAAGCGAGTTGATTTTAAGCCAATTTTGAAGTGCACTAAGCCCCTTTTCAGCCTCATTAAATGTATCCGTCCAATTTTCTTCTTGAAATAATAAAACAGTATCATCAGCAAAACTGATTATGTTTCCTTTAATGGTAAGGTTAGTTAAATCGTTGATATAGATAATGAATAGGATCGGTCCCAGTACACTTCCTTGAGGGACGCCATAGTTTAAAGATAGTAGTTTGCTCTTTTGTTTGCCAATTTGTACTTGTTGTTCTCGCCCTGTTATATATGACTCTAATAAGTTCATTGTTGTTTCGGCCATTCCTATTTTTTTTAGCTTAGTTAGTAGTATTTTATGGTCTATTGTGTCAAAAGCTTTTTGAAGATCTATGAATAAAGCCAAACACTTTTTCCTTTCATCTATGTTTTTTATGGCTATGCTTGTTAGATTTTCTATGGCATCATTGGTGCTTAGATTTTCCCTAAAGCCATATTGGGATGGTGATAATAATTTGTTTTGTTCAAGAAAATGAACAATTTGCTTCTTCATTACAGTTTCCAAGATTTTTGAAAAGGAGCTTAAGAGACTTATGGGTCGGTAGTTATATATATCCTTTTTGTTACCACTTTTATGTATAGGTATAACTGTTGCTTTTTTAAGGCATGAGGGGAATACATTTGTAGATATAGACAGATTGACCAAGTATGTCAAAGGGAAGGTCAGTTCATTTTGGAGTTGTTTTATTGTTTTATTTGAGATTATATCATTTCCCGATGATTTATTAACATTGAGGGATACAATTGCGTTTCTGATTTCAGTATTGGTTACATTAGTTAACTTTAATTTATCTATCTGGTTCATACTTTCCTTTTCTTCTGGTAAAATGCTAGTTTTTGGATGTCTGATTTGCTTTGCCAATTTTGACCCTATATTTGTAAAAAATTCGTTTACGTATTCGAGAATTTTGTCCGGATGTTTTTCGAAAGAGATTTGGGTATTTTCAATTGTTAGTTCATCTATGCTTTTGTTATGGGATGATTTTGCACTTGTAATTTCATTAATGATCTTCCATAATTTGCGTGGGTCATTGTTACATTCATCTATTTTTTTCTTATAATAATTTTCTTTGACATTGCGTACAACATTTTTGCAAATATTTCTGTATCTTTTATAATATCGTTGTATAAAAATATCACAAGGATTTAAACTAACTTTCCTGTGTAGTTCATCTCTTTTTCTAATGCAATTTATAACGCTTTGGGTTATCCATGGTTTGAGATGTTGATTTTTATGTGAAATCTTTTTTTCTATTGATTTGGTATTTGACATGATGGTATGAGTTAAATATTCAATGAATTTACTCCAGGCACTATTTGTATCAAGGTTCTCCAGTAGGTTTATCCAGTTTGTATTTAGTAATTGTTGTTTTACTTCATTCCATATGGTTTCTGTCTTCTGCACGATAATTGGGTAGGGCTGCGATCTTTGTATTTTCTTTTTTGTAATAGATAAAATTGTTGTATAGTGGTCGGTTATAGTAGAGGTGAATATGATAGAGTTGGTTGGTTTAACAGTCTTACTGAATATGTGGTCGATGCAAGATTTGCTGTCATTTGTAACACGCGTAGGTTTATTTATCAAACTTTCAAGTCCGTGGGCGGCCAGTGTTTGCAGATAATCAGTTCTATTTGGATGACCGTTTTCTAGTATGTCAATATTTATATCTCCGATGAGGAAGACATTTTTTTTGTTTTTTAGAAGATTGAGTTCATTAGAAAGCGTTTCAAGAAACTGATTAATATTAGTTGTAGCTGGTGATCGATACAGAGCTAATATAGTGGTTTCATCACCCACTTTGATTTTCAAACAGTTTGCATTTGGGAATTTTATTTCATTGACTTCAGTTTTAGTGTCATCTTTAATGTACACTATCACACCATCATTTTTTGTGTAATTCAAATTGGTTGCATATGAGGTGTAATTATTAATATGTGAGGGTGAATATTTATCCTTTATCAAGCACTCAGTGAGGATAATTATATCAAGATTAATTTTTAGATTCTTAATTAGTATTTGAAGTTCATCGAAGTTTTTGTTGATACTTCGTATATTTTTATTTAATATATTAAAATTGTTTTTAAGAGTTAGCAGTTCGTCTGGTTTGTTTGTAGTTATTGTTTCCTTATCCATGTTTTTTTTTATTTTTTATTTTATTTTATTTTTTTTTTTTTTTATTTGTTACATTTATTATATAAGTACATTTTTGTTTGTTTGTTACAATATAAGATAAAATATTTCAGGACCCCTCTTCCATAGAAGCATTAGCTTGTGGCTGGAAGAGGAGTGTACATTGTTTTATTGCAATAAGTAAGTAATTAAAAATTAAATGATTTTAAACTTATTTAAATGAAGTGAGTTATTTTTCATGAAGTGAGTTATTCTAAAGATTAATTCAATTGGAAACATTTTTATTTTTTGTGAGTTTGTCTTTAAAATATTTTTTTACAGTGTTTATTATTTTGATGTTATCATTAATGTTTCTAATTTCTTCAGGTAGTCGATTGAAAAAAATTCTTGCCCGGTAAGTGTAATAATTTTGTGCAAAGGAAGTGTTTAATTTTGGGCATGGAAAAATATATTTAAGTCTAGTACGGTTTTCAGTTAGAAATTGATACTTGTCTTTTTCTTTTATGATTTGAATTAGTGCATTTTTAATATAAAGATCTTTAAATGAAGGCACTTGAAATTCTTCGAATAATCGATCCGTTGGGTAATCGGAAGGTTTTCGTAATATTATTTTAATTATTAACCTTTGTACCACTTCTATTGGAGTAAGGTTAGTTTTGTATGTGGATCCCCAACTAATGATACCATATTGTAGCGTTGATTGGACCAAGGCATAATATATTAAATATAGGTTTTTTAAAGACAAAAAATTTCTGATTCTTAAAAATACATATATCAGTTTTCTGATTTTTTTTACAATTCGACATATTTGTTCCTTCCAATTCAAATTTTTATCGATAATTACTCCTAGATATTTGATTGTGTTTGTGTTTTTTAGTATTGTGCAGTTTTGGAGACAGTAATTTTTATTATGTATTTTGGAATTGTCATGAATGATAATGTTAAAATTTTTAGGGATGTCTTTTGTGTGTATTGCAAATGGAATTACATATGTTTTATCGCTATTTAGTGATAGCAAATTAATGTCGAAGAAATTCTTAAGAGTATTTATGTCTTCAGTGGCTTTAAGTATTACGTTTTCCCAAGTTTTTTCGCTTATTATTAGAACTGTGTCGTCGGCATACGAAGTAATTTGGCCATGTAGTGGTTGAAAGAAAATGTCGTTAACATATATGGTGAAAAGAAATGTTCTCAGTAGGTATTTCAGTTTGGTGTGTTCAAGTAAGTGATTTGTTATATTAATTTATCGAGGTCGTCCAGATGATTTACGTACAAAATTTTTTGATCATGACCTTTACGAACCATTATTTTCCCATTTTTGATCCAAACAAATTCATAATTTTTTTCTTTGGCTAGTTGCTTTGCTTTCCAAAGCAACTCTTTTTTGTAGGGACTTATTACTTCACCTATGTACACTTTTTCGTTTGTCAAATCCTTTAGTAAATTAAGGTCCATTTCTCTTTTTTTAGATAGAAGGATTTCTTTTAGTTTAATTTCTGTAAATTTTACTAGGATTTTTGGCGGAGCATTAAGTCTTCGGTCTGTAGTTCTGGTCACATTGTTTATATCAGCGTGTTTGATTTGAACTCCAGCTGCAGATGCGACTTTTTTTATAATTTTCTCCAGTTGTTCACCATTTTTTTGTGGAATTCCTGCAATTTCTAGGTAGTGCAGATTTGATGTATATTCAATTTCATCTAGTCTTAGTTCCATTTTTTTATTTGTATTGGTAATTTACGTACCTACATAAAGAAATATATGACATCCAGAATGCGAAAAAGGTTTACTTTTACAGTGTGTCAAATACCTTTTTATGTTAGTTTAAAAGTTAAAAAAATACAAAATCATCTTTGTGTTGAACGTATTATAAATAAAATGCTGAAAACCATTCACTTGTTCTGAATGCGATGATAAATAAAGCTGGTGGACATTAAAATCAGTCCTCTCTTCAGAATGCATAGTTCTAGTTAAGCGTAAATTCCAGTTGTAGATTTATTACCTTCCCCACACTGCCTGGGCTAGTTTGCGTATCGTGCAGCTCTCTGTCTACCAGATTCAAGCAGACTGCACGCACTACGCTGGAGAAGGTGAAACCGGTCTCGAGTTGCACGAGGGCGATGTCATCCTGAAGGTTTCGGCCATATCCTCCGTACCGCTCCCCCAAACGAACAACAAGCACCTAAAAAAAAAAATATGTTTTCATATTGATAATGGATAAAAAAAATCATTGTGAAACACAAATCAATTTTGAACAGAAACTGGCTGAAACGCTGTTTAAATTCTGTTGAATATTGGAGTGACGCAGAATATTTAATAGTATTTAGAATATGTAAGTAGATTTGCATATCTCTGTTCATCACTTTCAACATCTAAATTAAAATTAGTTGCTTCCACTAAAACCATGAATATGTTCAAGCTGGTTGCATAAAAAAATAACGTTCAAATCACTCAAAAAGTTTTTTCAATCATAAAAGGTGTTAATTTCGTTATATCATCAAAATTCAGTATGTCCCATCGGTTCTATGGAATGAAGACACCGTGCGAAGGTTAAGTTTCGTATTGAATTTCAAAATGCTTCTGAGGTATTTTTAAATATATGTAGAATACTGTATACTGCAATAAAACTGTTTACTCATTTCTCAAATTGTTTTTCGGATCTCAATTAACTGATAATGGCGGACAACATCCAGCTCCAACAAGCGTCCAGATGTATTTATCACTTTTGAAGTTGTCGTAAAAACAAATACTTTTTTAGAAACCAGATAACATTATCTTTCAGATATTTGCGTGTGAAATAAACATTGATCTTTCTTAATAATAACATTTTAATATCAAACATTAAAATGTTGATAAAAAAACAAACAGATTTGTTTTTATTCGAATTCAATTTTGAAAGAATTCCATATTAAGAAAACACATTCCTTTTGTGTAGAGACTTTTAAGATTTAATCTTTTCTTTAATGTTCTTTTATCTTTAACTTAGATTTAATTTCATTATAACTAAGAAGAATATTAATTTCTCTTTTATGACGACTAACAAAAAATAAAAAAATACTTTTTAAATGCCTGTTCAGATCTGAACTTCAGAGGCTCTATGGGATATGATGTTTGTGGCTAGTAATGTCCTTCAGAGGCTCTATGGAATATGATGCTTGTGGCTAGTAATGTCCTTCAGAGGCTCTATGGGATATGATGTTTGTGGCTAGTAATGTCCTTCAGAGGCTCTATGGAATATGATGCTTGTGGCTAGTAATGTCCTTCAGAGGCTCTACGGAATATGATACTTGTGGCTAGTAATGTCCTTCAGAGGCTCTACGGAATATGATACTTGTGGCTAGTAATGTCCTTCAGAGGCTCTACGGAATATGATGCTTGTGGCTAGTAATGTCCTTCAGAGGCTCTACGGAATATGATACTTGTGGCTAGTAATGTCCTTCAGAGGCTCTACGGAATATGATGCTTGTGGCTAGTAATGTCCTTCAGAGGCTTGCAGGGTTATGCCGATTCTTCTTAAATACGGAAAAGAAATATTTTGTTATTCATGAAAGTGTATTTTGTAACCAACCCTCCTTTGCTGTCTGCCTGGCCTTTGTACAGTCCATGAAGAAGAGAGACTTCCTGCAACCACTAGATAATTACTCACATTAACTCGATGGTTATAAGTTTCATCAGAGAAGCAGTGAGCAGCTGAAAAGCAAAATAATAAACAAGCTTTTAAGGTTCCTATATTTTCATTCATTTATGTGACACAAATTTGTGGGGAACCCAAAATAATCTCTGTTTTAGAGGAATTAAGATTTAGAATGCACTACCGACAGATGTTAATGTAGCTAAAAGCCTTGCTGCTTTTCGTAGGTTATCCTTAAATACTGTAAAGAGTAAGTTTAAGATGAAGTGTTAAGTGTCCTTAATGACATAGAAATAATTTGTTACTTTATTTATTTGTTAATTTATTAGTTAATAAAACATACAAAAAAACAACAACAAAAATGTCTATACTGTATAGAACATATACATTAACAGCTCAGAAGGAAGAACTACACACTTGTTCAGCCTACAAGACAACTATATTGGATCAGTTTGTGGGATAATTCAGAGAGCTCTGGCAGACCATTCGCTAATCTGTTCCTGATGAGTATCCAAGACTGACTACCAACGCTATTGTCGGTAACTATTGTTTCTATGTTGAAATTTATTTTTAAATCTATGGTTAGTTTACCTCTTCGAAGAGAGATTCAATAGGAAAATCCCCTTTATAATTTCTACCACCCACAGGTGATCTTTACAGCTGCTTGCAACGATTCGTAACTTGTACAATCATTTGTTAAACTAGGCATCATGTAAATATATATTTTAAAATAAAATAGATTGTCTAAAAACTCACCGCTGATCACTAGCCTGCTCCGCACTAGGCTGCCACTGCATATCTGGATGAAGTTTTCTCCTTCCTTGCGGAATATGGCCACCTGCCAAGGAAACTCATTTGCTCTCACCTTCTGTCCCCCCCTTATCATTGTAGTCGCGTGTGTATCCTCCAACCCACAATCTGGAAACATAAATACGTCATCTTCAACTATAGCCTTTCACGTAGGACGCGCGCACCGATACTAGTACATTGACATCTTCACTACAGTATCACAATCCAATGCACATTGCGATAAACACAAACCATTATCTGTTGACTGGATAAAATCAGCAGTAGGTATGGTCATTAGGCAAGACAAAAGACCAGTAGCAAATACTTAGATTAGATATGCACGAATTAAAAAAAGTATTATTTGCAATAGTATGTGGATGTCATAAATTTAATTAATATTTATATTCTCAAACCGATCATAAACCATTTACATTATTTAAAAATTCGTTATATGACATACCCAGCCAGATTACATGGTCTCACATTCCAGACAATAATATCTATAGATCGCAGAATGCAGACACACTGTCAAGGTAAGCACTGTCAACGTTAACTTTTGAAAACGATATTAATTTACATGTAAACACTAGAATCATCCTTATGGCAGTAACACCACACTAATTAGAAGAAATTAAAAAAAAGTAACTATGGACGACTCAGCTAAATTTAAAAATTACTGTATTACAGGTTGGTCTATATCTAAAAATCAAATAAATTCTTTAGATAAACAGTACTGGAACATGGAATCAGATATAAATGTGTGCAAAGATTTAATTTTTAACGATCAAATTAAATGTCAGTATTTATTTGGGTACATAATGATTTTAGAAACGTAAAACGCAATGAACTGGTGTTAATTTTGTTGAAATATGATGTAAATATAACAATTTCGTGATATATTTATATAAAATAACATACCGGGTGGTCCTTTGAGAGATTTTATCTTTAATTTGGTCATGAATTAGATGAAAAGCATTTTTCGTGAGTGGAAATCGTGATTCGAAATCAATATCGCCCAATACTTTCAAAACATTAACGCGAGCTCTTAGAAGTCGCGGTGTTCTCGTTCTGCCGCCCTCTCGTGTGCTTCTGCATCTTCAATTGCTTCAATTATTTCAAAATCCTCAATAAACACTGTGCCAGACGTAATGTGTGACACACAAGACTGTAAACAGGGCGGTGATCCCAATCCGTGGAGGCGTGAGATGTCTTCCTTCAGTGGCGTGGAGGGGTAGAACGGGGCCGTCTCTGAAGCCGTTGTAGCTGGTCCGATGCTGATTCTGGTCCTTGTCGTAGATCCGGGTCTTGTTGTAGAGGCAGAGAGGTCCGGGGTGAGGCGAGGGTCAGAAGAAGAAGAGAAGGCGAGTAGAGTCAGAAGTCGGAGTGAGGTAGAAGGCTGAGCAGAGAGAAGTGTAGAGCTGGTGGTGGTTGCTGGATATCTGTCTTTTCAAGGCACTGTTGCCCGTTTTATAGGACCCCGGCGGCCTTCGCTGGCCGAGCGACGCTCACACGGGCCTGCTTTCTCTTTGATTCCTGGAATCGAGGCCCGTGTTTTGTGACGCGCCCGCGGCCCGCCGCCGGGCTACCGCCTTACCGCTTACCGCCTCTCGGCCGGTAATTTCGGGCCCTGTGGTCGAACGTGACCACGGCATCTCTTTGTTCAGGCACGGTCCTCAGAATCGCGCTTGTGGAACGTTCGGGCGGCAAACCACCTCGCACGCTATGACGGCGCACGGCCCTTTGCTTCGGGTCGCGGCCGAACGTTCCCTCTCGTATAAGCACGATTCTCATAACCGTGCCCGAATTAAATGCTCATGATTTTACCAGCTCTAACCATACTTCTCTGCCCGTATACTTCTAACCAAGCTCCGACGCTTTATTTATTGTTTTCATTATCATTCTTACATTATTACATACATTTACATCTTTACATTATACATTTTATACAATTTCAGGACAATTGGGATTCATTTAATTTTATTCATTATCCATATTCATTTATTCATTATCCATTATCATTATCGGAGCAGTACGTCCGTCACAAACACTGAACTCGGAAACAAATCGGACCACTTCACAGGCTAAAGTGAGTACTAACATATCTGACATGTAACCACTAACGTTTACACCGAAACGCGAACCGTACCACGAACGACGGGAAAGGAACGAACATGGAACGAATCAACTGCAAGCGGCGTTTGCTTCGTTTCTTTCCAAGAAGTTGAGGTTCAGTTCAGCAGTTCCGCTCGCAGATGTATACGTAGCATTAGCTGCTTCAAGTACCCTATAAGGCTGGGTTTACACGTGTAAGTAAATTTTACGACTTTCGTAAATTGTTGATAAGTTACTCACAGGAGCGATTACATATGCGTCCAACTTATCGTAAATAATGCTCACGGAAGTTGTTTGGAAGTTTAATTTACGAACTTCTCACAGAGACCTCTACACCAGTAATTCTATTGTTGGTAAGATGGCTTCCTGACAACAACGCGTTGCCGCCGACTTTGACAGCTATCAAATAGTTGATTTATGGCTGTCAGTTAGTAATATTTGATGACAGCGATTTGTTTATTTACAGTTAGATCATGGATCCCCATATAATATAATACCCATTTCCGCACACAACGGATTGCCGCTGCGATAATATGCACAATTTAGTCAAACAATAACGTAATGGCCCGCAGAGTGTTGGATTAGGAGTTGGCTTCAAAGAAGAAGTACTGATGGGACTTTCGTTCGTTTAACGGCAGAATTAAGAATTGAGAATCAACAACAATTCTTTAATTTTATCCAAATGACAGCAACTGACTTCTAATACATATTGGAAAGGATTGGAGCGCTAATTAAAAATAATGATACTCGTTTTCGGAATGCTATTTCACCAGCTGAAAAATTTAAGAGATTCCTGAGGCGTTTGTGTGTAACACCATGTACGATCGTGTGAGAAATGCGGAGATCCGCAAAGAGTACAACGCTGATGTAAGCGTAACGAGTAAGATCAAGAAAAGGACGCTTAGATGGTTTGGGCATGTAGAGCGAATGAGCGAAGAAAGGAGTTTAAGAAGAATATACGATGCAAAGGTGAATGGTAGCAGAAGTCGGGGACGCCCGAGGAAGACACGGCACGACTAAGTGTATCAGATACTTGAGTCGGGCCATGTCAAGAGTCAGAATAATAGAAGAGTATGTATGAATGTGAATGAGGCAAGAAGTATGTGCCAAGACCGAGTTGTTTGGCGGTCCGTCCTCTCAGCCTACCCCTGCGGGGAAACGGCGTGATGGTTAGTTAGTTAGTTAAAAAATTTAATGGTGACTGTTGGGGACGGAAACGCACCGTCGCAACGCGGAATCATAGGAAATGGAAAGGTTCGGAATGCCGACTTACCCTTTTCTATTCTTCCACGGTATTCTTTCCTTCTTTGCGCTGGTTCACAACAATTCACAAATTTCACCACGCGCGAGCTCACGGTGGCTTTGAATTTTCGACACGGTCGATAAAGGGGACTCCGTAATCAAACGATGTTGACAGGACGAATATTTTAACTCAACTAACGTCAGCATAGGAGAGGAGAGGAGGGGAGAGGTCGATAGGCCACAATAATTTTATAAAGGATATAAAGGTAGGTAGCACGATGCTAGGTGCCAACATTTCCGCCCACCTAATTTGAACGAATTAATAATTATGATACAAAATTTAATAAAAGGTAAATTTAAATATATATACATGGGTAAATTGTTCATTCAAGTTGTATCCGTAATGCCTCGCAGAAAACAATAAAAAAATAACTCTTTACTAAATTAAGTATAACTTTTCAAAGAATGGTTCCTGGACCATAACAAAATTTTTGGTTTTGAAAAATATTTAAAATTGGTAATATTCCTTTGGTCTAGAATCTGAGTAAGAAACAAAACGAGAATTAGAGTATAGACATCTAAACAACAACAAAAAAAAATATAGATCCCAATGGTAAATAAAATAAAAAATAAAACACAACAAAAATATGGAAAATGAAAACGTATTTTTATTTTAGATGTATATCTTAAGATTTATCACTAATAATAATTTTATTCTTCCGGTAACGGGCAAAGCTTTATCACTGGTCGAACCAACGAACCAGATTGAGTTTTAACAGTAGCTACCCTAACTATTCCATCCTTACCGGGATGAACGTGGATAATTCGTCCTAATACCCACTTCATCGGTGGAAGACGATCGTCCTTTATTAACACTAATTGACCTAATTTAATGTTTGGATTGATTTTGCACCACTTTGATCGTTGTTGAAGCGTATTTAAATATTCTAAATGCCAACGTTTCCAGAAATGTTGCGACATCTTTTGGAGATGTTGCCACCTACTTAAACGATTAGACGTGGTGTCAAGAAAGTCATATTTAGGCAAACCTAGTAGGAATCCACCGATTAAAAAGTGGCCCGGGGTGAGTCCATTCACATCCTCGGGGTCTGAGCTCATTGAACACAAAGGGCGGGAGTTGAGGATGGCCTCAATTCTAGTGAGAACTGTCGCAAATTCTTCATAAGTTAGAACGGTCTCACCTATCACCCGTTTTAAATGGTATTTTACAGATTTTATCCCTGCCTCAAATAAGCCTCCGAAATGAGGACTTGCTGGAGGGTTAAAAGACCAAATAATGCCGCTCTGAATTAGATGATTGGATATAACATCACACTGTGATGCCAAGAATTTATTTATACCGAGTAGGTACCGATTTGCACCGACGAAATTGGTTCCGTTATCGCTTATGATTTCAGAACATAAACCTCGACGATCTGTAAACCGGCTAAGGGCTGCAATAAAAGCTTCAGAAGATAAATCAAACACGATCTCTAAATGAACTGCTTTCGTCGCCATACATACAAATAGACATAAATAACCCTTTGACGTTTTTGCTCCCCTACGTTTGTGATCTTTCAACGTGAAAAGTCCTCCGAAATCTACACCAACTCGAGAAAAAGCCGGCTTTGTTGCACTCGAGAGGAAGGTAAATCACCCATTAGGGGAGGTAGCACCGAAGATTTCATTTTATAGCAGACAATGCATTTCGACAATTGTGAGCGAATTTTATTCCGTGCAGCCACTATCCAAAATTTACGCTGAATAGTGAATTGAAGGCTTCGTGGCCCAACATGAAGATATAGTTTATGATAATAATCTATAATTAAATAAGCTAAATGACAGATTTTCGGAAGTAAGATCGGAAATTTACTTTCATATGACAAATTTGAATACTTGAGTCGACCGCCCACCCTGATAATACCGTGGCTATCAAGAAACGGTTTCAAGTTTTGAATTTGCGTTGAACATGGACTCCCATTTCGCATATTACGTATATCAACAGAAAAATACGTTTCCTGTTCAATGCGTACGATTTTCATAAGCGAATCATTTAGTTCGCGAGAACTTAGATAAGTCGAGTTTGAATTTCCACTACCAGGACGTTTCTGACAATTATTTACGAAACGCATTATCCAAGCGACGACGCGTTGCAATTTATAAAATGAAGAATATTTACTAATAATCGAATTAGGTACTATTTGAGATGATACAAACGTTTTAAGGTTGCATTTTTTGAGTTCTGGTATTTCTCCGTCAGATTGATTGTACACAGCTGAACAAGGCCAGAGTGCTATTGGTTGGTGAAGCCATTTTGGTCCCGTAAACCACAAAGGGTGTGATATAATGTCTGCTGGGAAAAGCCCTCTTGAACCAGAATCGGCACAATTTTCCTCCGAGACAACATGCTTCCAAACAGCATTTGGTGTATTTTCCAGTATTTGTACAACCCTATTAGCGACAAATGTTTTCAATAAATATGGCGGCGTTTTTAGCCACGCTAGTACAATAGTCGAATCTGTAAATAGAAAAACGTTTTCTATTTGTTCGGCAAACTTTACAGATGACATAATATACTTTACAAGTTTCGTGAGAAGAACGGCCCCACATAATTCTAGTCGTGGAATTGACAGGGTTTTCAAAGGAGCGACCTTCGATTTTCCCATTAAGATGTGAGTGGTATTGCTATTACGCTCTAATAAATATACCACTGCAGAATAACCCAATTGTGAAGCGTCACAGAACCCTACGAGGAAAAGACGACTTGTCATCACCGTGTTGTAATATCTAGGAATATTCAATGTTCGAAGTAATGAAAGTTGACTTACAAATTTACTCCACGTATTATGAATATGTGGTGGAACATCACGATCGTCCCAATCGACACCTAACTTCCATAGTTCCTGTAATAGACATTTTGCGAAAAATGTCACTGGGGTGATGATCCCAAGTGGGTCGAATAAACGAGCTACCGTTGATAAAATTGTTCTTTTTGTGCATATCTTATTTGAAGGTAGATCGACCTTGTAGGTAAAATTATCAGTCGTTGGACTCCACTGAATGCCTAATATTTTAACAATTTGATCAGTTCCGGCGTTATCAAAAGAATGACCATCTTGCTGGTGCTCTTGCGAAACGTGATCCAAAAGTGACGGTGTATTAGATTGCCATTTACTAAGTTCTAATTTCCCAAGATTTAACAATCCAATGATATCTTGTTTTAGTCTGAGGGCTGTGCTAATCGTTTCTGTCCCTGTTACCAAATCATCTACATAAAAATCATCGCATAGAACCTTGGCAGCGTCAGGATACTTTGATCCTTCATCTTGTGCTAGCTGGCGAAGGGTACGAATGGCTAAGAATGGTGAACTAGACAACCCGTACGTTACAGTTTGTAACTCGAAATCAATAACCGGTTCATTCTGAGATTCTCTCCACAAAATATTTTGGAATTTACGCTGAGATGGAATTAATAATATTTGCCTATACATCTTACAAATATCAGCTGTAAATACATACTTATGAAAACGAAAATTTAAAATCATACGTCGAATTTCAGTTTGCAATTTTGGACCGTTCAATAATAAGTCATTTAGAGATAAGTTATTTGGTTGGGTTTTTGCCGACCCATCAAAAACCACACGTAGTTTTGTAGTTTTACTGTCAGGATTCAAAACACAATGATGAGGTAAATAGAATGCATCTAAATTCCGAGGTACCCGTGTCATGTTTCCCAGACCCTCATATTCTTGTATAAAATTTCCATATTTAATTGCTAACATGGGATCCCTTTTAAAACGAATTTCTAGTTTGTTCAATCGCGATTCCGCAAGTTTTAAGGAATTTTGAGAAGGCATAATTTCAGATTTTGTTAATAATGGTACAACATATCTACCATCACATTCTCGATAGTGATTCGAAGCGTACATTGTTTCGGCTAATTCGTCGTCCGGATTACTCGTCACAATTGAATGTGTTTCTTCAATTTCCCAAAATTTTCTAAGAGTATTGCTTAACGAATTTGTTTCAACAAATAAAGACGAAGGCGTTTGAAATGACGAATTTTCCATCTTCCCCATTATAATGTAACCGAATACACTGTTTACAGCACATGGAGAGCCGTGAATTATTTCATGGCCACTATTAAATATATCCAAGTATACGTCAGCTCCTAACAAAAGGTCTATTTTGCCGGACTTGTAATATGATTCATCAGCTAATTTTAAATTTTTAAATTGTGACGTTCCACTCGATGGTAAATCATATGACGGATGATTAGAAGTGATTTCTGTAATCACGACAGTTTGAAATTGAAGAATAGGCCCTTTTTTATTTCGAGGTTTTATAAAACATTTTGTTTTTCCATGACAAGAATTTATACTAGAATTTCCTAAACCGTTCAGTGAAATACGATGTTTTTTAATTGACAAACCCAAAAGCTGAGCACATCTTTCCGTAATCAGAGAGACTTGACTCCCACAATCTACGACGGCGCGGATAGGTATATAATCATTATATTGATTTCGGACCTCAATTTGTACAGTTCCTAACAAAACGGTAGAAACGCTCGGAATCGTTGTTGCGGTCAGGGTTGCACTTGAATTATTAAATTCATTTTCGCCCGATGGTTCGGCGGCAATGTGCAACATTGAATGGTGTTTTTTATTACAAACCTGGCATGTAAATTTTGATACACAATCTTTTACATGGTGTTGTTTCAAACAATTGAAACAGCGGTTTAAAGTTTTAATTTTGTCCCTCCTTTGATGGGGACTTAAAGATGTAAAAGATGCACATTTGTAAAGAAAATGTGCACCTTTACATAATGGACAATGAAGGTTATTATCATTCTTATTGGCAGATAACAACGTTTAAAACGAACCTTTTTTCTCTTTTGTAGTATGTGGAGATAACATTTCTAAAATTCGCGTTTGATTTCTCAGAAACTCGAAAATTGAATCCAATTCTGGAATCTCTTCACCGGGCAATTTGGATTCAAATTGACGTTTAGTTGTCAGATCCATCGATCGTATCATAATATGACCAACAAATTTATCAAAGATATTTTCTATCTTCATCGCCTTTATAGCGGCGCAATTCTCTTGAAACGTACTGAGTAACCGCGCTATACCTGACGCAGACTCGTTCTGTAATATTTTGAAATTAAGAATTTCATCAACATAATGCGTGAAAAGAATTCTAGAATTTTGGTATTGATTTACCAGAATATTCCAGGCAATGTCATAATTCTCTTCGATAAGAGGCAATGATTGTATAAGTGCCAGTGCCGGCCCTGTAATAACTGATAAAAGATAATGGTATTTTTCTACCTTAGTATATGCATTGCTGTCATGTATAAGACTTTTAAATAATGAATGAAATGAGCACCAACTTTTAATGTTACTATCAAAAGTGGGCAGCTTTATCACTGGTGCACGAATCACCGAATTACTTGCCGTTTTAGGAATTGAATTTTCATTATTACTAGTGATAACGCTTTTCATTTGCATGATCTCGAAATACATTGAATCAACATTATTCGCAATGTTTCCCAGTTCTGACATTTCTGTAATCTTGTCTAACGACAGTAATTGTTCCTCAATCTCGTTTTGAACTGATTCAAATTTTTGTAACCAATCTTTTAACTTTTCACATCTAGCAAGAAACGTATCTTTTTTCTTACTATCATCATAAGTGCTCGCTATGAGCTCTTGCGTAATACGAATACGAGATACTATTCGCTCACGTCGGGATTGCAACAAAAGTACTTTTTTCTCAGCCATTGTATTGAGAAATTAATCTGCACAAAAATGCCGAGTGAATACAACAATTTATTTTAAATATTAACAAATTTGTCACCAGTTAAGTATTTTTTACTACCTACAGGCAATTTTCGCTAACAGCACGGCTGACGCGAATTTTACACATAGCTCAACTTTTATGAACAATTTAACCTTGAAATAATTAAATTAACCACAATTTTTTCAATTAATATAAATTATCAGGCTCGAATGACCAATGTTGGGGACGGAAACGCACCGTCGCAACGCGGAATCATAGGAAATGGAAAGGTTCGGAATGCCGACTTACCCTTTTCTATTCTTCCACGGTATTCTTTCCTTCTTTGCGCTGGTTCACAACAATTCACAAATTTCACCACGCGCGAGCTCACGGTGGCTTTGAATTTTCGACACGGTCGATTGTCATATAACAGATTTTAGGCGCGAAGATCCTACAGTTGCTAGCCTGAGTAGCGGGAACTATCAGGTTGGTTGCTGGACCAAACGGAGTTGAAAACGCACAAAAGATCCGCTAGAGTTCCCCCACCCCCGGTGACCAAGCGCCTCGTCCCTTCTTACGCCCCGACCTCTGACCTAGCTGGACGTGTGCGCGTTCCGGCCCCGCGTTCCCAATTTCGCACCGCACGGTCAAAAAGCATAATGTACGAGAATGGCGCGCTTTGAAAATCGACAGGCTGGCACCGCTTGTTTGAAACACGGCGCTCAGCCCTACAATCAACAGGATGCCCCGAGGACTCCCATGTCCCGACCACGCCACGCTGTGAGTTTCTTACGCTTCCTATTACCCCTTGAATGTGTCCGCTAATAACCTAAATTCGTCCACGCTGCCTGTCGGTCTAGAGAGAGAGCTGTTAATTACTCCCCAGAGAGAGATTAGGGAACCCTTTGATGATAATTCCAGTTAGGATGTAACAACCTGTATTCTATTGTTATTCACCCATGTAATGTCCATTTTGCCGCTCAAATACAATGTTGATTCATAAAAAACCTAACCTCTTTCATTTGGGGATAGCAGTCGTATGGGAGTGTTTTGTGTAGACGGTGGGATATGGATTCTTGAGCCTCGCGCTGACCCCGAACCCTGACTATGAGAGAGACGTCTCATGCCCCGCTCTGAGCTGGCCGAGGGAAAGTCAGGGCACCCCAGGTCCAACGCGCGACACTGTCGACCAACATGGGGCAGAATTTTTTTAAACATATCCTTCCCGACTGCACAGAATTACCTTTACGATTGTCCCCAATTTGAAAACATGTACTATGCAATTTTGTCCACACAAAGCGCGCAATTTTGTGCCAAGAGCATTTTTGCCGCGAAAACTACGGTGGAAGTTTCTCGAATAAATAAGAAACGCACGCAATCCCGTCGTGACTTTGTTGCCAAGCGCATTTTGCCGCAAAAAAATAACGGTAGGAATTCTCTCGAACGAATAAAAGAGACGCGCGAAATTCCCGCCAAATGCTGTGATAACGAAAGTTCGAACATAATGTTTTGTTTCAATAACCTAGATTCTGTGTTCTTTGTTTAACAAAACAAACCCACTGTTTTAATTTCGGCATAAATTGCACCGTAATAATAACAGTCAGGATTTAGAACTGTGAAGCCAATTTTTACACCGGAAGTGACTTTTTTAAAAAAGCACAATACACTCAACGGCCCATCGAAGCTGATTTCTAAAAAGTATATCAGCTACAACCTGTAAAACACAAATAATTCTTTATCCCTATTAATTATATAGGTACGGTGTTTGTCCATATTCTTGTTTTTTTTCAGCATTGACTGTTATAAAAGTGATTTTAAGTGAATTGTTTCAAATTAACTTCAGAAGTGCAGTGTTTTTTTGCAAAGAAGTGCTTTCTCGACGCAATAATAAGAACGTGTGTTCAATCTCACGATTTAGTGCCAGTAAATGAAGCAAATATAAAATCTTTCCATCAAAAGTGTTTTTTCGCTCCTGAAGTGCTGTTTTTTTTTTTTTTTTTTTTTTTTTTGTGCCTTTTTTCGTGCCTTTCCTCAAGTGCAGTGAATATAAGTGCGAATAGTGCCCACAAAAATTAAATAATGCAAATCCTAAAGTGTCCCCCTGGCCAATTTTTCTTCAAAAAGACTTAGAAGAATTTCGGAGTTTTTTTTTCCTTTTTAAACCATTTTTAACAATGAATTCCAATCAAATGGCTACATCTTTGGACATGGGTGTCATTCCCAATGTACACAACTTATCCAAAGTGCACCTACAAGCCGTCTTAAAAGACAGAGGAATATCACCACTAAACAAATCAAAGTCAGCATTGAAAGCATACGCTTTGTTATTCAACAAGAAGTTCATCAGGAAAATAAACCTATCCGTTGCAAGTGAAGACAAGGCACCCAATACCCCAGTTTTGGAAATCCCCGTTTCTAACAAAGAAACCAGGACACATGTTACAGTAAAACAAGACAATGCACCCATCACGGCACAAGAAAAAATATACGATCTCACTCCTTGGAGGATCAAATATAACGGTGTTTCTGATATACTGGATTTCATTGACCGAATCGAAGAAACGGCCTCAATTAAAAATGTTCCATTTGACGTGCTGCAGAAAAACTTTATAGAACTAATATCTCCAGAATTAATCCCGTGGCACCGAATACAAAAATCAAAATGCAAGGACTGGAATAAACTCAGATCAGCCCTGATCACTAGCTTCGGCAAATCAGAGGCCCAACACAGAATTAAATTATCGTTATTATCCATTAAACAATTAGTAAACGAAACTGTGGCAACATTCATAGAGAGGGCCGAGTCCATCAACATCAAACTTTCCCACCCTGTCTCGGAAGCCGAATTATTACCAGTTATAACTGATGGCCTCCTACAAAGATATGAAAACATTATCACCTCACAGAAAATTGTGTCGTTGGCCCATTTAAACGAAGTTTGCCTCATTTTGGAATCCCACCAAGACAGGAAAAACAACAAAACCACCACGGACAATATCACTGTACCAAGCCGTCCTTCTGGATTAAAACCAGAATTTGACAACAAAAAAGTTTGCTCCTTTTGCAAAAAAGTAGGTCACCTAGCTACCACTTGTTTCAAGCAGGCCAAATTTCTGGAAGCTAAAGAACCCAGAACCTTAAAGAGACATCGCTCCAGGGATCGTTCTCCTCCACGCGACGAACTGCGTGAAATTTTCAAAAGATCAAGAAATAACATGGAAAGGTTGCAAGACCCTCACTTTGTTAAACCTCAAGTGGATTTCTCTAAACCCCCACCGAATTTTCATGCAAGAAAACCAAAAAACTAAATAATAACCTCTCAGGTATTCATTCTGTACCAAGGTCTAAGGAATGGACTGATTGGTTATCACACATTAAATATTTTAACCAGACTTTAAATGTTTCTTCGGTTTGTTGCAAACAAGCTAAAGATGGAAGACCTTATGCCCTTTTCTCCGTTAACAATGTCCCCTTCTCTGGACTACTGGATAGTGGTGCATCTGTTAGTTGCCTTGGCAACAATGCCCACCTGCCTTTTGTTAACAACGGTTTTAAAGTTTTTTCCAAACCTACACTCGTGACAACTGCGGACAATGCTCCCCAGACAGTCATCGGTACTCTGTCCTTACCAATTAAATGTAACAATAACACAGTTACAATTAACTTTCTAATAGTACCCTCTATATCCCAGAATTTCATCCTTGGCGTTGACTTCTGGAAGGCTTTTAACGTTGCTCCACAAGTATTTAATACTCTTGGCCAAAAACCTCCGGTCGCTCAAGTTGGTGAGATTCGTACAATAATACCTCACGAAAACCTAAGCACTGACCAGGCTCTCCAATTAAAGGAAATGATCAATAAATTTGAATCAATATCTTTCGAAAAATATCGGACTTAGTTTACTACCTGTCCGACTCCTCTGGCAAACATACTGGTAATTACCATATTAAGGACATTGTAAAGTCTGGAAGTGAGGAGACAGTTGAAACTGCCCCACCACCCCAGCAACTTTAAACTAACCCATTGTGCATTATCACAAACTATTGTAAGCTTATGAAGTCTTACCATAATTGGGCGTGTAAAGTGTCAACTACATGTCAACCTATTCGTCAAAAACGAGTTTAACCTACCTTTGTAAATAAATGTATATTAACATATTATGACCATGAAGTATTATTCCTGTAATAACGTTCTTTCCCTCACGACAATCGTTTTCTCCCTTTTTACCTTTTATTTTCTCACCTGTTCTGAAACTGATCATTTTAGAATAGAGACACGTTTTCGAGTTACAATCGCCGGGAAGTCGCGAACCCGCTTTTGCTTCTCAACTTCTACACTATGCAATGTTTATGTCATGTCACCCCATTTTCGTTTCATTTTGTTCCCTTCGTCGTGTTAGAAAGAACCACCCCACTTTTGTTTTTGTCCTTGTAAAATAACGATTGGTAATCACTCATAAGAGTGCCATCCAAAAGAGTTCGGATTTTGTAAATTCCAAAGTGTTAAATACCGACCCCTTTTTTTTTTTTTTAAAAAAAAAAAAGAAAACCTGTCAAGTACAGCCATTAATTCTTTCTTGTCCAATTCAACTTTGCCTTGAGTATGTAAAACCCTATAGTGGTCTCAAAGGCAAGAACCAAGTAGCAATTAATCACATAATTGTCCTCTTTGTATGTATATAATTTTTTCATTTTTTTCAATTTTTTCCTTTCAAAAATTGATGGCGTCCTACCCAAGCTCACATTTACCAAAAATCGGATTTTGACACATCCATTTTGGGAAATTGTATTTATAAAAGAAAACCAAATGTCGGTCCTATAAAACCACATACAAATAACTGGACTCGCTTCAACTAAAAGTACGTAAAACCCATTAAGGTCTTTTATTGTATGACGAGATCTCGATTTCTTTTCTCTACTGTTACGTCACGTATGTCTCGTACCTCACGTTTCAACCCTACGGGACAGGTTAGTAAAACCTTACGGTTATCCTGATCTTCGAACGCAAATAATTATATCACAACGTAAATCAACAGGACTTTGTTCGATCATCGTTGCATAATATAAACACCCAACCTTTGTCTCACCATTTAACCAAGTGTTTGCAACCCAATTGCACGCTACAATGAACAGTATGTAAAGCCATTATGGGCCTGTTCTCACCCATCGCACGATGTAAGTAGAAATACCTTCTACCATCATCTTGCACCTTGTAACACATGAAGTAACATTAAAATTGTTTATCTTCTCTATTGTTCCATCGTACGCCTCTCCAGGCTACGGAGTTAGTCAATCTAACAAATCTTTGCAAACAGTATCAAATGATACTGCTAGCTTTTGTTGAATTATATTTAAATGTAAAAAATTGTCACGCGATAGGAGAGATCCTTAAAAAATCCACCACTACACGAGAAGTTCGTTACAATTACTTAATACTTATAACCATGTGTTATAATTTGGTCGTGTGACATTAATTTGCCATGAGTACCGCCCTTGTGTATAATTTGGTCGTGTGACATTAATTTGCCATGAGTACCGCCCTTGTGTATAATTTGGTCGTGTGTCATTAACATGTCATGAGAACCGCTTTTGTGTATAATTGTGTACAACCCTGTACACGAGACGTGGAGACGTAATAATAATACTTACCGTGATTCGTGTGAACGACATAATATCGACATCGTCATCTCCTTTAAGGAACTGTTTTTACACTCTTTGACTTCTGTCTATAATTGAGTTGTACCTTGCATATACTGCATACTTGTACACTATACGTGAAGACGTTACAATACTCACCATGAATCGTGCGAACGAAATAATATCAAACCTTTATATGTGAACTACGTAAGTATTTCACAGAAACCCCTTTGTTCAACGCCAATGCCCGTGGACTTCCTGTTTTTGCTGCTTTCCAAAAAGAAAAGAAGCCCAGGAATATCTACTATCCCAAAAGGACTAGTTTTCAGCTTCACTGTCAATTATGGGGCATAGTGCCGCAGGAGTTAATCGATGGGCACAAAACCACTAAACTCGTCATCTGGGAAACGAATAAGAAGAATCCCAGGTTTGTGAAATTGGAACTAGGGTCTGTCTTTTCTCACAATCATGTAGAAGTTTAAAACGACCCCTAATCTTTTGCCAAATACACGCAAAAGATTAGCCTCTTTAGTACAATGTGTATTCAAATGCTGTTTAAAATTAATCCACTTTATTAAAATGTAAAGAGTCAGGAAATCTGCTGGTTGAATATGTTTCACTCTCACATAGAGGTTGAATTGGAAATTAGTCCAGTCTCTAGCAAATTTCGTAACTCAATTCCCGTCCTTTTTCCTCCCCCTCCCTACCCCCATGCCCTCAGGCATATGTATGAAGTGGAAAATCTGTTGTCGACCATATTTCGCCCTCACTTCGAGTTCGAATCGGTAATTGTTCCGGTCACCAACAGGCTTCCTACCTCACCTTTCACGTATGTTGTCATTTTTTTCTCTCCTCAACGAAACACATTCATGAATTTTGAATATGTATGATACGCACTTGGCGTATCGTCTGTCTCTTCTGACAACCTTTATTCATGAATTAGTTTCCCTGCTGTTGCCGTGACTCGTTCACGAATTTTTTGTCTTGTTCTTTGAAATCCTACGAAAATGTTACCACCTGTATGTTAACATAGGCCAAGGAAGGCCGGTTGTTTTTTTCAACCAAGACAGTTTGTCATTCGGCAAACGCCAAGTCATCCTAATAAAGGATAATGTTTATGTAATCAAAACTAGTTAGGAACCTCTCTCTACCTCTCTCTCACACTCTTCGTCACTCTCTGGACCGGCAGCTAAACCTCGTTTGTTTATTTTTCTGGACACATTTTGTTTCTCTCCAAACTTTTCTTCATTGGTCCCTAGGCAGGTAAACTTCAAGAAATTTGCTTTAATAATAATTCCCCCCGGATTTAAAAAGAAGCCCAGGCGGATGCCATCTCCGGCAGCCAAGCTGAGCCTCACCTCCTAGCAGCCTGCGCTGTGGTTACAAAGGTCCCTCGACTACTACTCGCTACACACTTGTTCCATCTTGTTCCTGAAAGCACAGACCATACCACTCATATGTATGACGTTTGTCGCACCACTGCAAGCCGAGTTGTCCCACTATACTTTATGACACTCTGAACTACCTTTCGGACACGCTAGTCCCGGAGTTCAAATTCTTGCCCTCAATGCCAATGCCAGTTATACCGTCTCTTGCTCTGTCATGCAGTGACGCATACCAGGTCATGGGTGAAACATAATTACCCTTTGCCCCTCCAGTAAACACAAACTGCGCATCTCTAAAAAGTTATCCTGAGCTACATTATGCTCCGATAACCAACACATACGACCCGTGCCCACCATAATAGCACATAGGACTCGTACTGGCATAACTACGGAACCTGGACTACTCTCTCCAATGACCACTGTAACCATAGCCGCAGCCCCGCAAACCACAGCCCCACTTCGCAAACATCAACGCCCACAACGAAGCAAAGTGTTTTTTTCCAAGGCCTAAGTGTACTCCTGAGTGTTATCTCAATGGGTCAGATTACAGTGATAATGTAATCTTTTAGAGTCAGTGAAATCTCGTTTCCTTCGCAACTCTTCGAAACCAAAAAAACCAACGCAACGCAAACTTAGCTTCCAGACCAATGAAACCCTAGAATCACACCTTAACATTCCGTCTTTTGTTTTTCAATTGTATAATGTTGTCTATTGTTTTTTCAATTGCATAACCATGCTTTTTTGTTTTTTTTTCAATTGTATAATGTTGTCTATTGTTTCTTCAATTGCATAACCATGCCCTTTTGTCTTTCAATTGCATAATTTTGCCTTTTGTCTTTCAATTGCATAACCATGTCTATTGTTTTCTAATTGCATAATTTTACTTGTTGTTTCCACACCTGCTCTCTCCCCAAAATTATTTGCTCCAAACATGCTATGTACCCTTCCTCATTTCTCCCCACAAATATTGTTACCTAGCCTATGGCATAAGCTAGTCATTATGTTTTAGCTAGGCATCTCTCTGGCCATCCAAGTCTCTCAAACTAAGGGCAACTTTTGTTTTGTCAAAAAAACCCCAAGGGAGGCATATAGAGGATCTTTTAACCCTGATGCTCCATTGCCACGTCGCCTTTTTTTACGAGCGTGGGGGGAGGTGTCATATAACAGATTTTAGGCGCGAAGATCCTACAGTTGCTAGCCTGAGTAGCGGGAACTATCAGGTTGGTTGCTGGACCAAACGGAGTTGAAAACGCACAAAAGATCCGCTAGAGTTCCCCCACCCCCGGCGACCAAGCGCCTCGTCCCTTCTTACGCCCCGACCTCTGACCTAGCTGGACGTGTGCGCGTTCCGGCCCCGCGTTCCCAATTTCGCACCGCACGGTTGAAAAGCATAATGTACGAGAATGGCGCGCTTTGAACATCGACAGGCTGGCACCGCTTGTTTGAAACACGGCGCTCAGCCCTACAATCAACAGGATGCCCCGAGGACTCCCATGTCCCGACCACGCCACGCTGTGAGTTTCTTACGCTTCCTATTACCCCTTGAATGTGTCCGCTAATAACCTAAATTCGTCCACGCTGCCTGTCGGTCTAGAGAGAGAGCTGTTAATTACTCCCCAGAGAGAGATTAGGGAACCCTTTGATGATAATTCCAGTTAGAATGTAACAACCTGTATTCTATTGTTATTCACCCATGTAATGTCCATTTTGCCGCTCAAATACAATGTTGATTCATAAAAAACCTAACCTCTTTCATTTGGGGATAGCAGTCGTATGGGAGTGTTTTGTGTAGACGGTGGGATATGGATTCTTGAGCCTCGCGCTGACCCCGAACCCTGACTATGAGAGAGACGTCTCATGCCCCGCTCTGAGCTGGCCGAGGGAAAGTCAGGGCACCCCAGGTCCAACGCGCGACACGATAAAGGGGGCTCCGTAATCAAACGATGTTGACAGGACGAATATTTTAACTCAACTAACGTCGGCATAGGAGAGGAGAGGAGGGGAGAGGTCGATAGGCCACAATAATTTTATAAAGGATATAAAGGTAGGTAGCACGATGCTAGGTGCCAACAGTGACTTCGATTTTTGGCGTCAGGTAATATTTTCTATGTATTGTTATATTGCATTTTTGTATGAATTCATTGGAGATATTAATTTGTTGTGAAGTGTTTGTTGATAGCTGATCCATCAGTTCGTGAAGTCGAATATTAGAATCATTATCACACATTTACACAGGCATTTGTTAAACATGACATTGTGTTTGATAAATAATGTTGTCTCCATAGTGATATGTATTGCTATGTTGGCAGTCCTGATGCGTCACGTGGGAGATAATAACCAATGAGCGGAGTGTCAATAAACGTCATAGGTCTGAGTCAACAGTCTTTTAATCCCTGAAATAACAATTGGCGACGAGTTGAATTAAAAACGAGTAATATTAATCATTTCACATATCTAAGAGTACTTTACCTGTGCCGCAATATGAGCCGAGTTGTGATACTTTCGGAATGTTTTAGAACGTGTTCAAATTTACTTAAAAACCAAAAAAAAAAAAAAAAAAATTTATTTAAAAGGCCTAAAACCAAAAAAAAAAAAATTTATTTAAAAGTAATTCATATTACGGACAAAGAGAAAATTGGATATCTTTGTATGATTATTGGTGCGGAGAAATATAATTTTTAAAAAAAAACAGTTCTTCCGAAAAATATTGAAGAGTTAACTTGTAACGAGATTGTAACAGCTCTTCAAAATAATGAAGAAAAAAAAGTTATATCGGGGATTATTAAAAAATAAAAGACTGTTGACTCAGACCTATTACACATTAAATATGATTTAAGATTTTCACGGCCAAAAGTATTTTTGTTATTTGTTTTTGGGGTGTTATGCCGTGTTGCGCTAACTCCTTCTTTAGCCAACGTTTCGGACAGCATTGCAGTGTCCATCATCAGGGCAGATGTGTTATTTTTGTTATTTTTTTTGCTATTACACATTGGTTATTATCTCCCACGTGACGCATCAGGACTGCCAACATAGCAATACATATCACCCTTTCCTACTTTCATTTTTTTTTTTTTTTTTCAAACAATTTACAATGACCAAAAAAAACTTAAACATAATCACTATGACTAAATCTGACCGGGAGTTTCACCAATCTGCCAGCCCTAGTTATTACACCAGTTTTCCCACTAGTGCTGGGTAAAAGATCACTAACACTTTAATTTTCTTGACTTCCCAAGTCGTACCATTTATCGGGATTTTCATAATTTGATTTAAACTTTGTACAACTTTTTTTATTTGGTTAACGTGGAACTTTTTTCCTTTCCTCCGATTAAATGAATTAAATACACCCATGCACTTAATTTTACCTTAATAGTTCCCTGAACCCTTTTCATAGGACCTTTCAGACGCCTTAAGTATACCAATACATTATCATTTTCCTCATACTGTTTCAATGCATTTTTTCTTGATTGCTTACTTTTATTTACATTATTTTCTTATGAAAAAATATGAAGAGGTGTACGTGGCTCATACGAACATATTTTAGCCATAGGAGATAAACCCGTCACAGAAGTAGGGATAAGTATACAAACAATCTATTAGACGTTGAGCTGGTGACAAACCCGTAACAGAAGTAGGGATAAGTATACAAATAATCTATTAGACGTTGAGCTGGTGACAAACCCGTCACAGAAGTAGGGATAAGTATACAAACAATCTGTTAGACGTTGAGCTGGTGACAAACCCGTCACAGAAGTAGGGATAAGTATACAAACAATCTATTAGACGTTGAGCTGGTGACAAACCCGTCACAGAAGTAGGGATAAGTATACAAACAATCTATTAGACGTTGAGCTGGTGACAAAAATTAATAATTTTTTGAAAACATAAATTTAATTAAAATCTTTTTGAATGTTTGAACAGATCGTTCTGCTAATCCATTTGACTCGGGATTATACGATGGAGAAAATAATAATTTAATAGATTTTTCTATACAAAAAATAGAAAATTCTTTACATGAAAATGGAGGACCGTTATCACAAACAATAGTTTTCGGAAACGCAAATCTGGAAAAAACTTCACTTAATTTTGATAACAAATCCGAATATTTAGTATTTTTCATTTAAAAACATTCTATCCACTTTGAATCTGAATCGCAAACTAATAAGTATTTGGAACCTTTTAAGTCAGTGATTGTGACAATAACACACAACTCAACGAAATAAACAACACAGTGTAAATTAGGGTAAACATGACGCACACAAATAACCACCAATTTATGGAATCATGCAAGACGGCAATTCAAGACCTGTTGGAGGCAGTACAAGATCCAACAAAAAAATTTACCAAGGATCAACAAAACTTAATTACTTTAAAAGTGAATACAATATTGGCACTGATGGGTCACGTCGCCATTGAAATGACTGAAAACAATGTCAAACTTGAGTCGTATGACCAATCAGTAGATAAAAAACGATACTTAAATCGAAAAATCGAATTTTCCCTAATGATTACCCCGAATCAAAATAATAAAGAAACAAATGAAAAACTCCAAAAAATGAATCCAAGAAAAAATTAAAAACGGAAAATTAAGGATTAATATTGACAGCATTAAAAAAATTTCTCAAAACAGATTAATCATAAAATGCTTTAAAAAAGAGGACGCACTGATGCTGCAAAAAGAAATCTCCAAAGAATTACAGGATGTAGAAGCAAAAGAACTTATGAAAAAAAAACCTACACTTATATTCAAAGGCATCTTCAATGACTACAACACTGAAGATTTTACTGATGACCTATTTGAACAAAACGAATATCTTAAAGTTTTTACACACACTACAGATATCAAATCACTAATAAATGTGAAAAAGGTTGTTAAAAATAAATACAACGACACGATGAACTTCATTGTAGAGGTAGACAAGGACATCCGAAGAACTATAATACAAAAAGAAAAAATAAATATCGGATATCAAAGAATTTACGCCGAAGATGCAAACCCGCTGGTACAATGTTTCCATTGCTTACGCTTTGGACACACATCAAGTAGATGCCTTGGGAAAGAAAAGGACGCAGCTAGCTGCAGCTATTGTGGAGGCCCTCACACACATACGGCTTGTATTAATATAAGCCAAGCACCCAAATGTCTGAACTGTGAACAACATAACCTAAAAAATAAACTGACATTTCCATCAAATCACCGAGCAAATGACAAAATTAATTGTAAGTTTTATAAAAAAATGCTTGAAATTGCACACCAAAAAATTGATTATTGAAAATCGTAATGTTTTAATGTTTTCTTCATCAGGATGTCATAAAATTGACATTTCTAACTACGTTTTACAAATCCATATTCTTGAAGTTTATTTTGTAGTAGTATTTTGCACATAACTCTACAGCAGTATTCTCTCGTATTATTATTGAAACATATCTCTTTTTTATATATTCTACTTCATTGAAATGTTCTACTTACACGCCGATATTATTCAAATTTGTTTTGTATTACTCAATACTAGGTTGTACGTTGTACATAGCTTCTCGGGAAATAGTATCAAATAATACTAAACCCAACAACCATAATATTAAAATATACGAGGATTATACTATTATTACAAACAGTTCGATATTTTTCTTTATAAGATGCACAAAATTAAAATCTATTTTTCAATTTATTTTTTACAAGCCTACAATATTCAAGTATATTTTGTACATCATTATTATTTTGTACATTATTGATAGATGCTATATTTCAACTTCCAACCATTATACTGAATGTTACGAGTATAATATTATATTATATTATATTTTTATATGGCTTTCAACTATATTGAAAATGATACTGATGTAGAATTTATCCGTGTAAGCAATTTAGAATGTTGGATTCACGCACAAAATATTAATAAATGCAATACTAACCTAACCTGTGTCCAAATAAATATAAGATCACTAAACAAGTATTGGGATATTCTTCATGCCTATTTGAAAAACTGTTTGAAAGACATAGATGTAATTATGCTTTGAGAAACTGCAATTAACGAGGAAATTATTAAATTATATGATATTCCAGGATATAAATCGTATTATTATTGCAGAAAAAATAAACAAGGAGGTGGAATATTACTGTATATAAGGGAACATTTACATTTTAAACAAAAAAATAGTTGAAACCATTCACTTTGAAAATGTGTTTGGAATATTGACATTACCTAATAAATGTAATTTTTATATTTTAGCAATTTATAGACCACCTAACCTCAATAAAAAGGGATTCTTAAATGAAATTTCTTATTTTTTTTGCAATAATGTAAACTTTAATGATAATATAATATTTTTTGGGGATATTAATCTTAACATACTAAATCAAAGTGATTCAAATATAATAGCTTATGAAAATATACTTACCAGTAATTACTTAACAAAATGTATTAATGATACGACTAGAGAAGCAATCGTTGCTGGTCAAATAACCAAATCCTGTATTGACCACATATATGTTAGATCTAATAAATGTAACTTGTCCGCGTGTGTAATTGATTCGAGAATTGCTGATCATTTTATGACGGGACTAAATTTACAATACCATGACGTCAAAAATATTGAACAAAATGAAAAAATCACAATTCTGTCTCAAAAACGTGTTGATAAAGAAATAAAAAAATATAGTTGGAATATTCTTTTGAAAGAAGTGGATTGCGTTACTCTGTATAATAAAATTAAAAAGTGGGTGTGTCAAGCCTACGCAAGACAGAAGTGAAACTTCTAGTATTCCTCTCTCTCTATTTTCAAATTAACCGTATGAACCACAATCAATTACGTATTTCACTCGTATTACACTCACGACGCAGTATACTAACCAAGCAGCTGATGCTTGGCGTGGCGCAGTTCGCTGGTGTCTGAGAGAGAGGAAAGAAGAGAAGAGAGAGAACGTTCGTGAGCGGCTCCCCCACCTCAACAAGCGCATATGGTGAGAGAGGGACAGTGAACGGTGAGCGGTGGTGGGGGTACCCGCATTTTCGTGTCGATCCTGACTCGGTTTTACTCCGTCCCCGAACATTACGCGCCTAAAGAAGTTTCACTTCAAAAAATAAATTTAATGAAATCTATGAAAAAAGTACTGTAGTAAAGTCTTATAAACCTCAAATCAGACCTAATGCCATAAATGAATGGATAAATGAAGATTTATTATCAAAAATCAAATTAAAAGATACACTTTACAAAAGATGGAAAAATAATCCTACAAATAAATTTTATGAAAGAGAGTACAAATGTAATCGAAACAAAGTTACAAAATTAATCAGTGCATGTAAATTAAAATTCTTCAACTCAAAATTTAAAAATTACTTTGCCGACTCTAAAAAAACGTGGGACGAAATAAACAGATTGTTAGGAAGGAAGAGCAAAAGTAATTGCGACCAAGTAATATCAAACTATTTTTTAAAAAAAGAACAAACGACTGAAAAAACATCTAACAATTTTACAAACTTTTTTCTGACAATGTTAAGCAACTATTACATAAATGTGACAAAAAAGCTTTTCATATTCAAACACATAGACTTCCACACAGCATGCTCTTAACACAAGCAAAACTTTGTGATATTGAAAAAGTAGTCAGAAGCTTAAAAAATAGTCAATTGCCGGGGATAGATAAAATTAGAATGTCTGACATTAAAAAACACTTTAATATCTTAGGACCTATTTTAACTCTATTAATTAATATGATTTTATCGGAGGCAATTATACCTGAAGATCTTAAATGTAGCATAATCCGACCCATCTACAAAGGTGGTAAACACAGTGAAATTGAAAACTATAGACCGATCAGTATTTTACCTGCAATTGAAAAGATCCTAGAAAAATATATATCTGTAAAACTAATAAATTACCTTGAAAAATTTTCTATTATTGATACCCATCAATATGGTTTCCAAAAAAATAAAAGCACAGATCTACTACTTCAAGAATTTTCAAATAAAATTAATAATGATCTTAACAAAAGAAAATATGTACTCGTATTATTTATTGATAATTCAAAGGCTTTTGATACGATTGATCATAGTAAATTACTTAAAACTCTAGAAAACATTGGAATTACAGGAAACCTACATAAATTATTTGTTAACTACTTTCAAAATAGAAAGATTTGTGTAAAATTTTTTGATCATTTTAGCAAAAAAAAATTGTTTTCGCAGGCGTACCACAAGGGTCCATACTAGGCCCTACCATGTATATAATATATGTTACTGCAATGAAATTTATTTCTTCTCATGTAAAACATTACGTTTATGCTGACGACACTGCATTAGTTATTTCACATGAGGATTTATTAATAGCGAGTACTTTACTGCAAATTGACTTTGTCACTCTTCAAAAATGGTCACACGATGTAGGTTTAATAATCAATGCTAAAAAAACGAAGCTTATGCACATCAGATCTCCTCATAATAACATCACCATAACTCCTAAAATTATTTCTCATGACTTTAATTGCATCCATAACTTTGTAATACAACCATTCTCATGCAAAAATATTGAACTTGTTTCAAAATACGTATATCTAGGCTTAACAATTGATTGTAATTTTAAATGGGATATACATATACAAAAAGTGTGCACACGGCTTAGAGCTATAATGAGCAAACTTTATAGATTGAAGTTTTTTGTTCCACCAAATACCCTTAAAATAGTATACCTATCATTGGCGGAATCCCTAATAAGATACGGAATAACTTCATGGGGACATTCAACAAAAACAAATCTTCTCTCCGTCCAAAATGTACAATATTCTTTGGTAAAATTATTATTAAACAGAACTAAATACGAACAAAGAAATGACGTACCAAAGTCATTACTATACAACTCTGTAAATGTATTATCTGTTCGTGCTTTATTGTGGCTTAAAATTGCGAGTCAGCATACATCTCAATCTGAACATAATAAAATAGTGACACATGTTCATAATACAAGACTAATTGCAAACGATGGACTTGTAGTTCCCAGATACCTGAATAAATATGGTCAAAGAACTCTAGAATACCTCGTTCCAATAATTTACATGTTACCAAACTCAATAAAAAGCTGTGAATTGACTCACAGAAGGAAATGTATGTTAAAAAATTGGTTATGTGAAAGAATTTTTTTGTACTAATGTAATTATGTGTATATTTTATGTACTTGTTAAAATTGTATATGTATTTAAGAAGTAATTGTTAAAAGAACCCGTTGACAAACTGATATCAATCAGTTTAACGGGACTTAATTGTAAAAAATGTATTTTTGAAAGTTAATAAATAAATAAAAAAAAAATAAAATAAAAAAACAATCCAAATGGACTCTTTCCCATGGACTTTCAGCGATAGGCCAATTATGACGCACTGTTAGCTTTTTGTACCGACTGACACATTTATAAATAATATCTTGATTCATACCTAACCTCCAAACATAAGAACTGATTTGACTATATCATGATGACCATAATGTATTAAATTTAAGACTTTAGACGAGATTCTGGTATTACAATTCTGTCACCAAATATAAGACCGACAGTAAATTTCTGAACTTGAAATTGTTTTTAATTTCTGGACTTGACAAGTTTTCAATCCAACCGATTGAAACATACTTAATGACTTTACATAATATTTCATCTTTTGCAGAATGACTTTCAACTTCTGAAATGGAATTAAGGGTGTTGACATGAATACAAAATTACATTCCTCTACATTAAATTGTTGTTCACTTGGCAAACGTGACATTACATCAGCTTGAGGAATTTTCAGTCCTTTTTTAAAAACTAATTTATAATTGTACGCGGACAATATTATAGATCATCTTATGAGATGTAATTCAGCTAAGACGGGGACTTTTGGCAAATAAAGATCAGTATATATATATAGTAAAATGACGACCAATTAAATATTTATGTAATTTCTTGATTCCAAAAATAATAGCAAGGGCTTCCTTGTGCAATTGGCTATGATAGCCAAAGATATTTGCCAAAAGTCCCCGTTTTAGCTGAATCACGTCTCATAAGATGGTCTATAATATTGTCCGCGTACAATTATAAATTATTTTTTAAAAAAGGACTGAAAATTCCTCAAGCTGATGTAATGTCACGTTTGCCAAGTGAACAACAATTTAATGATTGGTGAAACCCCCTGTCAGATTTAGTCATAGTGATTATGTTTAAGTTTTTTTTTGTCATTGTAAATTTTTTGAAAAAAAAAAATTTAAAAAATGTTAGTAGGAAAGGATGATATGTATTGCTATGTTGGCAGTCCTGATGCGTCACGTGGGAGATAAAAACTTATGTGCAGAGTCTCAATAAACGTCATAGGTCTGAGTCAACTGTCTTTTATTCTTCAATAATCCCCTATATAATACTATATAGACTACCAAAAGGCTTTCGATAGTGTCCCGCACTCGTGGCTGATCGAAGTATTAAATATATATATAACTATCACATATTATATATATTATAACTACCACAACACGGGCATTAGCCTAGTATGGTAGTTAAAAAAATGTCTAAACATGTAACTTGTAAACATTTATTAAATAATAAAAAAAAAAAAAAAAAAAAAAATTAACCCCATTATTATTAGCTTTTTGGAAAATATTATGTCCTTTTGGAATACCAATTTACTTTTCAATTTAAAAGTCAAGAAAAAGTAATACCGGGCATTTCAATTAAAATAGGGATTTTTGAAGGAGACTCATTGAGTCCTCTTTGGTTTTGCTTAGCAATGAATCCTCCATCTAAAATGTTAATTAAAAGCAAGTTTGGAATAAAAGTTAAGGGTAACACAAGGGAGAGTAGTAAAATTTCGCATTTATTATTTTTCGATGATATAAAATTATTTTAGAATTCTGAACATAATTTAGAGAAAATGATCGAGGTAGTTAAAAACTTGACGGGGATGAGAGTATATTTATAAATTTCCAAATTACTAGTATGATAGGGGATGAGGTTTGTTTATTTATTTATTCATTAATTTACGGACAATGTGTCCATTAAAACCATAATATTGACACGAATAAGAAAACATAGATGACAGTGAATGGAGAGTACATGAATGTGAAGGGCAAAGACAATGTAAAATAGAAAATGTACATATAGAAAATAACTACAAGTCAGAGCATCAATAACGAAGTATTTAGGAATTTATTAAATTACTTTATTTTTTTATAAGTATTTAGGATACCCACAATCAAATAGATTAGACCATACTAGTATTAAAAATGATATTTGGATTAAATTTCAAACTAGGATCAGGAAAATTTTAAAATGCAATCTATCTGCTAAAAATTTAGTAAAAGCAATAAATACTTGGGCAATACCTCTATTAACGTACTCATTTTTCATAATTAAATAGTCCAATACAGATTTAGATAACTTAGAACGATTAATTAGAACTACGCTAACAAAATTTAATTACCATCATCCAAATTCAGCTATAGAACGAATTAATTTACCTAGAAATTTAGGAGGTAGAGGAATAGTCAAAATAACTTCTTTGAAACATTATCAGGTAGAAATGCAAATATTTTTTTTTCCAAAGGAAAGCTCATAGCTCAGAAATGCACAAAATAATTTGCAAGGCAGATAGAAACATTACACCTTTAAATTTATACGACGAGAATGCCAACATTTTTATACGACGAGAATGCCAACATTTTTATAAATCCCAACCAGGAATTATTAAATTCCTGGTCATCTCAATCAAAAGTATGTTGATAAATTTTCTTCAAACAAATGGTTGAGTATTGGAGAGTTGAGGGCAGAAATAGAAGGATTTATGCTTGCCATTCAGGATAGAGTCGTTAATAATAAAAATTGTAGGAAGCATATAATCAAAGATACAAATCAAAACGATGATGTATGTAGAAAATGTTTGGATTTTCCGGAAAATCTAGAACATATTATATCGGGATGTTCTATATTAGCACCGTCCGAGTATACATTTCGGCACAATCAAGTTTTAAAAATAATTCACCAAAGTTTGGTAATTAAACATAACTTGATTGACTGCCGTAACATAATACCATATTATGAATACGAATCAACTTCATTTTTAGAAAAAGAATTTTATAAAATATATTATGATAAAACTATACCAACAGACCGAACGATTAGTCATAATAGACCCGATATAGTTTTAAATGACTAAATTAAAAAAAAATAACTCATATCATTGATGTCGCTATTCCAAATTCCAGTAATATTCAAAAATCTGTTAATGAAAAAATAAGAAAATACACAGATTTAGGAAAGGAGATAAAAAGAATTTGGCATTCATTTGACTATAAAAACATTACTATTTGTAATTTCGGCTACTGGCATTATACCTATCTCTCTCATTAAAAATTTAGGCGTATTAGATCTATCAAAAAAATTAAATGTAAAAATGCAAAAATCAGCCATTTTAAACACATGTAGGATTACGAAAGATTTTTTAAATATTTATGTTGAGGGATCAGTAGGATTTATAGGCCCTGTTAGAAGTTCTACCGAGCCGAACCCTCTGATATGAAAATATCTGGAGTCGGTGAATTATTTTCCCATTTGATCTCTGGTGAGTTGACGTGTTGTTCTTGTTTCATTTGTGGAAAAGTGTGTGGAAGGTTTTAGTTTTTCCTATTGGGAGATTTAACGCGGACATAAAGTCGGAAATTATAATAAGGTGGTAAGTAAAATTTGTAAAACGCCCTTGAAACCTCAATTCATCACCATGATCACAAAAATGGCGCTATAAAATGTATAAAGTTGGTGTTATAATATGGGTGTGTGTTGGCCTTGCAAAGATTAAAATTACTCGTTAATAGTACGCAGAAATCCTGTAGCTTTCAAAAGAATTTGTATATTTCATGTACAATATTTACACGATGATGCAGTACATTTTCTTTTGACTATCACAATAGGCTAATGCCCGTGTCATACATAAAATACTTCATTAATAAAATATAATAATTGAAAGATAAAAAGTATTAATATGAAAATAAGAAAATCTAAGATAAAAACATACAAGAATAAATAAAACTAAATGCAAATATAGAAATTAAAAGTTAGGTGAGAAATAAAGAAAAATTATATTTTGATTGAAATAGAACTGAAAGTTGAAATAAAAATTGTAGTATTCTACTACAAAAGTACATGTTTAAAATTCGTGCCATATAAAAAATTGGAAAAAAGGTTTTATAGAGTAAGTTATTTATCTTATTTTTTTTTATATATATATATTATTTTTTGAATAGTTTTATGAGCTTAAGGAGTTTTAGTAGAAAGTTCGTCCCCTTTCAAATAACCAATGTTTTATTCTGGCAATAAAAAGAGAGTTAGAATTATACGACTTTATGTCGGTACTCAATGCATTATATATTTTTTACTAAGCTATAATTTACTAAGCATGTTGAACAGGATAAATGCAATAAATTATTATAAGCTATAATTATTCGCCTGTAATATAAATATAAATTGAAAATATTTCCCGAGTAAAAATAAATGTCGCCGACGGGAATTGAACCCGCACCTTCTGATTTCCGGTCAGACGCTCTGGACTCAATTTGTATTGATATTACAGGCGACTAATTATTGCTTATAATAATTTATTATCCCTTGTGCTATGCATAAAACCCTTGTCTTATAAACATTAGTTTATCATTAAAAAATAAGAATAAATACATTTTGTAATATACATACCATGTTCAAATTTATCACTTTCACTGATTCCACAAAAACACAAAAATAATAAAAATTTCACTAAAATCATTTTAGCAAGAATTAAAACGACGCGTCGCAAGCAACTAAATATCACTGAATCCGCATTAATTACACAAGAGATACTAACTTTTATGAGCGAATGAGCGTTTTTTCGCCGCACAAAATAAAGAATTCATCAATGATAAAACTCGAGTGATCAGCAAACATTGGTTTTTGAGCTCAAATTTCAAATATTAACCAGTAATATCAGAAAAGGTTTTTTTTACTAAAAGGCATCTATTTTTTTTATTATATAGTTAAACAGTTTCGACTTTCCGCTATGGTCCTCCACGGTCGCATCGAACGCCACGACCTAGTCGCGCCATCTCTTAGGTCGGCCAGTAACCAATTCAGAGAAATGTGTGCGCGTGTGTGCGTGTATGTGTGTCACCAAATGTTAAAAGAATGCATTGTCATCGACAACAAGTTTATCTGCCGAGTCTCAGTTCGGGTTAATTTACAAGATTTGCAGTCATTCATTCTAGACAACAAAATCAAAATTCAATTAGATGTATTCAAGAAAGCTATCAGAAAATTTCCATAACACCGGTACGTACTTAAAATAGTTGATAAATTAATTACCGATACACCTTTTGAATAATTTTGTTCAAATCCTAGTGTTATGAGTTGCCCATATCCTCCGTAAAACAAGCATCCTTACGACTACAAATCATAGAGGATACACCGCAACATCTATCACATAGCAATAAAGTGTAAAACATGCCTTGGTCACGTGCAATCAAAAGGATCACCTTATATGGTGATCGACGATAAACAGCAATAAGCGCTAATGAAAATATCATGCCCCTAAAACGAATGATTAACTACGGACGAGGGGGAAATAAGAGACGGAGAGACGAAACTGGAGGGAAAGCGGGAACACACAGTGGGACTGCACTTGAGTTGGGAGAACTCGGCACTTCCGGGCAGAGAGCCGTGGACTTCAGGTGGGAGTCAGGAGACGAGCAGCCGTCAGCTGTGTGGGTTATTACCCACACATAGCTGTGAGGCTGAATGCAGATTTACTCTGGAGGGTTGAACCACGCGATGGACACGAGAAAAGAATCCCCAACGTCCCACATCGGTTCACTTTAAGCGCTTTTAAATGTGTGGTACCTCTAACAAACGTAATGCCGGAGATAGAGTAAACAGAGCCAGTAATTTCCAGCGCACACTTGTTCCATGCAATAGTTTACGATAATTTAGTAACTAACCTGAACTAGAAATCCCTGAGATTGTTATTAATAAAACAGAGAAGTGTTTTTTTATAACACTACACAAAAAGAGAGACTCCGACCAACTGGCCTAATTTTAACCAACTTCTCCTTTTTTCAACAATAACAATGTGTAACCTGACATGACGTACTGTCTGTAAATTTGTTTGTGTGTTCTGTTTCCGCTTCAACATGGTGACCGTGTTGGATTCACATAATCAATATCATAGTACCTACTTTGTGACGTTACTGTGGGCAAATTGTATTATTCCGTATTTGACAAACAAACCCTGTTAATTTAAATATGATATGGTTTATAATTAAGTAGGTAGGGGAGACCGGGGATTGTACCATGTACCATGGATTAGTAGCGACCCAAACGTAAAACGATGTTACTTCAGGTCCGGTTTTAAAGTATTTATTTGAAATGACTGTTGGGGTATAGTTGTACCGATTTATCGGGTGATGATTGTACCGGTACAATCGACCCCGTGCTCTGTGAGCTACAGCTCCTAAGTCTTATGATCTCAAGTGCGTGTCCGTTCGTAACATTTTGTCCAAACCCTTCTCGCTTTATGTATGCTTGTTCAAAAACAAATATTAAGTTTTTGAAGTCTTATCGAGATTTTAATAAAGCTATTGTATTTTTATTTCGTCAGATGCCGCGAAACAGAAAAAGATAGCAATCAATAGCAAACTGGCTAAAATCTGTCGCTTAACACAAACAAAACTGAACTTCTAAAATTTTGTCCAGTATAAGCTACACCTATAAACATAAATGTTGATAACAATCATATCAAACCTTCCCAATCTTGTTCACTGCTGGGAATACAACTAGATATGGACCATTGTAATAGTGTTGTACTAGTAGACTATTGTAATAGTGTTGTACTAGTAGACTATTGTAATAGTGCATATGCTGGCCTACCTAAGAAACAATTCAACAGAATCCAGTCCGTTTTCGATGCTGCGGCGAGAATGATTTTTGGTGAATCTAAGCATTGTCCTATAACCCCGCTTCTAAGGGATCGTCTTCATTGGCTTCGATGCCCTGAAAGAATAGAGTTCAAGATCTGCTTAATGACCTTCAAAGCATTGCAGGGAATGGCGCCAGCCTATATATCGGAATTATGTGTCCGACAAAACCTAAGCGATAGACAGCTTACTCTGAGGTCAGCAGATCTAGATGTTACCAATCGTTTAATCGAACTTTCTCGGTCAAATCGAGCTGTTTACTATGATCGCTCTTTTCGTGTAGCTGGCCCACTCATTTGGAATAAACTTCCCCCAGCCCTTACCAATATACTAAATTTGGCTGAATTTAAACGGGTTTTAAAAACAAAATTATTCAAAAAATCATATTTAATAATATAAAAATCATTTATATTCTCATGAATCTAAGCTTCTTTTCAATATACTATAATAAGCCAGGTTTTGAAGTTTCCGGTAATTGTTTGGTTTCGGTTTCCTCCTTATTGTACTTTTATGTTTAATGTCCACCTATTATATAATATTTTAATGTTTTCCTGTTTTATATAATATTTTAATTTTAAAGTTCTTATTTTTCGTTAACTGTTATTGTCTTTTATTGTTGTCCTCTACTAAAATAGCACTGTTATTGTTAAATTTTATTCTGTGATTTTGTGTAAACCGTTTATTCTTTATTTCATATTACGTTATAAATTTTTTTTTTTTTTAAAGGAATACAATAGGAAATTTTATTTTTAAGTTTATTATAGTTAAGCGCACTTGAAGTGAAACAACACAAAACTGCGCTATATAAATGCTATGTTATTATTATTATTATTATGCAAATATAAACTGGAAAGAACATGTATCTAAAGTTGTAGCAAAAATCAGTAGCTTTTCTTTTGCTCTAGGCACCCTTAAAAATATCTTAAACATCGAGTCAGTAATCACCGCATACTATGGATACGTATACTCAATGATAAAATACGGAATAGTTTTTTGGGGAAACTCAGTAAACGCCAAAGATGTTTTTATCATCCAAAAGAGGTGCCAAACTCTGATCACCTGGATTCATGTAGACCAATTTTTAAAAATCTCAAACTTCTGACAGTGACGGACATATATATAATGGAGTTATGCCTGTTAGTTCGATCATCTCCAGAAAAGTTCCCACAGAAAAACTCAACACATAAACACGCTACAAGGTTCACAGAAAACTTATTAATCCCAAAAGCAAACAAAACTATATTTCAAAAAGGACCACACTACATGGCCATTAAAGTATATAACAACCTTCCACGTAGCATCAAACAAATAACCGACATACTTAAATTTAAATCATCACTAAAAACATTTCTTTTAAACAAATGTCACTACACCTTAAATGAATACCTTACATAAATTAAATACCTCTGTTTTTATTTTTTATTTACATATATTTGTTAACATGTAATTTTTGGGTTATGTAATATAATGTGTATTTGTTGGGTTAGCTGGAAGTCATTCCAGTGAGGAACCAGGTATGAACGACGTCATTCCAGCGACGAACCAGGTATGAACGACGTCATTCCAGCGACGAACCAGGTATGAACGACGTCATTCCAGCGACGAACCAGGTATGAACGACATCATTTCAGCGACGATGTTGGTAATAAAGCGCGGAAGTACCTGGCTAATCACCAAACATGGCCAAAGCCGTTTCAATTGTGAATGGTGGTCTTACACCTGAGAGGAAGCTCGCTAGTCGAGAGAGTTACCCTAAAAATAAACAATAACTGGTTTGCCTCTCCTGAATTAGTCGACTCGCATCGGGTTATCGCAACAAACGCAGAACAAAGTTCAAAAGTAGGTATATCACATATTAGGCAATGTCAAGTCTGTTATCAGATTACAGATTAAGTCCCCTAGTATCAATAGATAAGCATACTACCTTCAAGGACTGTGTTTTTACCAAAGTCTAGTCGATTTATTTTAATTTAGGAATGTTGGTTTATGCATATTTACTGAGAAACCAATTATGTATTTAACAATTTAACGGCGAAGATTTTACATATTATATATCTATAATTACAACAAGAGTTACACCATAATATATTTTGTACTTGGGTTTATTTGAGATATGAATATGTTTTTAATACATTTTTAACACATTGTAGTCGGGCGCTTCAAACAATAGACTCTAGCCTTTCGCTTGTATTTTTCGCGATTAGCGCAAAAATATATCGCTTTCTTAAAATTGATACAATTTCTAAACCAAATAATATTTTCGATTGAAATTTTCAAAGAAATCATATATGACATTTGATCATCAAAAATAAATTATAATTGCTTTGATTAAATCATAATTACACCACATTTCAAAGCTGAATATAAAAATCTGATATCAATTCAATAAATAGCATTCAATATTCAATATTTGAAAATTCCATGTAAAAGATAACATGTTTATTTATATCATATAGTTATATAATAAATAATAATATATATTTGCCATGCCCGCAATTTTAAAATCGCTGGATGTGTGAAATCTGATCGCGTAAATATTGAACAGTGTCGCCTAAGGCCGAAGGCGAAAACTCAATAACTCATAAGTTTAATTGTTTCTTATCAAAAAAGAGTCTTTGGCGGTTGCTCCGCCTAATGAAGAATTGAAGAGCCCATTCCACTTATGAATCATAGTATTTATTCTTTCAAGGAATCAGTACACTTCATATGTTGATAATCCATCACACACCATAAGTGCTTGTAAAGACATTTTTGTAGGGATAAAGTCCTGTACAATTATAATATATTCAAATAATAAAATACCAAACAGTAAACAAAACAGTGCGAGCGGTATGAAAAATAGTCCAATACGTGAAATGACTCAAACTAAACTGGAGATTGAGATCGCATAAAAGCTCTAAATTTGTGCACTAGCCAATCCGGACAAGGCATCTCAAATAACGTGGACAGACTGTCGCCTAGCAGCCAGGTAGCAAATTACCCTTCAAGGCGTTTTATTTCACGATGATAACAAACCCGTATAATGCCGTTTACCGCCAAAAACCGACACTCGACAAAAGTTGACTCAGTTGACCGACAGTCCGCGAAAAACGGCAAATGCCGTGTCACGACGACAATGTGTTAACAGAGATTTAACATTTATTTTCGTATAATATGCATAGTGGAAGATACTCTCAGTCGACAGAATTGAATCTTTTAGAGGAGATGAAGCAGTGAGCATGAAGAAACGTGCCACAGCCGAGCAACTGAATTCAAGACCCGTTCTCATGTGACAAATTACATATGTTGGGCGCGCGTTTGTCGTGTTTTCCGACCATGCACCGGTGCCGAAAGGATCAGGATGACGCTAGTTCCTCGGAACATCTTCCATTGTAATACCAGTAGAACAGGGACAGCATACCTTTATAGGTGAGGTTGGGTTAGTTTACTATAGGTTAGGTTACGTTTTTAAGGTAAGTTCAGGTTAGGTTATTATAGGTTAGGTTAGGTTGGGTTATTATAGGTTAAGTTAGGTTAGGATAGGTTTTTAAATGTAAGTTTGGGATAGGTTATTATAGGTGAGGTTAGGTTAGGTAATTATAGGTCCGGTTAGGTAAGGTTAGGTTAGGTTAGGTTATTAAAGGTTAGGTTAAGTTACGTTACTATAGGTCAGGTTAGGTTAGGTTATTATGTTATATATTTTCATGGCTTGTTTATATTATTCTCATAGTTTGTTTATATTTTCAAAGGTTCTTAATATCATACGAGATGGTGTGTTTATATTTGAATCGATTATACAGGGTGTCCGGGGGTAAAGTGCACTAACTTCGGGAGGTGATTCCACATGATGGTAGAAGTAAAAAAGAAAAATAAATTTTTATAAATTTCATCTTTTTCCCATACTAAAATATTTGTAAATTGAACAATATTTATTTTCCCATATAAACAATTCACCTCTTTTATCCTAAAAACTATCTTAAAACGTTCGAATTTTGTAAAAAGTGTCTAATTTTTGGTACTTCTAATCTTCCTCTTCAATGTGATTTATATTTTAATGAAAACAAATGTGCCGTAATTTCATTCACAAAGAACATTAATAAATTCTCAAACACATCACATTAACAATATCCCTTTACTAAACACAACTTCAATCAAAGACTTAGGCGTGACTTTCGACTCGTCACTTAGCTTCAATAAACATGTAGATACAATTTCAAAAAGTGCATCACAAGTATTAGGATTAACGCTAAGAATTACAAATTGTTTTAAAAGCACAGAATTAACTTTGACATTATATAAATCAATTGTGCGAAGTATTCTCGAATATGCATCAACTATTTGGTCTCCCAATTACGAGATTCATAATATTATAGGATTGAATCCATACAAAGGAAACTAACCCGTGTAATTGCTTATCGTGAAGGTTTATCTGATCAATTTGGAACTTATAATGACCGAATTTTACACTACAAACTACACTCACTGACCGACAGACGTAAACTTTCTGATGTACTGCTCCTACACAAAATTATACATGCATCAGTTGATACACCAAACATTTTATCCCAAATTAACATCAATATTCCATCAAGAAAATCAACAAGGAGGATAAACGACATTTTCTATATTAAAGCCTACCACACAAATACAGGATATTTTTCCCCTGTACCGCGAACATTAAGAAACTATAACATTATACATGGCTCTAATAATGTAATAGATATTTTTAATGACCAATTTAAACACTTCAAAAAAAATGTATTACCTTTAATCATATTAAGCTGATATTGTGATGAAACCCTATATTTAATGAGAAGCAACATTGTACCTACCTAATCATTGTCTCACCAGTACAGGTGGGACAATAACAAATCGTTTATGAACATATTTGTATTTACCTTTTACTCATTCTTATTTGTTATTTACTTCTGCATATTTAGCTTTTTCATTTTGTTACTATTTTTGATGTTATTATGTATTTAAACATCCATGTATGTAAATTTAAAGTTGTTATTATGTATTTAAATATCCATGTATGTAAATTCTTGGGCATTCCATGCCTGTTTTATGTACTTAAAAAAAAAAAAAATAAAAAAAAAATAAAAAGTGGGTGTGTCAAGCCTACGCAAGACAGAAGTGAAACTTCTAGTATTCCTCTCTCTCTATTTTCATTTCATCATCTCTATTTTCTCTCTTAGGTTAGTTTGAAAATTAGAGGTTAAATAATTCAACGACGAAGCATGGATTTGCTTTTTCTAATATTTTCTTATAGATGAATGACGTTAGATTAATGTATAGTTCCAAAAATTTTCAATTTATTCACAAGTATACAATATTACATAAATAACAATATTACAATTAAAAATTACAAAGAAATTACAATGACAATTTACCAATCATGTGCCATTTTCATTGTCAATTTCATGAATATCATTTCCTAATGTCGTGATAATTGGGTTATGGTAACTAAAGTGCGAGATATATACATTCCAACAATACTACTATATTGTGAAATATTTATCAACTCTTATAGGTTATATTTACCTTATGTTAATGTCATCACTGTGTGAATCAGACTCTCCTCTTCTTTGGTGATTCTCAGGGGATATTTCCTCTTGTGCCACTGATGTGTTCATCACCTCTATCTCGTCACTACTCATTTTTAACACTGAAATTCTGTACCAAACCGTATGAACCACAATCAATTACGTATTTCACTCGTATTACACTCACGACGCAGTATACTAACCAAGCAGCTGATGCTTGGCGTGGCGCAGTTCGCTGGTGTCTGAGAGAGAGGAAAGAAGAGAAGAGAGAGAACGTTCGTGAGCGGCTCCCCCACCTCAACAAGCGCATATGGTGAGAGAGGGACAGTGAACGGTGAGCGGTGGTGGGGGTACCCGCATTTTCGTGTCGATCCTAACTCGGTTTTACTCCGTCCCCGAATTACGCGCCTAAAGAAGTTTCACTTCAAAAATATATAGAATCACCCCCCGAAGTTAGTGCACTTTTCCCCCCAACAACCTGTATGTTATATATTATTCTCACCGTGTGTTTATATTTTCATAGCTTGTTTATATTATTTTTCAGACTTAAATCCAAGTTTCATATTCAATAACATATGTACGATAAGATTATGGAAATAAAGGTAAATAATGAACTTATTACGTAATACGTTACTCGTGAAAATGGCTACAAGCAAGTTGACTTGCCAAGGTGAAAACTGACAAACTGAATCACAAAATGTGATCTAATCCACAATGTTCTGTAGATTTATTATCTTTATATTTTTATTTGATTGATACAATAATAAATGATTATGTATTTTCCAACATTATGTGATTGGTATTTTTTAATGATAAACTAATATTTATAAGACAAGGTTTTTTAATGCGTAGCACAAACGATAAAAAAATGATTATAAGCGATAATTACTCGCCTGAAATATCCATACAAATTGAAAATATCTCCCGAGTAAAAAGAAATGCCGCCGACGGGAATTGGACCCGAAACTTCTAATGTCCGGTCAGGTGCTCTGGACAACTGAGCTCATTTTGGACCCGCAACTTCTAATGTCCGGTCAGGTGCTCTGGACAACTGAGCTCATTTTGGACCCGCAACTTCTAATGTCCGGTCAGGTGCTCTGGACAACTGAGCTCATTTTGGATTTATGTTCCAAATACTTGATAGTTGACCCAAACTGGGTGATTATTATTTTAAATGAAAAGGTTTAGCAACCATTGATAAAGAATTGTATTCCAAATTATAAAATAAAGACAAATCGACTTTACTCCCGGCACACTTGTTATGAAAATAATTACTTTTGTTTTATAAATAATTATGTTCCTAACTAAAGTTAGTAATGTTTCATAATACCATGGGTAAATTGCAGTCACTTCATTATAATTGACTGGCTATATACAGTTACACCTTTTCTCCGGGAATAGTTTTGAACTCCAACTTGGTCGTTCGGGTCACTTTTTGGGAACGCGCCGACAGGCCACGGCACGTTACCGACTGGTCACCAAAATGTGGATTATTTATTAATAAAGTGTAACGGATCGGTGTGCTATTTAACAGTATCATGTGATCGTTAAGTTTACAGCCGGTCGAGGAGCGACCGCACTGATTTAATTGTCTTATCTGGAAATTCTAGTTCGGAATTACGGCTATAATGGCGGGCGGTGATACCGTCAATGTAACATTCATATCCGCTGGATATTAAAGTCATCCGACTACGTTCGAGCTACACAGCGGCTGAATAAACGACACATCGCACTACCGTATCTTCGTGTCCGCTTATTTGTGGAGTTTGGGGATTCCACCGAGCTCATGTCTAGGGTCCACGCGCACACCAGCCAGAGGGAGGAAAGAGCTACCAGACCAGACGCTGATGCCACGAGGAGGGAGATGGAGGGCTCCTCAGGCCCGTGGAGTCTCCATCCCGTTTCCAAGAACCCGAATCGTCGCATCGAGTGATCTTAGGTTCTAGATCTAGATATATAGCTCAGGTGTAGAATTGGTCTACAGGTATGTGTTTAAACCCAGGTATATTAATTAAAAAACCTTTAATATCAATCCACATCTATTTTATTTATTATGATTCCAAAGCTCTAATTAATGTAAAAAACAGTGCCCATCTCTGATGATGATTCTCAAACTCTACCACACTGTTCAGCATACTTTATCTTCACTGGCATAGTTTGGCGTCGAAGTTTCCGTCACAGGAAATGAAGCTGTTCACTGTGCAAATTGATTCCATCTATGTACCATACCTTATATTACCTACAACGGGTATATTACCTACCCCACAATAGCACTCATTGCTCATAGCAATTGATTGCGTAGAATCATTGCGCGTAGCACACTGACACACTTGTGGCGGTTATCTCCTCAGTGGTCTCTGTTAACTTTACAGTAGAGCCGATTAAAGATTACACAAAGTAAGGGCAAATCGACCTTACTCCCGGCACACTGACACACTTGTAGCGGTTATCTCCTCAGTGGTCTCTGTCAACTTTACAGTAGAGCCGATTAAAGATTACACAAAGTAAGGGCAAATCGACCTTACTCCCGGCACACTGACACACTTGTAGCGGTTATCTCCTCAGTGGTCTCTGTTAACTTTACAGTAGAGCCGATTAAAGATTACACAAAGTAAGGGAAAATCGACCTTACTCCCGGCACACTGACACACTTGTAGCGGTTATCTCCTCAGTGGTCTCTGTCAACTTTACAGTAGAGCCGATTAAAGATTACACAAAGTAAGGGCAAATCGACCTTACTCCCGGCACACTGACACACTTGTAGCGGTTATCTCCTCAGTGGTCTCTGTCAACTCTACAGTAGAACTGATTAAAGATTACACAAAGTAAGGGCAAATCGACCTTACTCCCGGCACACAGACACACTTGTAGCGGTTATCTCCTCAGTGGTCTCTGTCAACTTTACAGTAGAGCCGATTAAAGATTACACAAAGTAAGGGCAAATCGACCTTACTCCCGGCACACAGACACACTTGTAGCGGTTATCTCCTCAGTGGTCTCTGTCAACTTTACAGTAGAGCCGATTAAAGATTACACAAAGTAAGGGCAAATCGACCTTACTCCCGGCACACAGACACACTTGTAGCGGTTATCTCCTCAGTGGTCTCTGTCAACTTTACAGTAGAGCCGATTAAAGATTACACAAAGTAAGGGCAAATCGACCTTACTCCCGGCACACAGACACACTTGTAGCGGTTATCTCCTCAGTGGTCTCTGTCAACTTTACAGTAGAGCCGATTAAAGATTACACAAAGTAAGGGCAAATCGACCTTACTCCCGGCACACAGACACACTTGTAGCGGTTATCTCCTCAGTGGTCTCTGTCAACTTTACAGTAGAGCCGATTAAAGATTACACAAAGTAAGGGCAAATCGACCTTACTCCCGGCACACAGACACACTTGTAGCGGTTATCTCCTCAGTGGTCTCTGTCAACTTTACAGTAGAGCCGATTAAAGATTACACAAAGTAAGGGCAAATCGACCTTACTCCCGGCACACAGACACACTTGTAGCGGTTATCTCCTCAGTGGTCTCTGTCAACTTTACAGTAGAGCCGATTAAAGATTACACAAAGTAAGGGCAAATCGACCTTACTCCCGGCACACAGACACACTTGTAGCGGTTATCTCCTCAGTGGTCTCTGTCAACTTTACAGTAGAGCCGATTAAAGATTACACAAAGTAAGGGCAAATCGACCTTACTCCCGGCACACAGACACACTTGTAGCGGTTATCTCCTCAGTGGTCTCTGTCAACTTTACAGTAGAGCCGATTAAAGATTACACAAAGTAAGGGCAAATCGACCTTACTCCCGGCACACAGACACACTTGTAGCGGTTATCTCCTCAGTGGTCTCTGTCAACTTTACAGTAGAGCCGATTAAAGATTACACAAAGTAAGGGCAAATCGACCTTACTCCCGGCACACAGACACACTTGTAGCGGTTATCTCCTCAGTGGTCTCTGTCAACTTTACAGTAGAGCCGATTAAAGATTACACAAAGTAAGGGCAAATCGACCTTACTCCCGGCACACAGACACACTTGTAGCGGTTATCTCCTCAGTGGTCTCTGTCAACTTTACAGTAGAGCCGATTAAAGATTACACAAAGTAAGGGCAAATCGACCTTACTCCCGGCACACAGACACACTTGTAGCGGTTATCTCCTCAGTGGTCTCTGTCAACTTTACAGTAGAGCCGATTAAAGATTACACAAAGTAAGGGCAAATCGACCTTACTCCCGGCACACAGACACACTTGTAGCGGTTATCTCCTCAGTGGTCTCTGTCAACTTTACAGTAGAGCCGATTAAAGATTACACAAAGTAAGGGCAAATCGACCTTACTCCCGGCACACAGACACACTTGTAGCGGTTATCTCCTCAGTGGTCTCTGTCAACTTTACAGTAGAGCCGATTAAAGATTACACAAAGTAAGGGCAAATCGACCTTACTCCCGGCACACAGACACACTTGTAGCGGTTATCTCCTCAGTGGTCTCTGTCAACTTTACAGTAGAGCCGATTAAAGATTACACAAAGTAAGGGCAAATCGACCTTACTCCCGGCACACAGACACACTTGTAGCGGTTATCTCCTCAGTGGTCTCTGTCAACTTTACAGTAGAGCCGATTAAAGATTACACAAAGTAAGGGCAAATCGACCTTACTCCCGGCACACAGACACACTTGTAGCGGTTATCTCCTCAGTGGTCTCTGTTAACTCTACAGTAGAGCTGATTAAAGATTACATTGTGGACACATTTGAGATTTGATTTCCTAAGTAAATAGATATTTTACTTCAATAGTGAAATCGCAGCGGTTCACGAAATAATTGGTTTGTTAATCAAATTAGCGTTTCTGGAAAAAGGTTAACAAACATTTAATAGTTATGTGAACATATGGCTTATGGACTTACGGCCATTTATTGCGTCAGAAATAAAACTTTGCAGATAATATTACAAATAATGAAGGAAAGGAACATCGTTATAAAGCACATCTTAATAACGATATCATTTTGCACGCGCGCGGCATTTCTTAAATAAGTTGATAGAAATGACTTATCTTATCAGTAAGGCTATTAGTTTGTAGCGCCCTTCGTGGCAGCAGGACGCGTCCTAACGCTTCCTCCAACCGCTTTGTGTTTTTTTAGTATTTTCAAGGGAAATGAAGCAACATCCCTTTGAAATTATTTTTAAAATCAATCCACCAACATTTGAACTTAAATAAAAATAAACTTAATAATTATTAGAACTTTATAATATGTTATCGAAGGAAGCAAACACTTTGTGGCTTGACATTATTACACAAATTAAAGAATAACTTTGTTTTAAACCACTTTATTACATTTATAGACGTCGACCGGTTTCGGTTGAACTCAACCTTCATCAGGACAGTACAAATATAAACTAAAATATAATACAGAGGAAGATTATTAGGTAAACAATAAAGAAAGAGAAAGTATATGAATGTGAGGGAGAGAGCATCAGGGCAGCGGAGTAGGTAGTGGGGTCGGGGAGGGGTGGGGATTACCCAGGGAGAAAGGAAACATCTTTAAAATAGGGCTTTTAGTGAGTTCTATCTGTTTGTTTAAAATTGGGTAATTATTTTTATTTTTACTTGCTTTTGAGATTGCCAATGATTCTAGATTATTGAGACGTATTCCTATTTTATTTTTATGTAGTATTTGAACTCCTGTCGTTCTATTAAATGTATGATTAGTGTTAATTAGGTGTTCGGCGAATTCTGAAAAACCGGTATTTTTTAAACACCTGACATGTTCTTTTACTCGAATATTTACATTACGCGCGGTTTTACCAATATATATTGCCGGGCAATCGTTGCAATTAAGTTTGTAGATCCCAGAGTGGCTAAACGTATCTTCTTTATCTTTACAATTATTTAAAAATTTGGCTAAGTTATTATTAGTATAGAAGGCCGGCCTAATTTCTGATGGAAGTTTAGATGTGCAAAGGGAAGAGAATTTACTAATGAACAAAATTCTACGCCATTGGGTAGTTAAATTATTATTATTAATAGTTGGTAGAGCATTATATAGAAATTTATTTGTTGCGATTCGGCGAAGTTTTTTTGAAAGAATTTTATCAATAAGATCAGAGTGATAACCGTTGTTATTAGCTATTTGTTTTATTGTAAGGAGTTCGTTAGAAAAATTATTATTATCTAATAATAATTATCTTTCAACAAAATTCTCGGAAACTGGGCAAGCTTGGACACTGGCAAATTTTTTACTAAGCCCAGGGTAAGTTATTACCCAACCGTCGCTTTTTATTGCGGACAGAATGCACCACTTCAACAATTACCAGGAACAGGATTACATGGAGATAAATGATGGACTTGCCAAACGTCACAGCGGTGCTACCAGGGTCTCTTATCTATGTGAGGTGTCAGCGCTTTATTAGCAGCAGATACATACCTGGACGCTGTTGTTGGACGCGGTGGACTCTCTTACTGCAGCAGCTGGTCCAGTTCCTTCACCACTTAGGATTCTTGCTGCAGAGTCTCCATCTTCTATCTTCGTAGAACGTCACAGCGGTGCTGCCAAGGTCTGGTATCTGTGAGAGGATAGTGTGTCAGCGCTTTATTAGCAGCAGACACATACCTGGACGGATGACGAACCTCGTGCTGGCACTGTTGGTGGACGCGGTGGACTCTTTCGCTGCAGCAGCTGGACCAGTTTCTTCACCACCTGGGATTCTTGCTGCAGAGTCTCCATCTTCTATCTTTGTGTCACCTGTTCCTTTACTTCATTTTACTTAACTTAACTTCACTCTATTTTTGTAATATTTATATTTTCTGTAATACCTGCATCAACTGTAAAGCGCCCCTGAGGTGATATCTCACAAAAGCGGCGCTATACAAATTATCCAATAATAAATAAATAAATAAATACGAATACGTGACTTGAAAGGCAAACGCATTTTTAAATCCCGTCATCTGTTAACTTATATTGTTTGAGTATTATCATTATAATTATTTCTCAAAATAAAAAAAGATATTTTATCACAATGAGATAAATTGTTGTGAATTCCTATAAAAACCACAGAGCATGTTTTGTTTTTTATGAATACAAGTATTTAAAAAAAACGACGTGGATCGATAATTAAAATGCATTAACAGTAAGTAATTATTAGGCCGGAACGACATATTTTATTTTTTTTATTTTTATTTTTTTTATTTATTAAAAGTATACAATACAGAATATAGTATATTATATAAAGCATTGTACTCCCAGGAGTTAATAAACTCATTGCGGGAATTATACGCATTACATGAAACATATAGTTGTATGTATTAAATGGACATATAATGGGACATACACAACATTATTATTTCAGATAGTCATTAATAAGTTGAAGTTTGAGCATGTTAGTTTGGGTCTTTTTACATTGACTTGCACATTTGATCTCGTTGGGTAGTTGATTATATTTTGTGTGAGCTATGTATTCTAGGGATCTTAGTCCATATTTTGTTGATTTGATTTTTGGTATATGAAGTTTGTTGTGATTTCTTGTGTTGTGTTGGTGTACGTCGCAATTGTAATAGAGTGTAGTGTTGGAATGTGCCGAGTGTTGAATTACTTGTAATATAGTTTTCGTTATTTCAAAAGTGGGAATGGTATTAAAAGGAAGTATTTGGGTGTTTCTGTAGATGTCTTTGACATGTGTGTCCCAAAGTAAACTGAAAATATTTCGCAGGGCTCTATTTTGGACGACTTGGACTTCTGAAATCATTTTTTTTGTAGCAAATCCCCAGATTCCGGCGAGATATATTAGATGTGAGTGAATCATAGCATGGTAAATCGATTTTAATAGAGAGGGAGGAAGTAACCCGCGAAGTCTATATAAAACACCCGTTATAGGAGTAATTTTGGATAGAACATGTTTAAATTGGTGATTCCATGTGAGTTGTGAATCAATGAAAAGGCCAAGATATTTTGTAACATCAGCCCTTTCAAGGCGGTTATTATCAAGACTTATATTAAGACTTACATTTTTTTTATTTGCAAACAGTATGTAATGTGTTTTTTTTATGTTTAGGCTAAGTTTGTTTAATCGCAGCCAGTTTGCCAGGCAAGCTATATCCCTTTCCATTTCCTTTTCAAGTTCGTTTAAATCATTATTGTGATAAAGAATCACTGTGTCATCTGCATAGAGTTGTATTGTACCCTTAAGTCCCCATTTAGCAATATCATTTATGTATATTAAAAATAGTAATGGTCCAAGTACGGAGCCCTGAGGCACGCCACATTTTATCGTTCCCATGCTGCTTGTCCCTTTTCCAACAAAGGTCTGACAGTGTCGGTTAGAGAGGTAGCTACACAGTAACTTCAGGGGAGTGCCTACTATGCCTAGGTGTTCTAGCTTCTTTAGTAGTATCCCATGGTCAACCGTATCGAATGCCTTTTTTAAATCTATAAATAAGCCTGCAGCATGCTTACCCTGGTCTATATGCTTTTGGAGGGCGTATACAAAATCGAAGGCAGCACATTTTGTGTTAGATTGGTTTCTGAATCCATACTGTTGGGATGCGAGTAAATTGTTTGATAAGAGATATTTAGTGAGCCTAAGCTTAATAACCTTTTCAAAAACTTTAGAAACAACAGAGAGGATGGATATAGGACGATAATTAGAAGGATTTTTTTCGCAATCATCTTTGTAAATCGGAATTATTTTTGCTATCTTTAGTTGATCTGGGAAGATTCCACTATCCAGGGATTGATTTATAAGAAAAACAAGGTGGTCAGCTAATATATCTTTGCAAAAGTTCAGGTACACTGGTGTAATTCCATCTAAACCTGGAGATGCATTAGACTTTAGTTGATAGATGATACTGAGAACTTCTGTTTTATTTGTTTTGGCCATGTATAAGGACTGGATTGCTTTTTGATCCGTGTTTATAGTGATAGAATCATCTGGATATGATGCAATTGTGGCTGCTAAGTTTTCCCCAACTGATATAAAGAAGTTGTTAAAAGTTGAAGCTATCTGTGTTGGGCATGTTATTTCTTCATTCTTATTGAGAAGACATTCAATTTCATTTTTCTGGGGTGTCGAGCTATTTGTTAGAATTGCATTTATTATTTTCCATGTCTGTCGCGGATTACGCAGGTTTTCTTTAAATATAGTCGTGTAGTATTTGGTTTTAGCATATCTTCTATAGTTGGTAACTTGATTTCTTGTTTTATTTCTCAGTGCTGTGAATATATCACTTTGCTGATTTTTTTTCCAGAGTTTAAACGCATTGTTGCGCTGTTTGATAAGTGCATTTAATTTTGCATCAAACCATGGAGTATTACCCCTCCGTTGGTCTCCTATGCGTAACTCAGATTTATGTTGGGATGATTTTATTGCTGTTTTGATGTATTCATTAAAATTATTATAGTTTTCATTGGCATTACTGGTGGTTTCGTGTGGAAAGTTGTGGGATTCTAAATATGTTTTTAACATGTTTTTATCGGTTTTGGAGTTGTTTGAAAAAGAATGTATTCTATTATTAGTGTGATGTTTCAAGCTGTTTTGGTAATCTAATATCAAAATGTTATGATCACTTAGGTAGGCATCTATATTTGCAGTAGTTGAGGAAATATTTTGTCTGTTTGAGATGATATGGTCTATTAGAGAAGTAGAGGTATCTGTTACTCGTGTAGGATAGGATGTGTTACATATGAAACAGTTGTATGAGTCTAGCGTGTTGATGTACTTAAGAGATGTATTATTTTTTGAAGAATGTCAATGTTGAAGTCACCAAAGATAAGGGTATCATTTCTACAGTTATTTAAAATAGATTCAAGATGCATTAAGAATTCGTTAATGTTTGAGGTAGGCTTTCTGTATATAACATAAATATTTAACGGTTTAAAATTTCTATTACGGATATTAATTCCTAAGAAAGAATTTTCACTACAATGTTTTTCGATAGTTGTAGCATTTAGTGAATGGTGTGTGTAGAGAATCACCCCTCCTCCTCTTTCATTGGTGCGAGACGCAAATGTACTTTGGTAGCCGTCGATGTTGAAGAAGCACTCCTCACCATCTTCCAACCAGGTTTCGGATATTGCAAGTACGTGTACAGTGGGTTTGATGCTCTTTAAAGTTTCTTCAATCTCGTCAATTTTATTTCTGATACTTCTCGCGTTAAGATACATTATTCGAAGGCTATTTTTTATTGGCTTATAGTCTTCAATTTTCTCATATTTGTATTCATTTATACTGGCCTGGGTCCCGGATGCTGTAGTTACAGTTGAGTTAGCCATAGTCAACTCTCTCCATTGTGCGTGACATCATTATGGTACGGTAGGGGCAGTCCCTATCGTTTGATCTGTGTTTTGGTGCCTCAATTTTGCCTTTGGCCATTTTAAAGCAGTTCCAGCAACGGAATTCTTCTTTTTGTTCCTTTTTTGTGCAGTCAGATGATTTGTGTTCACCAGCACAGTGTAGACAACGATCTTTTGATTCAGTACATCTCGCGGCGGAGTGACCGTATCCCATGCATTTATAGCACTGCATGATTGGGCAGCTGTCTTCGACTCGGACTCGCTGGAAACCTATATTTATTCTTTCTTGTTTTAACATAGCTGAATGTACTTCTTTTTTGACGATCAGAATAACATTTCGTAGCCTATCATTTTTCCTGTTGTTTGTGAATCTTAGAATTTTAATAGCTTCCTTATCATTTCCAGTGGCTTCGTAGATAGTATCATTTTGTTGCAAGATCATGTCTAATATTTCGGAATCTTGTGTTTCTTTTTCGATCCCCTTCAAGATAACATTAGGTCTAAGACGTTTGCCCTCATGAGCAACCAAGTTACAATTGGTCAGCCCTGGAATTGCTGTAAGGATCTTCTGTGCATCTGACTTTTTAGGGCAGGTAATTATGACCTTGTTATTTTTGGCCTTTGACATTCCACTGACACCCACTCTGAGGTCGGCTGGCTTGATAATATCCTTTATTGTTGAAGTGATGGATTCTGACGTCGCTTCTTGGTCTGATGACGACACTATTACGGCATGTCTGGTGCGATCTCCTCGATTCCCTACTGCCGAGGCGTAACTGAGTACGGGTTCTTTTTGAGCGTTGGCGCAGAAAGCTGACATTTCCCTACAGTGTCTTTCTTCCATCTTCAGTTGACATTCTGCATTCTGCACCTTGGTTTCAAGTAATTCGACTTCCAGGGCATGAAGTTGTTTTCCCAGTGTGGCTCCTTTCTCAATTATCTCCAGTAAAGATGAGATTATTGTGTCGCGGACTTCTTTGGTTATGTTATTTTTTAGAGGCTCGGCTGCTTTCAGTGCCAGAGTGGCAATTTGAACAATATTCATGGCTGTCCCGGACTGTTTCGTTTTCTGAAGAGAAGTATATTGGGGGATTTCAACAGAAGTCAGAATCGGTTTGGTTTTGAGAGGAGGAATTTTGCCTTCGTTGATAGATGGAAGCGCTGGACTGGACTCGTGTGTTATTGGTGAGGATCTTGTAGTAGATGAGAATGTTGTTGCGGTGGTGGTAGAAAGAGCAGAGTTGGTGTTAGTGGGGATTGACGCTTGTTTATTAGTCTTAATTTCCTTCTTTTGTCGTTTATCCATAACTTTTCTGCTTTCGGCTCGGGTTTGTCTTGGGGACTTAACTAGTTCTGGACTGCTACTGCTCCGGATTATCGGTGACCTCGGCGTGGTTCCCGATTTTTTAAAAGGATCTTTAGCCCCTGGGGGGGTACACGGGGGATCTGCCATTTAAAATTTATTTTAATGTTTACATGTCACTAAGACTTGTATTGTATTTATTGTTATGTCCTGTTTTTTTTTTCACTTGTATATTTATTTTTACATTTATTAATATTTATGGAAAAAAAAATAAATAAAAAAACGGTTATTATTTATTTGGAGTTAATGGGGTTCGAACTGTCGTTCTTCGAAACTCGGCGCTAACGCGTTCGCCTCTAGTCCAAATTCCACTGTTGTTATACCGTCAAATAATAAATTATTATAATAATAGTGTCAGCACTTGGGATTTTTAAGAATTTATTTAAAATTACTTTAATATGTGTTTTTCGCCTTTGGAATAGATAACGCCTATTTGTCTGCAATCGGACTAGCACTTTATTTGTATAATGGGAATTGGCAGAGATACGCCTGTTTTCCGCAAATCGGCTAGCACTGGTAAAAGGTAAACAAAGTGAGCTCACTTTCAACCAATCGTCATGCAGCTACTTAAACTACCCGGTTTTAACAATGTTATTGTTATTCGCTAGAATATCACTTGTAAAAATTGCACTTGTAATATTTTCCGATGGAATACCGAGAGGATAAAAGAACACCGTTATAGCCCGCACAAAACTGCACTTATTTTCAAATTTGTATGTTCGAATTCACTTTTTTTTACACACTTTCGGTTGATTATCGTAAGAGCGTTTAATAGGCCACTTGCATGGATTTTGTACACATTCTTTTCTCCATAGCAGGGAACTATGCATTAACAGTAAGTAATCATTAGGCCGAAGCGATATTGCAGGGAACTATGCATTAACAGTAAGAAAACATTAGGCCCGAGCGACATTGCAGGGAACTATGCATTAACAGTAAGTAATCATTAGGCCGGAGCGACATTGCAGGGAACTATGCATTAACAGTAAGTTATCAGTAGGCCGAAGCGAGATTTTTGTCAAAATATTGGATTAAACGAGAATTTCTTAGCACAGGGGAGGCCGACCGGCTAACATCGTTCGATTGCTTTTTGTTTAGGCTTCCACCGAGAGAAAACCAGCGTGATGATTTCTAAAGCTTCCACCGAGAGAAAACCAGCGTGATGATTTCTAAAGCTTCCACCGAGAGCAAACCAGCGTGATGATTTCTAAAGCTTCCACCGAGAGCAAACCAGCGTGATGATTTCTAAAGCTTCCACCGAGAGAAAACCAGCGTGATGATTTCTAAAGCTTCCACCGAGAGAAAACCAGCGTGATGATTTCTAAAGCTTCCACCGAGAGCAAACCAGCGTGATGATTTCCAAAGCTTCCACCAAGAGAAAACCAGCGTGATGATTTCCTAAGCCTCCACAGAGAGCAAACCAGCGTGATGATTTCTAAAGCTTCCACCGAGAGAAAACCAGCGTGATGATTTCTAAAGCTTCCACCGAGAGCAAACCAGCGTGATGATTTCTAAAGCTTCCACCGAGAGCAAACCAGCGTGATCTACCAAGTCGTTTTATCAGAAGAAGACTGGCGGAGGCCATGTGAACTACCTAGTCGTTCTATTTGAAGAAGACTGGCTGAGGCCATGTGAACTACCTAGTCGTTCAATTAGAAGAATACTGGCTGAGGCCACGTGAACTACCTAGTCGATCTATTATAAGAAGACTGGCTGGGGCCACGTGAACTACCTAGTCGATCTATTATAAGAAGACTGGTGGAGGCCACGTGAACTACCTAGTCGTTCTATTTAAAGAAGACTGGCTGAGGCCACGTGAAAAACCTAGTCGTTATATAAGAAGAAGACTGGCTGAGGCCACGTGAACTACCTAGTCGTTCTATTAGAAGAAGACTGGCTGAGGCCACGTGAACTACCTAGTCAATCTATTATAAGAAGACTGATGGAGGCCACGTGAACTACCTAGTCGTTCTATTTGAAGAAGACTGGCTGAGGCCACGTGAAAAAACCTAGTCGTTCTATTAGAAGAAGACTGGCTGAGGCCACGTGAACTACCTAGTCGTTCTATTAGAAGAAGACTGGCGGAGGCCATGTGAACTACCTAGTCGTTCAATTAGAAGAAGACTGGCTGAGGCCACGTGAACTACCTAGTCGATCTATTATAAGAAGACTGGTGGAGGCCACGTGAACTATCTAGTCGTTCTATTTGAAGAAGACTGGCTGAGGCCACGTGAAAAACCTAGTCGTTCTATTAGAAGAAGACTGGCTGAGGCCACGTGAACTACCTAGTCGTTCTATTAGAAGAAGACTGGCGGAGGCCATGTGAACTACCTAGTCGTTCAATTAGAAGAACTGGCTGAGGCCACGTGAACTACCTAGTCGATCTATTATAAGAAGACTGGTGGAGGCCACGTGAACTACCTAGTCGATCTATTATAAGAAGACTGGTGGAGGCCACGTGAACTACCTAGTCGTTCTATTTGAAGAAGACTGGCTGAAGCCACGTGAACTACCTAGTCGTTCTATTAGAAGAAAAATGGTTGAGGACACGTGAACTACCTAGTCGTTCTATTAGAAGAAGAGGCCACGTGGGTAACGCTGGGGACTTCAGCAATTTGTAAATAAATCATGATTCCCTGTACTTTATTTGCAATCAATGTTTGTGCAGAAAATGATAACATTCTAACTTCAGATAGCAACTTGCTAATGTTTCCCACATCCTACTAAATAAATACATTTAATGATAACGCTGGCCTGTTACATTAAATTAGCGGTTAAAAATGAATGCTTACGCTATCTGAAATGTTTAATTCATTTTCTCGTTATCATTTTATTTTATTTATTAATGTGATGAGGTACCGCAGAAAAGATCCAACTGCTCCCATACGTCTACAGCCGTGGGGAAGGGAAGGGGATGTGGGAGAGAAAGATTGTGAAGTACTTGGTTATTCAGATCTGGCCACCAAATAGAATAAAGTCATTTCAAGCAACTTTACAAATATAAATGGTGACACTGAGAGTCCCGACTGCTCCCAAACGTCTACAGCCGTGGGGAAGGGAAGGGGATGTGGGAGAGAAAGATTGTGAAGTACCTGGTTATTATTACACCAAATAGAATAAAGTCATTTCAAGCAACTTTACAAATATAAATGGTGACACTGAGAGTCCCAACTGCTCCCAAACTCCTACAGCTGTGGGGTAGGGAAGGAGATGTGGAAGAGAACGGTTGAAGAATGAAATGGATTAGTTAGTTCCGTGCTTCCACTACTCTATTTGCCAGGAAGTGTTTCCTAGGATTGGATGCTAAAGATGTCCACATTTGTATTATTTCATTACATATTCAATGATCGCTTACTTGCTCGTACTTGTTAGCCTTATTCTACCTACTATGTCCTACTATGTCAGTCGTGGCAACGGACTATAATACCATCATACATACAAGTCCTACTATGTCAGTCGTGGCAACGGACTATAATACCATCAGACAGTTTCTCCGCAGGGGTAGGCAGAGAGGATAGAGCGCTAAACAACGCGGTGTTGACAGATACAAATAATAAAACAATAATACATACCGATTGAACAGTTTAAAAAGTATATTCGATTCTCCGTTTTGAGGCTATCGTGAAAGAGATTGTAAATGTGTTTAACCTCATGGCCTATGCTAATCTTAACACTTTCAGTCTTTACTGTATTAGTGCACCATTTATGTTGTATTCCATTTTGTATTTTGTAGATTCAAATGCGTTACGTGTTATATTCGTACAATATTCAGTAAGTTCAACTCTTGGTATATATTTTTCGTATCTATATTATATACAATTGAAGAGTTTTTTTAAACATTATTTTGTATTATTTGTAAATCGTTTAAGTAGGTAATGCGTGTGTTTGCCATATTTCTATTAGATAATTGGGTTTTAAATCCACACACCTTAGGCCTTAGACACATTACGCCACATTGTGGATATATATATATATATACATAGTCGAGCCGAACTGCCTGCAAGCTGCTGTTTCACATACAACTTTGGGACGTCTTTTTCAGCGCTGACAAACTGAATCTTAGGCTGGCCGCATACATACGTTTTTCGTATTCGATTTCCGAATTCGTTTTCCGTATTCGGACATCTGAATGCACGGAATCAGTAGAAAATACATTAACTGCCGACAAACTCGGAGGAGATTGCATCTCATATTGGGACGGCTTTGTGCTCTCGTGCCACCAGAGCCGACCCAGGCATCTATTTACTTTGTTGGTTCTTTATTTCATTTAAATTTAATGATTAAAAGGAACATTAATAAAACTGATTGATTTGCATTTACATTTATAAAACAAAATGTTTATATAAATAAGGACCACATTACTTTGAAATAAGAAGAAGACTGGCTGAGGCCACGTGAACTACCTAGTCGTTCTATTAGAAGAAGACTTGCGGAGGCCCTGTGAACTACCTAGTCGTTCTATTAGAAGAAGACTGTCGGAGGCCACGTGAACTACCTAGTCGTTCTATTCGAAGAAAACTGGCGGAGGCCACGTGAACTACCTAGTCGTTCTATTAGAAGAAGATTGGCGGAGGCCACGTGAACAACCTAGTCGTTCTATTAGAAGGCCACGTGAACTACCTAGTCGTTCTATTAGAAGAAGACTGGCGGAGGCCAAGTGAACTACATAGTCGTTCTATTAGAAGAAGACTTGCGGAGGCCACGTGAACTACTTAGTCGTTCTATTAGAAGAAGACTGGCGGAGGCCACGTGAACTACCTAGTCGTTCTATTAGAAGAAGATTGGCGGAGGCCACGTGAACAACCTAGTCGTTCTATTAGAAGGCCACGTGAACTACCTAGTCGTTCTATTAGAAGAAGACTGGCGGAGGCCACGTGAACTACCTAGTCGTTCTATTAGAAGAAGATTGGCGGAGGCCACGTGAACAACCTAGTCGTTCTATTAGAAGGCCACGTGAACTACCTAGTCGTTCTATTAGAAGAAGACTGGCGGAGGCCACGTGAACTACATAGTCGTTCTATTAGAAGAAGACTTGCGAAGGCCCTGTAAACTACCTAGTCGTTCTATTAGAAGGAGACTGGCAGAGGCCACGTGAACTACCTAGTTGTTCTATTCGAAGAAAACTGGCGGAGGCCACGTGAACTACCTAGTCGTTCTATTAGAAGAAGATTGGCGGAGGCCACGTGAACAACCTAGTCGTTCTATTAGAAGGCCACGTGAACTACCTAGTCGTTCTATTAGAAGAAGACTGGCGGTGAAACGATATACCTTACTCCCACCACTACTTTCAGGTAAAAAGATATACCTTACTTCCACCACTACTTTTCTTGAAGTTCTTTAGACTTGAAGGAAAGGTTATACTTTGGAGGTTGCAACATGCGCCATTTTTTCACAGGCACACGTGATAAAATTTTACTACTTTAGTAGTAATGTTGGATAATTTCTAGTTGATTTCATTCCAAAAGAATTGAACTTGACGTTAAATTTTCCATTTTCTTGGAGTCTTTCAAAGCCATTCCTAAATCAACAAGTTACATATTAAAATTCGTGAATAACAGGTAACATACTATTGTATTTTTATAACAGTCCTGATGATGGTACGGAGGTACCGAAACCGGTAGACTAAAATTTCAATAAAGTGACTTTAAACACAGTGTTTTCCTTTTTACTATTTAAAATGTCAAGTCACAATGTGTTTGCTTCTTTTGAAAAAAACTTATATATTTATATAAATGTTAAAGTATTTTTACGACAATATTGATGATATAAGTCGTTTTTATTGTTAAAATTATACTGACTTTTGATTTTTGCAAAGTCACTCCATCCTACTGTTCACTAGGGGTTTATATACTTTCTTTCTCCCCAGTTGTTCATAATGGTAAGGAACCAGAGAAGTGCTTTAATTGTAAGTATATCCTTCTAACAAAACAATAGCAGTTGTCAATCGCTTCTTTGTCTATATATATATATATATTAGTTCTGGCAAGCATTATATATTATATAAATATTTAAAGTTTTTTATTTGTTTTATTATAATATATTATAAATATATTAGTTTTACGATAGCGGTTTGTATTTTTTAAGTAAATCCAAGAACAGAGTCGGGATCAAAGTTCATGAACATGTTTTATTTATTATTTTATTTACGCCCTAATGGGCTTTTACATGAAAATATACATTTACATTGATTACAATAATTGAACATAAGAAGATAAATGGAGTTAATTGTAAGAAAGCAACACATATAATAAAATTTTGTGCAAATTAGCAAAACACTAATAAGATGGATTCAATATAAAATATACCCAAGCATGAAATAGTAAGTAAAAGAAAGTTCAACATAAAAAGTAAGTAAGTGGGTGTGTTTAAACCCAGTATTAATTGTGTGTTTAACAAATCGATAAACCAATATAAATTAGAGTGTAACTTACTCGTGAGGTAAAGAACATTATAACAGAGATTTAAAAAAAAATAACAAAATAAGAGTTGCACCTGTAAAAAGCAAAAACTAATAGAATTTAGCAATATCGACATGAATAAGAAATAATAAGATCTGAGATGGAACATAGTGTTATGTATAAAAAGTAGTTAGTAGGTATATGCATACAATTATAAGTGTATAGTAGAGCAAATAAAAAACAAACAAATATGGATATAATTTACTTGAAAGGTTTCGAATGGGAGAAGATGTAATAAAATTATTAAAGCTATAAAAGTTAATTATTAGCCGATAGAATCGAAATAAGTTGCCTTTTAAAGCTCACAAAATTGTCAAAACCAAATATATCAATAAGTTCACAGTATTTATTCGCAAGGTTGTGAATTCTAGGAATTGGTGAAAAAATAGAATAATTAGTGTTGAGGTTCTTGTTAAATTTAAAAGTATCTTTACTGCGAGTTTGCCTAGCAGGAACATTAATGCAAATAAGTTCCAACAAATTAGGGCTGTCAATTAAAGATTTAATAATTTTGAATAAAAATAGCAAATCAATTAACACTCTTCTATCAGATAATTTAAGAAGTTTAGTTTCAGCAAGCAAGTTATTGTAATTTATAAATTCGATTGGAATTTTCATTTTAAAATTAATGTACCGAAGGAATTTATTTTGTACCTTTTCTAATGATAGATTAACAGATAAAAACGACTTTAAGACATGATAAGGAAATCCAATACATTATTTACATTTAGGAGTATTCACATTAATATCAGTATTTTGAATTATTTTAAATTTCAAAGTGTTAATTTTTCAATGACGGTTTGTAATCAAAATCAACCCTTCCGCCGTAAATAAATAACAAAAATTCAACCAAACATTAATATTTCTATAATATAATATCCCCTTTAAAATATACTTGTATTATTGGTATTCAACATTATGGACTCCGCACCAAACTAAATGTATAAATATGCAATCCTCAAGAGGAATATGAACGTCAAAAATATTTTTGTTCTTTCAACTTCCAAAATAATAATCGAGCAACTCGTATCGTAAAGATTATTTGTGTCGTCTGCGCGAGGCAAGGAATTGTAAAATAATAGTCGCCGTGCAGTAGGTGTATTTTGGCTGTATTTTTAATATTTTTGTAGATATATTTATATGAATAATCATTAAAAACAACAAGAGCATTATTAACATTATACACGGTGTCCGGAAACTCGTAGTACAAGCGGGAAATTGGAGAATCTACATCACACGGAGAACCCAAATTGAAATTACCCGTTTAACTCAAAAAATAGACCCTCACTTTGTAACGAATAAGCAATTAGAATCAATCGTCTCCGCTTTTGTATTCATTATAATTTTCATAATAATTTCACAATTATAATATGTATTTAGTTTATATGATGACCATCCCCACTCCAATAAAAACATATCCCTTCAAAAAACAATATTATATTAATTTATTTTTTTTAAATCCCATACATCATAATAACGATTTGACAATAAAATTAGGACATTAATAATTCATATTACTTGTAAGGTTTTAGTATCTACTTACAAATATCCCGTTTTCAGGAGAAATTTTAGTTATAATTTATAAAATACTGGTTGCATTGTACCCGGCGTTGGTAGGGGTTGTGAACACTAGCTGACGTGTACCCGGCGTTGCTAGGGCATGTGAACACTAGCTGACGTGTACCCGGCGTTGCTAGGGGATGTGAACACTAACTGACGTGTACCCGGCGTTGCTAGGGGTTGTGAACACTAGCTGACGTGTACCCGGCGTTGCTAGGGGATGTGAACACTAGCTGACGTGTACCCGGCGTTGCTAGGGCATGTGAACACTAGCTGACGTGTACCCGGCGTTGCTAGGGGATGTGAACACTAACTGACGTGTACCCGGCGTTGCTAGGGGTTGTGAACACTAGCTGACGTGTACCCGGCGTTGCTAGGGGATGTGAACACTAGCTGACGTGTACCCGGCGTTGCTAGGGCATGTGAACACTAGCTGACGTGTACCCGGCGTTGCTAGGGGATGTGAACACTAACTGACGTGTACCCGGCGTTGCTAGGGGTTGTGAACACTAGCTGACGTGTACCCGGCGTTGCTAGGGGATGTGAACACTAGCTGACGTGTACCCGGCGTTGCTAGGGCATGTGAACACTAGCTGACGTGTACCCGGCGTTGCTAGGGGTTGTGAACACTAGCTGACGTGTACCCGGCGTTGCTAGGGGATGTGAACACTAGCTGACGTGTACCCGGCGTTGCTAGGGCATGTGAACACTAGCTGACGTGTACCCGGCGTTGCTAGGGCATGTGAACACTAGCTGACGTGTACCCGGCGTTGCTAGGGGATGTGAACACTAACTGACGTGTACCCGGCGTTGCTAGGGGTTGTGAACACTAGCTGACGTGTACCCGGCGTTGCTAGGGGATGTGAACACTAGCTGACGTGTACCCGGCGTTGCTAGGGCATGTGAACACTAGCTGACGTGTACCCGGCGTTGCTAGGGGATGTGAACACTAACTGACGTGTACCCGGCGTTGCTAGGGGTTGTGAACACTAGCTGACGTGTACCCGGCGTTGCTAGGGGATGTGAACACTAGCTGACGTGTACCCGGCGTTGCTAGGGCATGTGAACACTAGCTGACGTGTACCCGGCGTTGCTAGGGGATGTGAACACTAACTGACGTGTACCAGGCGTTGCTAGGGGTTGTGAACACTAGCTGACGTGTACCCGGCGTTGCTAGGGGATGTGAACACTAGCTGACGTGTACCCGGCGTTGCTAGGGCATGTGAACACTAACTGACGTGTACCCGGCGTTGCTAGGGGTTGTGAACACTAGCTGACGTGTACCCGGCGTTGCTAGGGCATGTGAACACTAGCTGACGTGTACCCGGCGTTGCTAGGGGATGTGAACACTAACTGACGTGTACCCGGCGTTGCTAGGGGTTGTGAACACTAGCTGACGTGTACCCGGCGTTGCTAGGGCATGTGAACACTAGCTGACGTGTACCCGGCGTTGCTAGGGGATGTGAACACTAACTGACGTGTACCCGGCGTTGCTAGGGGTTGTGAACACTAGCTGACGTGTACCCGGCGTTGCTAGGGCATGTGAACACTAGCTGACGTGTACCCGGCGTTGCTAGGGGATGTGAACACTAACTGACGTGTACCCGGCGTTGCTAGGGGTTGTGAACACTAGCTGACGTGTACCCGGCGTTGCTAGGGCATGTGAACACTAGCTGACGTGTACCCGGCGTTGCTAGGGGATGTGAACACTAACTGACGTGTACCCGGCGTTGCTAGGGGTTGTGAACACTAGCTGACGTGTACCCGGCGTTGCTAGGGGATGTGAACACTAGCTGACGTGTACCCGGCGTTGCTAGGGCATGTGAACACTAGCTGACGTGTACCCGGCGTTGCTAGGGGATGTGAACACTAACTGACGTGTACCCGGCGTTGCTAGGGGTTGTGAACACTAGCTGACGTGTACCCGGCGTTGCTAGGGCATGTGAACACTAGCTGACGTGTACCCGGCGTTGCTAGGGGATGTGAACACTAACTGACGTGTACCCGGCGTTGCTAGGGGTTGTGAACACTAGCTGACGTGTACCCGGCGTTGCTAGGGCATGTGAACACTAGCTGACGTGTACCCGGCGTTGCTAGGGGATGTGAACACTAACTGACGTGTACCCGGCGTTGCTAGGGGTTGTGAACACTAGCTGACGTTTACCCGGCGTTGCTAGGGGTTGTGAACACTAGCTGAGGTGTACCCGGTGTTGCTAGGGGTTGTGAACACTAGCTGACGTGTACCCGGCGTTGCTAGGGGTTGTGAACACTAGCTGACGTGTACCCGGCGTTGCTAGGGCATGTGAACACTAGCTGACGTGTACCCGGCGTTGCTAGGGGATGTGAACACTAACTGACGTGTACCCGGCGTTGCTAGGGGTTGTGAACACTAGCTGACGTTTACCCGGCGTTGCTAGGGGTTGTGAACACTAGCTGAGGTGTACCCGGTGTTGCTAGGGGTTGTGAACACTAGCTGACGTGTACCCGGCGTTGCTAGGGGTTGTGAACACTAGCTGACGTGTACCCGGCGTTGCTAGGGGTTGTGAACACTAGCTGACGTTTACCCGGCGTTGCTAGGGGTTGTGAACACTAGCTGAGGTGTACCCGGTGTTGCTAGGGGTTGTGAACACTAGCTGACGTGTACCCGGCGTTGCTAGGGGATGTGAACACTAACTGACGTGTACCCGGCGTTGCTAGGGGTTGTGAACACTAGCTGACGTTTACCCGGCGTTGCTAGGGGTTGTGAACACTAGCTGAGGTGTACCCGGTGTTGCTAGGGGTTGTGAACACTAGCTGACGTGTACCCGGCGTTGCTAGGGGATGTGAACACTAACTGACGTGTACCCGGCGTTGCTAGGGGTTGTGAACACTAGCTGACGTTTACCCGGCGTTGCTAGGGGTTGTGAACACTAGCTGAGGTGTACCCGGTGTTGCTAGGGGTTGTGAACACTAGCTGACGTGTACCCGGCGTTGCTAGGGGTTGTGAACACTAGCTGACGTGTACCCGGCGTTGCTAGGGGTTGTGAACACTAGCTGACGTCTAAATGCTGAACTAAAATAACTGATTTAAAAAACACTTGTTTTACACAAAATATCTTAAATGGAATATTTGTGAACGTTACCGAAAACTAAAAATTGTTTTTGAAACGAAATGAAATACGCATTCTCATTTTATTACTTATTATTATCCGCGTCTGCCTGTTTGTGCGCTTAGTTCTTCTAACCTACGCAACGGATTTTAATTTAGGGTTATTAGAGAACATAGAAAAATTAATAAAAATCAAAGTTTTGTAAATAAGTACTAATCATTAATTATAATCCTTTAAACATTTCAAATAACATTTGTACAATTTAAAAAAAAGATTTATACAATTATGACCAAAAAACATCACTATCGCAATGACTATTATTTTATCAACTGTCTTCAGGTTGGTTAGTAGGGGTACCACAATAGAAATTAATTCTCTTTGACATCTCGTAGAAGGATCCACGCTAATGTGAACTCTGGCAGAATCTTGAAAAGGAAACGTCACTATCGCAATGACTATTATTTTATCAACTGTCTTCAGGTTGGTAAGTAGGTACCACAATAGAAATTAATTCTCTTTGACATCTCCTAGAAGGATCCACGCTAATGTGAACTCTGGCAGAATCTTGAAAAGGAAACGGAACGACCAAAATAATTTGCAGAAATGCGTTTCGCGGCCGAGTGGAGAATGAATCCGGAGGTCGCGGGTTCAAATCCCGTTCAAGGTATATCTACGTTCCAGAGTGGAAGATACTCTCAGTATCGCCCTGGTGTAAGACCATCATTCAGTATTTAACCGTTGCTTGAAATGGCTTTTGCCATGTTTGGAGATCAGATCTGAATAGTTAGGTACTTCCTCACCTTCCTCCTCCCCAACTCCTTATTCTTCCTAATACCTTCATCCTCACAACATGCCCCAATTCAAGATGCCATAGTCTCACTGGCTCCAGACAAACGATCAACTTAAATCGGGTTGCCATCCGTCCCGATATATTGGGACTGTGCAACTTCTCCTACTTAGGAACCCCTTTTCGGATATGGTTTTATTATAGATATAATGTTACAAAAGAAGTTCTTCAGATTATGATCGGAAAATAATTCATATTTGTGATTGAACTTCACAAAATAAAATAAAACATAGGTAGAGTCATTTTGTCGATGTTTCTTCTTTTTTACTAAATCAAAGCTGAATTCAATGAATTAGCAATTAGGAATTGAACCTGATAGCTTCTGCCAAAACAGATGGGCACATTATATTATATTGGAGAGGAAACGTACAAGAAGATAATACTAACAAATCTAAGCGGAACATGAAACAGAACAAGACACAGAAAATGAGAAAGATAACAGTCTCAACTGGGAATCGAACCCAGGGTCTCTTTTTTACCGGGACAATGTTTTAATCCACTCGACCATTAATAAGAACAAACTTGTTATGATCTCTTATTCAAAAATCAGAATTGACAATTTTACCTCGTAAGTAATTGTTAATATTTTTAGTATTATCTTTTATTTATTTATTATGACCTTCAAAAAAGTCTAAGAATATAAATGATATTCGAACATTATATAATAGCGTAATGCGTGATGATATAAATATATACAGTTGCAAAGATATAAAATTTAAACGTAAGATAAGCAATATTAAAAAATAAGATAAGAAATTGGAAAAACAAGTTACGTAATCAGATTTTTGAAGTTTTAGATAAATGAAGATTTAAGAAAAGTATTAATATTATATACCCTTGTCAGAAAAGCCAGTTAGAATTTAACTCAACCACTTGAAATCCATCCGTTATAATATTCATGAAAAACATGTAGAATATTTAGCTTAATTAACCTCCTCAGTCCCCGCGTCTCCTGTGGGCGACATAAAAAAGGTCCATAAAAGTGGTGTGATTCCAAGGGTCTATATCAATTGCAAACTAATTTCGAGTTTGCAGTGTTGCTCATAAATGTCATTAACTGTTTTAAATTGACATATTTTTCAAATAAATGTTTACACAACGGTTTTTTGACAGTTTAAAAATGGCAGGTTTGGGGAAAGGACTTTTCGCTGGTTCAGAAATTGGTAAGTTTGTTATATTTACTATATTTTCAGCTCAACTTTTACTCTGTGAACTTTTTGGTGTTCTATTATGTTTATTTTATAACATCGAATTGATAGATTTTCAATGTTTTGTCATTCATGTCTGTAAAAATGGCCAAAGTTGTATGTCTCCAGGAGGAGACATCGAGTCTTAGTGTCAAAATTTTTCAGATAGAAGTTTTCAGATCTAGATTCCATGTAGGTATATTTGGTATTATTCATGCATTTCCTTCATAAATATTTAATAACTTTTACAAGTTAGTTGAGAAAACAATTCAGATAATACGTTTTTAAACACATTTTCGTATGCTAATTCATACAATGTTTTCTATTTCCAGATTCTGATGCATTTATTAATTTTGGCAACTTAGAGGTGGATGGAAATATTACTGAATGTGACCTCAGTGATGATGAGAGTAACGACCCTGACTGCAATGAAACTACTGCGGATGACGTGATGATATCTAATGATGAATAGTTAGCAGTGGCGGTTTTCTCTAAAGTGCGTTTGTGCGGCGAATCCCCATTAAAAAGATGAGAAAATAAAACAAACTTGTTTCATAATAATATAAGCACATTATAGATAGCATGCTATTAAAATTTCGCCTTCAAAACCCGCGCCACCGAAAAATACGATACATATTCCAAGTTTGTGCGAGTTGAAATCCGCGCCAAACTCTTCATACAAAAGAATTTTAGCCGGTACAGACCCTATGACGGTGACTTATACAAAATTTGGTCTTTCTTTCCAAAACTAAGACAAATTGTGTGCGTCGATCACGCGGTATGATATCACGTGACCTCCGAACATTGACGAATGTAACCGAAGAAACCCGAGAACTTCGCGGAATGACTGGCCGACGTTTGACCTTTGAACCATAGGGAAGCAAGTGTTATTTTTTATGTTATATTATTATGTTATATTTATGGTATTTAACTTTTTAGTCATTTTTGTACATATTTTTGTTTTCTTGTTTCTGCATTTCTCCAACCGTTTGCTTATGGCATTTGTAAATCTACTACCTATTGAAGTAGACCGATTTTGATTTCTGTTTTCGTATTTTTTTTTTAGATAGGTCGTTATATTCCTTAATTATATTTGCGAAAGTTTCGGCAAACGCCCCATTGTCGTCGCTAGTTATGCAATTTTGTGTTTTGTCTTCTCCAGTATTCTTTCGGATTTCAAATTGAAAGCGTTTGCGTATATGTTTATTTATGCGTTTGCGTTTATTGATTGTCGCGAATATTTTGTCATAATTTTTTTATACAATGGCGGAATACAGTGTTGTCTATATAAAAAATAATGCCAATGCTTATGAAAAAAGGTTGGAAATTAAAAATAAAGGGATTCCGCGTCCTGACCTCTCATTAAACCAGGTTTGTGCCGCGAAAACCGAGAAATTCACTCGAGTTTTTAAACGTGAGTGGTACGCGAGGTGTACTTGGTTATGTGGTTGCGAGGAAACCAATCGGTTATTTTGCTTCCCCTGTTTAGTTTTTGGAGGCGACCCATCGTGGTTTAAAATTGGAGTAAACGATCTTTCCTTTATTAATAATTATAAATATAATTTAATTCCTATAAAACTTTTCTCATTATCTAATAATTGTGTCTAGTGTAAAGTGATTTAAAAACAATAATATTATGTAGGTACCCCTCCCACTAACTTTATTTAAGTTGTGTGACTGCTGGCGTATTCGACTATTTGACGAAGGACAACAGTAAGTAAATTTTAAATAGATATGTTTATCTTCTCTTGAATTTCTGAACCCCCTGTTAAAAAGACCACGAACCGCCACTGATAGTTAGTCAACAATATTGAGGAAATTAATTTAACGGAATCCACGACCCAAAACAGGCGTGAATTTTGAAAGAAATCTGAAGATTTTTTTCCGCTTCTTCCAGCACCAGAGTACGAATAATTGCCTTCCAATGCTGTAAATTTGCCTCCATTCGAATACTTCAGTAAGTACATTCCCCACAATATGTATATTGACTTGCAAATACAAATCAACGGTTTTTGGTTGAAAGGGGACGACCATTGAATTGCTCTCTGGCTGAAATGAAAACATTTTTTGGGGTAACCTTAATAATGTCATACCTAAAATATCCCAGAATTAGAATGTATTGGGCAGCTAAGACTAGAGTTCCAATTATAGCCGATAACATGACGAGGATTAGGTATTTTAATATCCTAAATAATTTAAAAATACGTGATGACGCTTTAGCGTTGCCAGAAGAAAAGGAAAGTAATAAATATTGGAAAGTTCAACCATTAATTAAATCAGCTCATCAGTGGTATCCATTGATGAACAGATGATACCGTTTTGGGGCCACACATCAGCAAGGCAGTTTGTGAGAAATAAACCGAACTCATGTGGTTTGAAAAATATGGTAGTAACTGCTCCTGATGGTCTACCATTTGATTTTTTTATTTATCAAGGTAAAGGAGATTCAATCCAATGAATATGAGAAATTGTATATAGGAGGCAAGACGGTTATACTCCTTTCTGAGAATCTTCCACCAGGAGTTACCATATACTATACATGGACCGTTACTTTACTTCCATCAGACTTTTGGATTTACTTCACATTAAAGCTGAATGTCAAGGTACTGGTACTATTCAGGTGAACAGAATTCCAAAAGACTGCAAATTAAAAACAGACAATGAAATGAAAAAAGAAAATCGAGGGTCCATTGACCAGTCCGTGAGATATGATGGCCAAATAGCTATTATTAAATGGTTTGACAACCACCCAGTTACATTGATTTCTAGTAAAAAGGGGAAAATTCCTACCGATCTATGTCGCCGGTGTTCGACAAAAGGATATATAATGGTCAATAGACCAGCACTCGTGAAAGCCTACAACACAAACATGGGCGATGTTGACATGTTAAAAAATGGACAGTCTGATTATTGATGCATTTATTTGATTTTTCCATAGCTGAATCTCGGATAGAATACAGACGACATCAGATAGCATTGAAAACCCCGAAGAAGGAAATTTTGGATAATTTAGATTTCAGAGTTCAAATCGAAAAGCATCTAATCCACAATCATTCACAAGCACCTGATCCTAACTCTGATTCCGAATGGGAGCATGAACCTGCACCAAAGCGTTCCAAAGCTACTGTTCCACACCCGCCAGATTCTCTGAGGAAGAAACATGTACTTCACATGTCAATTTTCCCGCATCCACCAACCAAAACTCGGTGTCGCTTCCCCGGGGATGTAGCAATAATGCAGCCCGCGTACAGTGTTCAACATGCAAAGTTTTTTTATGTTTGCAGGATAAAATAAATTGTTACCAACTGTACCATGAAATTTACATTATTTTTACTCTTCAAATGTATTACGTAACTTTGCTTAGGAAGGTAGGTATTCACTAGAATAACTAATTAAAAACTTTTTTTTAAATATAACATACTTATAATATGTTCCTCAACTTTAATAAACGTTTTGCAAATTCATAATAATGTTGTTTTATTAGATTTGTGAACTAATATCAAATAAAAAAAATAAAACAAGTTTTACATGCTAGATACCCCGCGTCTCCTACAGGAGACATACGATTTTGGCAAAACTATTCATAGATTTTTTTTAAAAATTTTTATACTTGTGGCCAGACCTGTCCTTCAGAGCCTTCAATGGAATATGATATTTGTGGACAGATCTGTCCTTCAGAGCCTTTAATGGAATATGATGTTTGTGGCCAGATCTGTCCTTCAGATCCTCTAATGGAATTTTTCCTTCAGAGTATCTAATGGAATATGATGTTTGTTGCTAGATATGTCCTTCAGAGCCTCTAATGGAATATGATGATGCATGGAAATATTTTGTTGACTTTTTGAAAAATTAATTAAGTAATAATACCACAATTTTGTCAAAAAAAATTCCAAACAAAATTAAACCCTTGAAATCATGGATAAGTCATTCAATCATCAACTGCATTCGCAGAAGAAATGCACCTCACTAAAAAGTGAAAGACAATCCTTACGACATAATCTCACTAAACATCTATAAAAGATACAGAAATACGTGCGGGGAAGTCATTAGAAAGGCAAAAGAAATCTACTATGGAGACAAAATCAAAGGAAGCAATAACGATCCCAACAAAATATGGCAAATTCTAAGAGAAGCCACAAATACTCAAAATGCCAAAGACAAACAGGACATACAAAAACTTTGCATTGATGGAAAAATTATTGACACCTCAAAAATCCTAAGCTCGTTGCGGATTACATCAATAATTTCTTTATTAATATTGGTTCAAATCTTGCTTCTCGTCTACCAAATTATGGGAATGTTCAACCTACTGAAGCAAGACTTCAATACTCCAACAGAAGACTCAATTTCCAAACGGTGTCAGAAGAAGAGATTCTCAAAATTATCAATTCCCTAAAAATCACTTCTTCAACCGGGGTTGATGGCATAACAACCAAGATCTTGAAAACGCTGTCTACGGAAATTGCATTGCCCCTAGAACATTTTATAAACCTTAGTATCACTCAGGGCCACTTCCCCTCAAACCTTAAACAAGGTATCGTTATTCCTATACATAAAACAGGAAACAAGACAGATATAAATAATTACCGACCAATAAACCTACCAACAAGCCTATCAAAAGTATTTGAAAAAGTCATCAACTCACAGCTGGTAAGATTCCTCGTGAGCCATAAACTGATCTCAGAAAATCAATACGGGTTTCCATAAACATAATACAAGATTCACCCAAAATGAAGGACTGGTTGTGTCGAAATGTACCAATAAATACGGTGAAAGAACCCTAAACTTTATTGTACCCAGAATATTTAATAAACTACCAATGACAATTAAAAATATAAACGTTTTTACAGCCAAAGTCAAATATAATCTAAGGAAATGGCTATTAGATACTGAGAATTTATATTGATGCACTACTGAAGACCTTGTTTTCCTAATTGGAATTCACATTCTAGGGAAATGGAAAATCTTTATAAATTTGTATTATCTTATGTATATCAAAACCATAGAAGTACTTGTTGATTATATTCATTTGTTCATATTAAATTCATTTGTGCTTGTGTTGTTATATGAGGCTTATAATGCTTCTTACATATTTATATTTATACAATTCTGTAATTTAACCAACTTATCATTTATTGTTAATTTATCATCAACATTATACATACCTACATACTGTTTACCATTGTACCATGTTATGCAAATATGTTGTCATTATGTACCTGCTGACAAACTACATAAGTAGTTTAGCAGGTTTAAATGTTAAATAAAAAAAAAAATTAAAAAAAAACATTTTCCAAAATGATGCTTCTTTGCGAATTTCATTTTCAAGTTCCTTGTCGATAGTATTAGTATCGCTTTTTTCCAAAATTCATACACAGCACATGCTTCCGAATGGCCACTCGAACAACTGTGTTGTTTAATTCTTTCTGATAAATGCTTCTAATCACGAATTCCAGTACACCAAACATTATTCCTTTGTGAAGCAAATAACCAGCAGGGTTGACAATAGGCAGCGTCTAGTATTTTGGAATAACACAACCAAAAACGATTAACTGGCCCATATTTAGAACACGAAAAGTAGTACGATTTTGAAAAACACCTTTTGTTCTGGTTGAGTCTGTTGGAAAAGGTCCTGAAGGCTGTAAAGGCCCCATATCAAGAATTTGACGTTTTTCGTTATCACTTAATATTTTGTTCGTGAAGTTTCCCAAGTCATAAGAAGATTTGAGGTCTGTGGTAGAGTGAGGCGTATTTATCGTACCCAGTAAAAGTACCGGGTATTTCCATGCGATACTTTGTACTTGTGACAGATCTCTAAAATACCTGGTTCCAAAATACTCATGAGTATTTTATACTTAAATATTTTTAATAGGGTACTTTTTCCAGGTATTTTTGGTAGGTATTTTTGACAAGAATTTTTAATAGGTATTTTTGATGGGTATTTTTAGTAGGTATTTTTGATGGGTATTTTCAGTAGGTATTTTCGATAGGTATTTTCGATGGGTATTTTTGATGGGTATTTTCAGTAGGTATTTTTGATAGGTATTTTCGATGGGTATATCTGATGAGTATTTTTGTTGGGTATTTTTTAGTAGTTATTTTCTTGACGGGTAGTATTTATGACTGGTATCCCCCCACGGATTTCAAATAATAAAACGGGGAATCAAGCTCCCGTAGAATATTTGTGGGGAATATGTGGGCAGAATTTTTCGAGTTCATTAGTATTACTTATTCTGAATCAATCCTCAGGTCGGTATATTAAATACTTGAGTATTTTGTCACCGGTATTTTTTGTACTTGTACTCATTGTACCCAGTAACGAAAAGTACTCATAGGACCCACCTCTAGTCTGTAGTTCCTCCAAACCCTTCGCTCTTATGTGTGTCATGCAAACATCATCCACGTTCACAAGATCGGCGGCGGAGGTATCTCCAACTGCAATAATTGTCGAATCTTCTTCAGTAGGCTTCTCAACCAACACTGCAGTTACCACATTATTTGAGTCACTATCAATAGAAATATTTTGGCCAGATGTACTTGCAGAAGGCTGACTAAAAAACTTGTCAATTTTGGGCAATTTTTATTTACTATCTTTTTTTTCTTGGCGTTGTTTGCGTTTAAATGCACCACTGGGTTTCTTCTTTTTATCCATATTTTAATACGCTACAAGTGTCGTTGGGGAATGACGCACACATCCGTCAAGTTGACAACACTGCCAACCTACAGAAAGAATTTAGGGGAATTTCCTAGGCATAACTTTTGAATTTGTCTCAACTGAGTTGTTATGATTAAAGTGGGGTAGCAAGTTGCAACCTGTGATATTTATTTTGAAAATGGGAGAAATTTCCAAAAGTTCAATCAGTTCGATCGAGATTTCTGGAAAAGATTCGAGGGCCCCGGGGCACTGCTAGGCACACCTAGGTAGCTACGCCGCTGATTGCTTGACAAATTAGATATTTTTCCCGTGGTACATTGTGTTACGTACTACCTAATATGATTTGATATCCACTAGGAACTGAGAACTGGGATTACGCAATTATTCCTTGCTAATTGACAAATGTTTAATTATGATTTTATCTACCAACCAAAGAAGCTACGAGTACGTGAACATATTTTAGGTTGGGATTTATGACGCCCGTGCATTTAGTGTAAAAACATCATTCTGACTTATAATTAGTTGATAAGGTTATTAATAAACATTAATTGGTTATTTTTAAAGTGCCGTTTTTGTGAAAAATCACCTCGAGGGCGCTCTATAAAGATTCTTAAGGTTGAATGTATTTTAAGGTTATGTTTGTAATTTTTTGTGAAAGATTCAATCGGCCCGATATTGTTTTAGTAGCCAGGTTTTTATGTCCGTGGGAAAGGAATAATTGAATTATTTATTCTATTGAAGAATGAATAACGAGAAACGGGAGGAGATTTCAAACCTCCAGCAGGAATATTCAAGTTTATATCCTTTCAATTGGAAGTAGGTACGAACATTATTTGTATTATTTATTCAGTTAAATGTAGATATAATAAATTTAACGTCAAAGTAAAATTCGTAATCATTTACATAATAATAATAAAATGACTATCATCTCGTTGCTATCTGCAAATAAACAATAAACATCATTGCCAGTATAAAAACACTGGTTTAGTACATTTTTTGGAAAAGCAATACTTACGTACAAAAGTAACATGCTTTTTCCAAGTGCCGCTCCCCTCTTCCCACCTCAACATAATACAATAGTCTGTCTCTTTCCGCAGCTACTGCTCCCGTTGAAATCTAAGCAATTAAATCGATTAATCGCTCGATTCTTTTGATGTTTTGATCAAAAGATGTTTTTTTTATTTTTTTATTTTTTTTTATTTAATATTTGTATGTTTTTACAATTAATATACAATTTATACATATTATAAAGTGTTATAAAGGTAAATAATAAAAGCTTTTCCTCACCATAAAGAGACGAGGCTCTTGTGTTTGGTGAGTGAATCCTAGCCTAATTATATGGAATTATGTAAGTAAGTAAAAATATATTTGCAAAACCAAAAGGGATAAGTAAGAAATAGGCAAGATTTATCAATAATACAGTTTAAAAATTTGAAGGAAATAATAATAAGAGTAAGATATGGACTTTTATAGTACTTTTAGGTAATTTTTTAATTTAATTTTAAATTCCTGAATATCTTCAATATTTTTTAGATATAATGGAAGGATGTTAAAATATGTTATACCTAGATAGAGATAGGTATTTTGTGTGTGCTTTGTATTAAGTTTTGGGATTTTGATAGTTTTTTGATATCTTGCTGATGAATTGAATTGTAAGTTATTTAACTGTATTTCTTTATAAATTTGTAGAATTGATTATTTTTTAAATATATTGTCTATTGTGGACATTGAATATTGAAAAGAGAATCTCAGTAGAAAATTTGGATGGTTTTTTCAATATTTCTTTAATTATCAATCTTTGAACTATTTTAAGTGGATTTAATATATTCTTATAAGTTCCTCCCCAGCCAATAATACCATATTGTAATATAGATTGTACAATTGCATAGTACACTCTTTTTAGGTTTTCTTGTCTAAGAATATTTCTAAGTCTTATAAATATATAAATACATTTTCTAATTCTTTTGACAAGTTCACAAATTTGTTTTTTCCATTTAAAATGTTGATCTATACATATACCAAGATATTTAATTTCAGAAGTTAGACTAAGTATAGAACATTCTTGATTGCAATTAGTTCTGTTACATTTAAGTTGATGTATTATAATTTTTAATTCTGGAATTGATTTAAATTTGTTGATAGAGAATGGGATACATTTTGTTTTTTCAGTATTTAATGAGAGGAGGTTTTTATCGAACCAATTTTTCAGTATATTAAAAATGTTGGAAAACTCGCTGTATTTAATATCTACAAACCTCCCAATGAACTATGGCAGTCACCAGCTCTTCCTGCATACAATCACCCGGCGGTGTATGTGGGAGATTTCAACAGCCACCACTTCCTATGGGGCTACTCGACGACCGATAAAGCTGGAGAGCAGATCACGGATTGGGCGTCAGCACAGGATTGCCAACTTATTTACGATGCTAAGCAAAAGGGAACATTTTTCTCTGCGCGATGGCGACGTGAATATACGCCAGACTTGTGTTTTGTCTCTACAGCGCCGGACGGAAAACCTATGAGGGCTTCGAGAACTATATTGAACAGTTTCCCACATAGCCAACACAGGCCAGTCATGCTAAGCATAGGCATACAGATTCCGTGTATTTCCAGCAATCCGTTGCCGCGATGGAATCTAAGAAAGGCAGAATGGCGAGACTTCTCGGAATATGTTGACAGGGTTGTGGATAACATACCACCAAAGCCGAATTCCTACGACCGTTTTTCAAACCTTTTATTTATAGCCGCAAAGAAATTTATACCTAGAGGCTACAGAAAAGTGTATATTCCAACATGGAGCTCAGAAAGTGAACAGCTTCTAGCCGAATTCGAGAGGACGAATGACCCAGACACTGCCTCTGACCTTCTCCAGTCTCTGGACGACGGGCGTATGAAACGGTGGAATGAATTAATGGGGGAAATGAATTTCGAGCACTCGAGCAGAAAAGCATGGCAAACACTAAGGCGACTTGGAGCTGCAGATCAGCCAACTAAAACAATGCCCAAAGTGTCACCAAATGCTGTTGCTCAGCAACTACTCCGTAGTTCAAAAACGACAACAAGGTCTAACATAAACCACCAGGTCCAAAAATCTCTGAAGGCGGCGCGGCTAAAATGGCCGGTGAACCCCAACACTGTGGTCGCCGTTACAGCTGACGATGTAGATATCGCCCTCACTTCAACAAAAGCTGGTAAAGCAGCTGGATGTGATGGAGTTCTCCCAGACTTTCTGAAACATGCTGGACCACGGACAAAAATATGGATCGCTAAAATATTTACTGAAATTTTCAAAACTGGAGAAATACCAAATACCTGGAGAAAGTCTAAAGTTATTGCGATCCTCAAACCCAACAAGCCAGCAGAGGATCCGAATAGCTACCGGCCAATCTCACTTTTAAGTACCATGTACAAACTTCTAGAGCGAGTTGTGCTCCGCAGACTTACTCCAATTTTGGAGAAAGTGGTCCCACAAGAGCAAGCTGGCTTCAGACCAGGACGTAACTGCTGCGATCAGGTGTTAGCACTGACAACACACATTGAATCTGGTTTCCAGAAACGGCTGAAGACTGCGGCAGCGTTCATTGATCTCTCTGTGGCCTACGACACGGTGTGGCACAGAGGCCTCCTTGTTAAACTGTACGACACCATAGAGGATGGCAACACAGTACGACTCATTGAGCAACTGCTAACTGACCGTACCTTCAGGGTTTTTCTAGGAGGGCGAAAAAGCAAAAAAATACCCCTCAATAATGGCCTTGCCCAGGGCTCAGTGCTGGCCCCATCGCTATTTAACATCTACACTCGAGACCTCCCTCACACTGAAGGCAGAAAATTTGCTTACGCAGATGACATCGCCGTCACAGCTCAAGCCAAAACCCTTAAAGCAGCAGAAGATATCCTCAATTCTGACCTAAAGGCTTTGGAAGAATATTTCCTCAATTGGCGACTAAAGCCAAATGGGTTGAAAACAGTTGCGACAGCTTTTCATCTTAGCAATTCACAAGCGGATGCCAAACTCTGTGTTCAGTTTGATGGAAAAAATATTTACCATGATCCCCACCCCCGCTATCTCGGAGTTACTTTGGACAGGAGCTTGAACTACCGGCAACACATGGAAACAGTGGGTAAAAAAACCAGGACAAGGCTTAACTTAGTTAATAAGCTAGCTGGAACTAGCTGGGGATGCGACGCCAACACGCTCAGAACAGCATCCATTGCCCTGGTTTTCTCAACGGCTGAATACTGTGCTCCAGTATGGGCTAGAAGCGCCCACACTTCCATGGTAGACGTTCAGCTTAATGCCACAATGCGAACCATCAGCGGGACTTTAAAATCTACTCCTCTCCCTTGGCTCCCCGTACTTGCAAACATAACCCCGCCAAACATCAGGCGAGAAATTGAAACACTGAGGGAATACAAGAAGGCGCTGCAAAAAAGCGCAATACCTCTACACGAAGATGTCGTCTCCCACCCGGCATGCCGCTTGAAGTCCCGAAAGCCCTTCTGGGCGGAAGGAGAGAGGCTCCTCCGACTACCTCTCACCCCAGAAGATAGGTGGAAACTTGAGTGGCAAACGGCCAACGTGGGAAATGCCCATCTCATACATGACCCCACCGAGAGACAGCCTGGGTTCTCACTGCCTCGCAAAACCTGGTCCGCCATCAATAGGTTAAGGTGCTCCCATAGCCGCTGTGCCCACATGATGCACAGATGGGGCCTTAAAGAGTCTGCGATGTGTGAATGTGGTGCGGTGCAGACTACCGAACATGTGGTCAACGAATGCCAGCTCCATTCATTCCCCGGCGGGATTGATGAGGTCCACATGGCGACGCCTGAGGCCCTAAAATGGCTCGCAGATCTAGATGTCCCCCTCTGACCCCCCACCATACGAAAGAAGAAGTATATTAATATCAGTATTTGCTAAGTTATTAACATTATTCCAATCATTACCTTCAATTATTATGACAGTGTCATCAGCATAAGATATTATTTTTCCATTTAATCTTTGATTGAATATGTCATTTACATAAATGATAAACAGTAACGGTCCCAGGACTGTACCTTGAGGTATGCCGAAGTGACTTGTTTTTTATTGACTAAGTACATCGTTGATTTTTACGACTTGAGGGCGTTTGAAAAGGTAGCTTTTTATCCATTCTAAAGCTGTTCCACTTAATCCAATGTTTCTTAATTTACTTATAAGTTTGTCGTGTGATATGCTATCAAAAGCTTTTTTAAGATCTATGAAAATTCCAATGCATTTTAATGATTTATCTAATGAATTATGAACAAGACTAGTTAATTTTGCAATTGCATCCTGAGTGCTTCTACCGTCCATAAAACCGAACTGATTTTCATTAATTAATTTATTACATTTTACAAATTGATTTATCCTTTTTTTAACTATCTTTTCAAAAATTTTTGCTATGTTCGAGATTACTGATATGGGTCGGTAATTGCTAACTTCTTCTGGGTTACCAGATTTAAATATTGGAGTAATGGTAGTTTGTTTGTAGATTGATGGGAATACTCCGCTTTGAAAACTTGTATTTATTATATGCATCAATGGTTTGGAAATTAGTTTTTTAATGTTTTATAAAATATCGACTGTAATTGCATCAAAGCCCGGAGCAGAACCTCCTTTCATTTCAGTTATAATAGAAACTATTTCGTCCTCTGTGGTGATTTCAAATGTTGCCATGTAAATGTAAATGTTTCATTTTTGTCCATCACTACTAAATATGCCCCATTATTATTTAGGTCAAGGTTTTTTCCAAGGTTTTAAGTATGATGTGTGTAGATCCACATTTTCCAAGGTTTTAAGTATGATGTGTGTAGATCCACATTTTTCCCAGGTTTTAAGTATGATGTGTGTAGATTCACATTTTCCAAGGTTTTAAGTATGATGTGTGTAGATCCACATTTTTCCAAGGTTTTAAGTATGATGTGTGTAGATCCACATTTTCCAAGGTTTTAAGTATGATGTGTGTATATCCACATTTTCCAAGGTTTTAAGTATGATGTGTGTAGATCCACATTTTCCAAGGTTTTAAGTATGATGTGTGTAGATCCACATTTTCCAAGGTTTTAAGTATGATGTGTGTAGATCCACATTTTCCAAGGTTTTAAGTATGATGTGTGTAGATCCACATTTTTCCAAGGTTTTAAGTATGATGTGTGTAGATCCACATTTTCCAAGGTTTTAAGTATGATGTGTGTAGATCCACATTTTTCCAAGGTTTTAAGTATGATGTGTGTAGGTACATCCACATTTTTCCAAGGTTTTTAAGTATGATGTGTGTAGATCCACAATTTCCAAGGTTTTAAGTATGATGTGTGTAGATCCACATTTTTCCAAGGTTTTAAGTATGATGTGTGTACATCCACATTTTTCCAAGGTTTTAAGTATGATGTGTGTAGATCCACATTTTTCCAAGGTTTTAAGTATGATGTGTGTAGGTACATCCACATTTTTCCAAGGTTTTAAGTATGATGTGTGTAGATCCACAATTTCCAAGGTTTTAAGTATGATGTGTGTAGATCCACATTTTTCCAAGGTTTTAAGTATGATGTGTGTAGATCCACATTTTCCAAGGTTTTAAGAATGATGTGTGTAGATCCACATTTTTCCAAGGTTTTAAGTATGTTGTGTATACATCCACATTTTTCCAAGGTTTTAAGTGTGATGTGTGTAGATCCACATTTATCCAAGGTTTTAAGAATGATGTGTGTAGGTACATTCACATTTTCCAAGGTTTTAAGTATGATGTGTGTAGATCCACATATTCCAAGGTTTAAAGTGTGATGTGTGTAGATCCACATTTTTCCAAGGTTTTAAGTATGATGTGTGTAGATCCACATTTTCCAAGGTTTTAAGTATGATGTGTGTAGATCCACATTTTTCCAAGGTTTTAAGTATGATGTCTGTAGATCCACATTTTTCCAAGGTTTTAAGTATGATGTGTGTAGGTACATCCACATTTTTCCAAGGTTTTAAGTATGATGTGTGTAGATCCACAATTTCCAAGGTTTTAAGTATGATGTGTGTAAATCCACATTTTTCCAAGGTTTTAAGTATGATGTGTGTAGATCCACATTTTCCAAGGTTTTAAGTATGATGTGTGTAGATCCACATTTTTCCAAGGTTTTAAGTATGATGTGTGTACATCCACATTTTTCCAAGGTTTTAAGTATGATGTGTGTAGATCCACATTTTTCCAAGGTTTTAAGTATGATGTGTGTAGATCCACATTTTCCAAGGTTTTAAGTATGATGTGTGTAGATCCACATTTTCCCAAGGTTTTAAGTATGATGTGTGTAGATCTACATTTTTCCAAGGTTTCAAGTATGATGTGTGTAGATCCACATTTTTCCAAGGTTTTAAGTATGATGTGCGTAGATCTACATTTTCCAAGGTTTTAAGTATGATGTGTGTAGATCCACATTTTTCCAAGGTTTTAAGTATGATGTGCGTAGATCCACATTTTCCAAGGTTTTAAGTATGATGTTTGTAAATCCACATTTTTCCAAGGTTTTAGGTATGATGTGTGTAGATCCACATTTTTCCTAGGTTTTAAGTATGATGTGTGTAGATCCACATTTTTCCAAGGTTTTAAGTATGATGTGCGTAGATCCACATTTTCCAAGGTTTTAAGTATGATGTGTGTAGATCCACATTTTTCCAAGGTTTTAAGTATGATGTATGTAGATCTACATTTTTCCAAGGTTTTAAGTATGATGTGTGTAGATATACATTTTTCCAAGGTTTTAAGTATGATGTGCGTAGATCCACATTTCCCAAGGTTTTAAGTTTGATGTGTGTAGATCCACATTTTCCAAGGTTTTAAGTATGATGTGTGTATATCCACATTTGTCCAAGGTTTTAAGTATGATGTGCGTAGATCCACATTTTCCAAGGTTTTAAGTATGAAGTTTGTAGATTCACATTATTCCAAGGTTTTAAGTATGATGTGTGTAGATCCACATTTTTCAAGGTTTTAAGTATGATGTGTGTAGATCGACATTTTTCCAAGGTTTTAAGTATGATTTGCGTAGATCCACATTTTCCAAGGTTTTAGTTATGAAGTTTGTAGATTCACATTTTTCCAAGGTTTTAAGTATGATGTGTGTAGATCCACATTTTTCAAGGTTTTAAGTATGATGTGTGTAGATCCACATTTTTCCAAGGTTTTAAGTATGATGTGTGTAGATCTACATTTTTCCAAGGTTTTAAGTATGATGTATGTAGATCCACATTTTTCCAAGGTTTTAAGTATGATGTGCGTAGATCTACATTTTCCAAGGTTTTAAGTATGATGTGTGTAGATCCACATTTTTCCAAGGTTTTAAGTATGATGTGCGTAGATCCACATTTTCCAAGGTTTTAAGTATGATGTTTGTAGATCCACATTTTTCCAAGGTTTTAAGTATGATGTGTGTAGATCCACATTTTTCCAAGGTTTTAAGTATGATGTGTGTAGATCCACATTTTTCCAAGGTTTTAAGTATGATGTGTGTAGATCTACATTTTTCCAAGGTTTTAAGTATGATGTGTGTAGATCTACATTTTTCCAAGGTTTTAAGTATGATGTGCGTAGATCCACATTTTCCAAGGTTTTAAGTATGATGTGCGTAGATCCACATTTTTCCAAGGTTTTAAGTATAATGTGTGTAGATCCACATTTTTCCAAGGTTTTAAGTATGATGTGTGTAGATCCACATTTTTCCAAGGTTTTAAGTATGATGTGTGTAGATCTACATTTTTCAAGGTTTTAAGTATGATGTGTGTAGATCCACATTTTTCCAAAGTTTTAAGTATGATGTGCGTAGATCCACATTTTCCAAGGTTTTAAGTATGATGTGTGTAGATCCACATTTTTCCAAGGTTTTAAGTATGATGTGTGTAGATCTACATTTTTCCAAGGTTTTAAGTATGATGTATGTAGATCCACATTTTTCCAAGGTGTTAAGTATGATGTGTAGATCCACATTTTTGTAGCCTCTATAACAGTGATCCTTCCTGATCCCACTTATATTTTACAGGAAAAAAAGGTCAAAGCTTCACTTGCGAACGAAACTTGAGTTTAATTTGGTTTTCAAACTGAAGTTTACTTATTTTCTTCTGTTAATAAGCGATCGCTTATAGGTGCAACGATACAAATAATTATAGGGTATATCATCCGAAACTCGTACTCACAGGTTCAATAGTGGAATCCAAGGTGTTTACCATTCTGGAAACTAAAATGCATACACTTTTTTTTTTTAAAAAACAATTGTAACTTGTTCATCACGTTTTGTGTGAAAACTGACTTGCCGTTGTCTGTCAAATATCCTCTATGCCATTCAAAATGTTTATTTTGTTATTACCGAATTCGTTTCGTCCAAATCGTCTATTGCTTGCAAGAAAGACCAGAAAGCAAAACAATCATTCACAGGAAAGAAATCGTTTTCCCGCCCTACTTATTCCAACAGGTGTAGTAACAAAACTAACATTTCATGGTAAATAATTTAAGATCCCACATTGGAAAGAAACCATTTTCGTGTTCGGCATGTACTTACAGATGCAGTCATAAAATCACAGTGGTAAGTCATAGTAGACCTCACGCTGGAGAGAAACCATTGTCATGTTAGGAATGCAATTATAGGTGTAGTCACAAAAGCGTAACGATTCGTCATATGGATATCCAAACTGGAGAGAAACCATTCTCGTGCTTGGAATGCACTTACAATCTATGTGTCATATTCGTAACCATACTGGAGAGATACCATTTTCGTGATCAGAATTGTAACGGACGTAGTTGGCCACATTATTAAATTTCATAAAAAGATGTTTTAGATTTATAAAATGTGCCTACCCCACGCCACTGGTGAAATCATCACTCCCCGCCACTGGTCATTTTGTTCCCATTTTCAGCCAAGCGGCTTGAAAAACTTTGTCTACGAACGGCGTCGATACCGCATCGCGCGCTTACCTGCCGAGCGGATCGATGTTCAACTTTTTTCTATGTAAAATTTACTAGGAATAATCAATTTTTAAATGTTTCAAATGTCTGTATTTTACTTGTACATCTCCTCGGCGGTAGTAAAATAAACACTATTTGCTATGTACTACCACTGAGGAGATATTAAAAAAGCTGTTTTTCACATATATGTATAACCATTTTTGAACAATATTTTTTTACCTTTTTTGCGTGTACAAAAATCCAGGAACCTCGTAGCATAGTGCATCTTATCTCTTTCTGAGCGCTATGTTACGGGGGACCTGGGAAAAATGCTAACTTAACGATATTTTACAAATTTGATCGCTCAAGATCATTTTTACACTTTTATTTACAAACTTTTCTTATTTTTTGTCGTATCTTGATAAAACAAAAAATCTAGTTGTCAAGATACACATTCTTATAACTACTATGCATTTAAACTATGTAATTGTTATTCATGTAAGCCTTCAAAATCTTTTCAAACTCGCAAATTTAAGCGACTACCTTCGACTATGCTACCGGAAAAATGAATATGCGACATTTTGCCGGGGCATATAAACACATTACTGGCGCGGATAGAATCCCCCTCCACTTTTGGACTCGCAGCCCAAAAGTGTCGGGTGCGAGTCATGCTTATTGCATATAAGCAGCCACATAAAAAATAAAAATTAGTTCATCTTTACCACCGAAACCAAGCGTTTTATTATCTACAAGTGACTCCTGCCCAACATCTGCCTCACCTCGCCAAGTCTTCTGCACCAAAACCTTCTGGTTTTACCTCCTCAAGACAAGCCGGCCCTACTCTGGAAAACCGCCAACGCCAGAAGCGAGCAGAGACGAAAGCACACCCAGTGCCCAACATTCACCAAGCCTGGGTGCGCGAGGCAGATTTCATCATAAATTTACACTACTATCATCATCATCGACCGTAAAGGAGCATTCTCATCGGTTGAAGACACGGTTTGGAAAATGTACATTCAGGTGCAATTATGAAAGCGCAATGGTTCGTCTATGCAACCATTAGTGGAAAGAAATCATTCTTGTGCTCGGAATGAAAAAAAGCTCTCAGCAATGGAATAATAACAGAATATGAATAATACTTTTACAACTTGAATATTATCTTTGAAATTTGATGAATTGTTTAAATTCTGTTGAAAAACCCGTCATTAATATTTTTTATTTAAAATTGTAAATGGTAGTATAGACAGACCTGATTGACTTAACCTCACTGAATTTCACGTATCATCGAGATCTACTCGTTCTAAAATCCTGTTTAATGTATCAATATCTGGACTGAGCATTTCAAGCTCTCGCTTTACCTAGATTACATGAAGTTAGTAATACGCACGTAGAGGTGGCGGATCTATTTAACTGCACAGAAGGCAGGTATGAGAAGGCTATAGTATCATTTTATTTTCTCAAACAATATTAATTAACCCAAGTCTACTTATATGTTTTGTGTATATCTTTCTATACCTGGTATTCATTTTATACTGTATTTTTCTTTCGATATAAAACACCTCTGGGTCACCTAGGAAGGTAGAACCGACTCTTGCATGGAACTACGCTTCATTTGCCCAGTCACGTGACTCGTCGGCTCCCTCCTTGTTGGGGACGGAAACGCACCGTCGCAACGCGGAATCATAGGAAATGGAAAGGTTCGGAATGCCGACTTACCCTTTTCTATTCTTCCACGGTATTCTTTCCTTCTTTGCGCTGGTTCACAACAATTCAAAATTTCACCATGCGCGAGCTCACGATGGCTTTGATTTTCGACACGGTCGATAAAGGGGGCTCCGTAATCAAACGATGTTGACAGGACGAATATTTTAACTCAACTAACGTCGGCATAGGAGAGGAGAGGGCAGTTGGGTAGATAGGCCACAATAATTTTACTAAGGATAGAAGGTAGGTAGCACGATGCTAGGTGCCAACATTTCCGCCCACCTAATTTGAACGAATTAATAATTATGATACAAAATTTAATAAAAGGTAAATTTAAATATATACATAGGTAAATTGTTCATTCAAGTTGTATCCGTAATGCCTCGCAGAAAACAATAAAAAAAAATAACTTTTTACTAAATTAAGTATAACTTTTCAAAGAATGGTTCCTGGACCATGTTGAAGCGTATTTAAATATTCTAAATGCCAACGTTTCCAGAAATGTTGCGACATCTTTTGGAGATGTTGCCACCTACTTAAACGATTAGACGTGGTGTCAAGAAAGTCATATTCATGCAAACCTAGTAGGAATCCACCGATTAAAAAGTGGCCCGGGGTGAGTCCATTCACATCCTCGGGGTCTGAGCTCATTGAACACAAAGGGCGGGAGTTGAGGATGGCCTCAATTCTAGTGAGAACTGTCGCAAATTCTTCATAAGTTAGAACGGTCTCACCTATCACCCGTTTTAAATGGTATTTTACAGATTTTATCCCTGCCTCAAATAAGCCTCCGAAATGAGGACTTGCTGGAGGGTTAAAAGACCAAATAATGCCGCTCTGAATTAGATGATTAGATATAACATCACGCTGTGATGCCAAGAATTTATTTATACCGAGTAGGTACCGATTTGCACCGACGAAATTGGTTCCGTTATCGCTTATGATTTCAGAACATAACCCTCGACGATCTGTAAACCGGCTAAGGGCTGCAATAAATGCTTCAGAAGATAAATCAGACACGATCTCTAAATGAACTGCTTTCGTCGCCATACATACAAATAGACATAAATAACCCTTTGACGTTTTTGCTCCCCTACGTTTGTGATCTTTCAAGGTGAAAGGTCCTCCGAAATCTACACCAACTCGAGAAAAAGCACGGCTTTGTTGCACTCGAGAGGGAGGTAAATCACCCATTAGGGGAGGTAGCACCGAAGATTTTATTTTATAGCAGACAATGCATTTCGACAGTTGTGAGCGAATTTTATTCCTTATTAAATCAAATAAAACACTTTGTTTATTAACCACGACTTTATTATTATTACATCTACCGGTTTCGCTTCGGTCGAGCTTCATCAGGATGTGAAATATAACTAAAAACTAAGACAGAGGTGATGCATATTTATAGGAAAACAGAGGGAGACAGAATATAATACATTATAAAAGTGGGAGGAGTCAAATATTACATAGGCATAGTGAATTGAAGATATATAATAACAATTAACATTTTTACATGAATTATACATATAATAATACATTTTAAAGACATAAGAAAAAGCATAAACTTATTATTTAAGAGTGGAAAGGATTCTGGGAAACAAGTTAAATATAGGACTATAGAATGTGTTTTTTTGGTTAGATAAATTAACTTGTGTATTTAATAAATGGTCTGATAAGTTACTGTTTATAGATTTCCTGATTTCTAATGATTCTAAATTGTCTAACCTAATGCCTATACTATTTTTATGTAAGAGGCTAGTACCTGTTATTTTATCAAATCTATGGTCTGCTAAAATTAAGTGGTTGGCGAGTTCCGAAAAACCTTTACCATTTAAACACCGTACATGTTCCTTCACTCTGGTGTTTACATTGCGCGATGTTTTACCTATGTAAAAGGCGGGACAATCACTACAGTTGAGTTTATAAATACCCGAATGGCTTAGTATGTCATCCTTGTCTTTAGTATTAATCAAAATTTTTCCTAGGGTATTGTTTGTATAAAAGGCAGGTTTAATATCTAAAGGAAGGTTCCTAACACTTTGATTTGAAAAATTATTTATAAATAAAATCCTACGCCAATGGGGAATAGGGGTGTTGATATTAATTGGCGGAATACTGCTATATAGAAATTTGTTTGTGGAAATATGTTTTTGTTTTTTATTAAGAATTTTATCAATTAAGGCCGAATCATAGCCATTATTTGCTGCTATTTGTTTTATTATTGATAATTCATTTGAGAAATTATTGGTAGATAGAGGGACGGAAATTAACCTATGTATCATTGAATGGAACGCTGCATGTTTATGGGAGATGGGATGGTTAGAAGTATTGTGGATGGTTATGTCTGTGTAGGTCGGTTTTCGGTATATGTTATATTCAATTCTATTATTTATCAGGGTGAGCGTGAGGTCTAGAAAATTTAGAGAAGCATTGACACCTACTTCTAGGGTAAACTGAATTTGGGTATGGAAAGAATTTAAAAGCTGGAGGAAGATATTTAACTGTCGATCCGTACCTGACCAAATACAAAATATGTCCAAAATATGATATGAATTTTATTCCGTGCAGCCACTATCCAAAATTTACGCTGAATAGTGAATTGAAGGCTTCGTGGCCCAACATGAAGATATAGTTTATGATAATAATCTATAATTTATTTATTTATTTATTTATTTATCAAAAGAAAGTACATATTACATATTGGATGCTTTGCCTGTCCAACTAGGAAAGTTTCCCGTTCTAGGACAGACAAATTGACATGTTTAGTTCATATTATTACTGAAATGTACATAATTACATAACCAGAGGCGGATTAACTGTTGAGAGCGCCCTAGGCAAGCACCTCATCGGCGCCCCTCTAGCGACCACATATTATAAATTTTAACAAGTACCTAAAGTAGCCGAATTTGTAGTTAGGTGGGTTTTACGTGAAAATAAAAATTTCGTGGGAGGGGGGGGGGGGGTGGCTAGAGAATTTCAAGAAAATAAAATTTGTCCCGAAAAAAAAAATTCATGGGGGGGGGGGGTGGCTAGAGAATTGTTTAAAATTGATGTTTTTACGTGAAAATTATGTTTTTAACTTGACTCTGAAGTAGCCCGACCAGTCGCCTTTTAGATTTTTATTTGTGCTTGTAGAGTTTGCCATCTTTGAGTTGAAGCTGTAAAAAATGTGTATATTTCTTGAAGGAGACCAAAGAACCAACAGGTATATATTCTGCTAGGGGACATAGTTCTTTTATTTTGGCCTGTAATCCATTGTAAATGCCTGACATATTTGCGGCAATATCATACGACTGGCCTCTACAGTCTAATATATTAATTTCAATCATGTCCAATGTTTTAATAATAGCATTTGCTATGTCTTATGATTTGTGACCGACATTTGCGATAAACTTAAGAAAACGTTCAACGGGCGTACCGTCGGTTTGAATGTATCGGATCACGAAAGTTAATTGGTCAATGTAAGAAATATCTGGTGTTGAATCCACTATTATTGAATAATATTTTGATATCTTGATTTCATGTTTTATTTGTGTTAATATTTTGTTTGCCATCAATTCAATAAATTCGTCACACGTTGTAGAACTTAAGTAATTGGTATATCCCTTTCCCTTGCCGCCATATTGAGCAATATGTTTACTTAAAAACGGATCAAACTCCGCTATGAGTTCCAGCGTCATTAAGTAATTTCCGTTATGAAGAGAGCCAAGTTTTTCGTCATGTCCTCTAAAAGGTAAACCACGCGATGCTAAAGATTTTACAGTGGCAACCACTCGTTTTAAAACTTCACGCCAATAAGTCATGTCTTCTAGAAATTGAGCGGCGAGCTCATGATCGACACGACCGTCAATGTTAGATCTACGTTGCAAGCTCAAAATACATGTTTTATGTTCACATGAGTTTTCGTGGCTTTCTAATCTATTCGATGCGTTCTTCCAATCATTAAAACCAACGTCTTGTTTTCCAAAACTAGTTCCACCACCGAATAATAAACAAGGTCCACAATAAACTTTACCTGTGCTTGGAGAGTAAATAAGCCATTTTCTTGGAAGTTTTTCTCTATTTAACAACTTTCTTTCAAACATTGTTTTTGTTAAAAAACGTGAGATTTTATCTTCATATATTCTCTTACTCAATGAAAAATCTGCATTTTGATTTTGATTAAATCCATTAATTGCAATGTATTCTTGTGTTTCGTTATTGATATCCCACTTGACTGGGTCACATCCCACGATAAACAGTCTATTTTGCGACTGCCTCACAACTTCTACGGCTGACGGAGTAGGCAGCATGGACAAATCGTGTTGTTTAGAACTAGTAGGAATTTCACATTGAATAGACTCGGTAGAAGACGCACTGTGAATTGCGTTAGAAAATACCGAATCATCACTTTTTAATTTAGAAAAAAATGTCTCAATATGTTTCGTATGCTTTATAATATTTTGATTTTTTTCTTCTTTTTCCTTAGCCTTCCTTTTATAAGCTGCACCACTAGGTTTCTTCTTCAATTCACTCATTATTTGGGTAATGAACTAAAACGCAATGTACTAATTAATTCACACAAATACCGCTGCGAGTACGTAATCAATAGAAGCGCGCGTAACCGGCGACATCCAAGCTGAATGTGATGAGTGTGACTGTCACCCCGTCATCCGTTCGGAAGTCCGGTGCCGGCCGCTTAGCCCCTGCCCCCGCTGCGCCCTTTGCCCTGCAATCTAGCAACGCCCGCGAACGAATCCACGAGCGAGCGGTCTTCTATTAAAAAATCATGCGATGGAGGCATGGAGGAATAATCAAGAAGAAATCTTTTATATTGTGTAAGCAGGTGCATACTTACTTACAAAATTAAGTTTATATATATTTTTTTTTAATTCTAGGGGCGCCCGCCGGCGCCCCTTTGTAACTGGCGCCCCTAGGCACGTGCCTACTTTGCCTTAGGGTTAATCCGCCACTGTACATAACAAAAACCAAAAAAAAAAAAAAGTTTCATTTTTCTCTGAAACTAAGTTGTGTAATAAAGAAAATGTATATAATAAATATAAGTACACATACATTGTTTTGTGAGAAGTAGAAAAAATTAATCTGGTAGCATATATTATAATCGGATTTACCGAATTAACCTGGTAACATAAAATATTAAAATTTACAGAGTATGAGGTAAGCGTTCTAACTAGAATGTGTAATAAATTATGTGCATGATTGTTTTCACTGAATTAAAACATGAATTCAGAACAAATTATATTATACGGCAATACGAATATATACCGCGCTCATTTCTTGAACTACTGCTAAAATGTAAAAACAATAACTATATATATAGATAGAAATATAAACTATGAAACATAAACTATGAATATAAATACATAGTACCTGATTTAGTGCTACTTTGGTGAAATTGGTGCATTACTTCGTACGCCATATTGTGTTATGTATTTATTATAAATCATTACCGTAGTAGGTACCAAGTTTCACACAGAGTTAGTGTGCGACGTACAAATGTGATACGCTTTACAGTAGTGATGTACCTAATGAGCAGACAGGCTTCAGGGGCGCATAACCATAAATCTTAGGTTGAAAAACATCAGAAGTTTGGTGATTTTGTTTAACAGTTGATTTGGTGATTTTGTTTAACAGTTATACAGCATACGTTCACTTTCGACTCTCCCTAAGTTTAGAATCCAATCATTGACTAATTTACGCAGGACGCTTCCACTTTTCAATTTCCAAGAACCGGGTATAAGGTTGAACATTTTTGGACCTAGGTAAGAATATTGTCTTTGAGCAAGGGATGTCATAGTAGCAAGTGAAACTATTGGATTCCTCCCTGCATGTCGGGTGTTGTGATAATGTTCTACGGAGGGGAAGAGGTGACGATATTTTTGTGTGTATAATATAACTTTTCTTATAAATAGTTGCCTCACATCCAGAACTCCTATCTCTTTGAATAAATCATTACTGGGGTATCTAAATGGTTTTTTAAGTATGACCCTTAGTAGTGATTTCTGTGCTTTGGCTAAGGGGTCCAGAATTGATTTGGTACATCCTCCCCATCCTAAAGATGCATATTCAAGTAAAGAGTTGCACATGGCATAGTACATTAGTTTTAGATCTTTTGCGCATAGAATATTTCTAATCGCCATGAAAAGATGCGTGAGTTTTCTGACCTTTGTGGAGATTGAATAGATATGTTCATTCCATCTCAGATTCTTGTCTACAATAATTCCTAGATATTTTATGCTATCCACATACTCTAAGGTATTGCAATTGCAAGTGTTTGGGTCATTGCAATGGTGTATAATAATTCTTTGAGTTTCTCTTGGTTGTCCCGCTTGAGTTGCACTGAAGCAAATGAATTTAGTTTTGTCAGTATTGAGAGTGAGAAGATTATTATCTAGCCATTGTTTTACCTTGTTAATACCAATTTCTGCATTACTATGAACTTCATTCCAATTTTTGCCTTCAAATAATAATACTGTGTCATCGGCAAAGGTGATAATATGATCGGCAAATGAACTGTTACATAATTCATTTATATAGATATTGAATAAAAGTGGTCCTAGAGTGCTTCCTTGAGGTACACCAAAGTTTATATCAGCCGGATCGCTTAGAGTATCGTTAATATTCACTCTTTGGCTCCTATTTTCTATATAACTACCTAACCACTTAAGTAGCTGACCCTGAATGCCGATGCGCTGTAGTTTTTTCAAGAGAATTTTGTGTGAGATAGTATCGAACGCTTTGGCTAGATCCAAGAAGAGCGCAATGCATTTTCTTCCTCTATCTATATTGTTGGAGATGATTTTCGTCAGGTTTGTAATGGCATTTTCAGTGCTCAATCCTGGTCTGAAGCCATACTGTCTATTGGAAAGGATATTGTTTTTTCAAGGTAATGACTTAGACGATTCTTTACAATTTTCTCAATAATTTTCGAGATTGAATTGAGCAAAGAAATTGGCCGGTAATTGTGTATCTGCGATTTATCTCCATTTTTGCGAAGCAGTATAACAATAGAGTGTTTTAAATGATTTGGAAATTTTCCTGAATTGAAGCTTAGATTGGAAATATACGCGATTGGAGTTGCTATGAAGGATTTAGTAATTTTTAGCAGAATTGATGAAACGTTGTCAGGATTAAATAAGCTAAATGACAGATTTTCGGAAGTAAGATCGGAAATTTACTTTCATATGACAAATTTGAATACTTGAGTCGACCGCCCACCCTGATAATACCGTGGCTATCAAGAAACGGTTTCAAGTTTTGAATTTGCGTTGAACATGGACTGCCATTTCGCATATTACGTATATCAACAGAAAAATACGTTTCCTGTTCAATGCGTACGATTTTCATAAGCGAATCATTTAATTCGCGAGAACTTAGATAAGTCGAGTTTGAATTTCCACTACCAGGACGTTTCTGACAATTATTTACAAAACGCATTATCCAAGCGACGACGCGTTGCAATTTATAAAATGAAGAATATTTACTAATAATCGAATTAGGTACTATTTGAGATGATACAAACGTTTTAAGGTTGCATGTTTTGAGTTCTGGTATTTCTCCGTCAGATTGATTGTACACAGCTGAACAAGGCCAGAGTGCTATTGGTTGGTGAAGCCATTTTGGTCCCGTAAACCACAAAGGGTGTGATATAATGTCTGCTGGGAAAAGCCCTCTTGAACCAGAATCGGCACAATTTTCCTCCGAGACAACATGCTTCCAAACAGCATTTGGTGTATTTTCCAGTATTTGTACAACCCTATTAGCGACAAATGTTTTCAATAAATATGGCGGCGTTTTTAGCCACGCTAGTACAATAGTCGAATCTGTAAATAGAAAAACGTTTTCTATTTGTTCGACAAACTTTACAGATGACATAATATACTTTACAAGTTTCGTGAGAAGAACGGCCCCACATAATTCTAGTCGTGGAATTGACAGGGTTTTCAAAGGAGCGACCTTCGATTTTCCCATTAAGATGTGAGTGGTATTGCTAGTACGCTCTAATAAATATACCACTGCAGAATAACCCAATTGTGAAGCGTCACAGAACCCTACGAGGAAAAGACGACTTGTCATCACCGTGTTGTAATATCTAGGAATATTCAATGTTCGAAGTAATGAAAGTTGACTTACAAATTTACTCCACGTATTATGAATATGTGGTGGAACATCACGATCGTCCCAATCGACACCTAACTTCCATAGTTCCTGTAATAGACATTTTGCGAAAAATGTCACTGGGGTGATGATCCCAAGTGGGTCGAATAAACGAGCTACCGTTGATAAAATTGTTCTTTTTGTGCATATCTTATTTGAAGGTAGATCGACCTTGTAGGTAAAATTATCAGTCGTTTGACTCCACTGAATGCCTAATATTTTAAAAATTTGATCAGTTCCGGCGTTATCAAAAGAATGACCATCTTGCTGGTGCTCTTGCGAAACGTGATCCAAAAGTGACGGTGTATTAGATTGCCATTTACTAAGTTCTAATTTCCCAAGATTTAACAATCCAATGATATCTTGTTTTAGTCTGAGGGCTGTGCTAATCGTTTCTGTCCCTGTTACCAAATCATCTACATAAAAATCATCGCATAGAACCTTGGCAGCGTCAGGATACTTTGATCCTTCATCTTGTGCTAGCTGGCGAAGGGTACGAATGGCCAAGAATGGTAAACTAGACAACCCGTACGTTACAGTTTGTAACTCGAAATCAATAACCGGTTCATTCTGAGATTCTCTCCACAAAATATTTTGGAATTTACGCTGAGATGGAATAATTAATATTTGCCTATACATCTTACAAATATCAGCTGTAAATACATACTTATGAAAACGAAAATTTAAAATCATACGTGGAATTTCAGTTTGCAATTTTGGACCATTCAATAATAAGTCATTTAGAGATAAGTTATTTGGTTGGGTTTTTGCCGACCCATCAAAAACCACACGTAGTTTTGTAGTTTTACTGTCAGGATTCAAAACACAATGATGAGGTAAATAGAATGCATCTAAATTCCGAGGTACCCGTGTCATGTGTCCCAGACCCTCATATTCTTGTATAAAATTTCCGTAATTAATTGCTAACATGGGATCCCTTTTAAAACGAATTTCTAGTTTGTTCAATCGCGATTCCGCAAGTTTTAAGGAATTTTGAGAAGGCATAATTTCAGATTTTGTTAATAATGGTACAACATATCTACCATCACATTCTCGATAGTGATTCGAAGCGTACATTGTTTCGGCTAATTCGTCGTCCGGATTACTCGTCACAATTGAAGGTGTTTCTTCAATTTCCCAAAATTTTCTAAGAGTATTGCTTAACGAATTTGTTTCAACAAATAAAGACGAAGGCGTTTGAAATGACGAATTTTCCATCTTCCCCATTATAATGTAACCGAATACACTGTTTACAGCACATGGAGAGCCGTGAATTATTTCATGGCCACTATTAAATATATCCAAGTATACGTCAGCTCCTAACAAAAGGTCTATTTTGCCCGACTTGTAATATGATTCATCAGCTAATTTTAAAATTTTAAATTGTGACGTTCCACTCGATGGTAAATCATATGACGGATGATTAGAAGTGATTTCTGTAATCACGACAGTTTGACATTGAAGAATAGGCCCTTTTTTATTTCGAGGTTTTATAAAACATTTTGTTTTTCCATGACAAGAATTTATTTTTTGTTTTTTTATTAATAATTTTTTTAATTGACAAACCCAAAAGCTGAGCACATCTTTCCGTAATCAGAGAGACTTGACTCCCACAATCTACGACGGCGCGGATAGGTATATAATCATTATATTGATTTCGGACCTCAATTTGTACAGTTCCTAACAAAACGGTAGAAACGCTCGGAATCGTTGTTGCGGCCAGGGTTGCACTTGAATTATTAAATTCATTTTCGCCCGATGGTTCGGCGGCAATGTGCAACATTGAATGGTGTTTTTTATTACAAACCTGGCATGTAAATTTTGATACACAATCTTTTACATGGTGTTGTTTCAAACAATTGAAACAGCGGTTTAAAGTTTTAATTTTGTCCCTCCTTTGATGGGGACTTAAAGATGTAAAAGATGCACATTTGTAAAGAAAATGTGCACCTTTACATAATGGACAATGAAGGTTATTATCATTCTTATTGGCAGATAACAACGTTTTAAACGAACCTTTTTTCTCTTTTGTAGTATGTGGAGATAACATTTCTAAAATTCGCGTTTGATTTCTCAGAAACTCGAAAATTGAATCCAATTCTGGAATCTCTTCACCGGGCAATTTGGATTCAAATTGACGTTTAGTTGTCAGATCCATCGATCGTATCATAATATGACCAACAAATTTATCAAAGATATTTTCTATCTTCATCGCCTTTATAGCGGCGCAATTCTCTTGAAACGTACTGAGTAACCGCGCTATACCTGACGCAGACTCGTTTTGTAATATTTTGAAATTAAGAATTTCATCAACATGATGCGTGAAAAGAATTCTAGAATTTTGGTATTGATTTACCAGAATATTCCAGGCAATGTCATAATTCTCTTCGATAAGAGGCAATGATTGTATAAGTGCCAGTGCCGGCCCTGTAATAACTGATAAAAGATAATGGTATTTTTCTACATTAGTATATGCATTGCTGCCATGTATAAGACTTTTAAATAATGAATGAAATGAGCACCAACTTTTAATGTTACTATCAAAAGTGGGCAGCTTTATCTCTGGTGCACGAATCACCGAATTACTTGCCGTTTTTGGAATTGAATTTTCATTATTACTAGTGATAACGCTTTTCATTTGCATGATCTCGAAATACATTGAATCAACATTATTCGCAATGTTTCCTAGTTCTGACATTTCTGTAATTTTGTCTAATGACAGTAATTGTTCCTCAATCTCGTTTTGAACTGATTCAAATTCTTGTAACCAATCTTTTAACTTTTCACATCTAGCAAGAAACGTATCTTTTTTCTTACTATCATCATAAGTGCTCGCTATGAGCTCTTGCGTAATACGAATACGAGATACTATTCGCTCACGTCGGGATTGCAACAAAAGTACTTTTTTCTCAGCCATTGTATTGAGAAATTAATCTGCACAAAAATGCCAAGTGAATACAACAATTTATTTTAAATATTAACAAATTTGTCACCAGTTAAGTATTTTTTACTACCTACAGGCAATTTTCGCTAACAGCACGGCTGACGCGAATTTTACACATAGATCAACTTTTATGAACAATTTAACCTTGAAATAATTAAATTAACCACAATTTTTTCAATTAATATAAATTATCCGGCTCGAAGGACCAATGTTGGGGACGGAAACGCACCGTCGCAACGCGGAATCATAGGAAATGGAAAGGTTCGGAATGCCGACTTACCCTTTTCTATTCTTCCACGGTATTCTTTCCTTCTTTGCGCTGGTTCACAACAATTCACAAATTTCACCATGCGCGAGCTCACGATGGCTTTGATTTTCGACACGGTCGATAAAGGGGGCTCCGTAATCAAACGATGTTGACAGGACGAATATTTTAACTCAACTAACGTCGGCATAGGAGAGGAGAGGGCAGTTGGGTAGATAGGCCACAATAATTTTACTAAGGATAGAAGGTAGGTAGCACGATGCTAGGTGCCAACACTCCTCATTTGTTTAAATCGCTGTGATTTTAAAACCAAGAGCATCGTTTCGAACAGAGCGCCGTTTGCGTTTATTAATACATTGTTTATTGATTTTAAATATGAGTAACATTAAACGTGTAAATGCACTGCTCCCTGTTAAAAAAATAACGGAAGATACAATTGATGTTACTTACAACTTAACCGCTTTCTATAAATGTATATATTTTAATAATGATAAAATAATTGTTTTATTATCAAAAAACATAAAAAACTTGTTAATTTTCGGTTCACCTTCCTTCCGTGACGGATATACATATTTACTCTCTCTCTTTCACTTAATGCATACGCTCACCCCGTTCTATTGCATATGAGGTTAGCTGTATCAGAGCTGTACAAATATCAGCAAATGGGTAACTTGCTGCGCATGTGTTGGTAAAACGTGGGATTGGTTTACCCAAGTGCTCAATAACACTATCCTCATTTGCATTGCTCTCTCTCTCTCTCTCCCTCGGGCACGCACGCGCATTTAATTTCAACACTAATGAGATTACATAATTATTTTCAGCGCTCATACTTCACAGGAGATAGGTGACATTATAATTTTTTTTTTTTTTTTTTTTTTTTTTATTTAGTTACTATATTACATTTTTTTAAACATTTTTATAAGAATTATATATATTTATATGATTAATTGATATAGATTTTTATAGTCCTCCTCACTAGGAGATCCTGTGCTGAGGGGGACTAGGTTTTGAATAATTTTTCAGCGACTTCTATGGTTCGACTTCATGTTTTGGGTAAGGGTTTCCAGAAACTTCTACGACGATGTTTTAAATATGCTAGTAAGTTCTTTTTCCGGTAATTCCTTAAGCCAAGATTTAATGTTCTTAATGCAGTTGTTTTTTGTTTTGATTTGTTTGATACTAAGTGGGAGTTTGTTATATACCTTTACTGCTAAAAATTCAGAGCTTCTTTGTCCAAAGGTAGAGTTACACTTTGGTATAGTTAGTATCTCTGTTTGTTTGGCTCTGGTATTATGAGTATGTGAGGTGTTTTCCTGAGAATTATTTTTGAGGTGTTGTACCAAAATGTTTTTGGCATAGATTTTCTGTATGCTTGGAACGTCAAATTGTTTAAAAATTTCTGTTGTTGATGTCCTTATGGGAACCTTTAGTATGGTCTTTATGATGCAATTCTGAGTTACCTTCAGCTGTTTTATATGTTTTGATACTGCTGAGCCCCATCCTATTATTCCATATTCCAATTTGGAGTGGCATAAAGCATAGTAAACTCTCTTTAAATCCCTAGCTGACAAAATGTTCCGTAATTTTTTGAAGAAGTAGATGAGTTTAGTTAACTTTTTTGAAGTTCGATCAATGTGTGAATCCCAGTGTAGTTTATCGTCAATTTCAATACCAAGATATTTTATGCTTTTGGTTTGGGTTATAATCGAGCAGGAACATTGAGGAAAATTTTTTTGACATTCATGTAGTTTGAGTATATGCTCATTCATTGGTTGTCCTCTTTTGTTTTTGGAGAAAATTAAATATTTGGTTTTATTCACATTTAATGTAAGGGAGTTTGCTTTAAGCCAGTTTTGAAGAACAGTTAGGCCATGTTCAGCCTCCTTATATGTGCTTGTCCAATCTTGTTCATGGAATAAAATTACAGTGTCATCTGCAAAGCTCATTATGTTTCCTTTGATGGGAAGATTCATAAGGTCATTTATGTAAATTAGAAATAGTATAGGTCCTAATACGCTTCCCTGGGGGACACCGTACTTAATTGGTAGAGTTTTGCTCCTTCTTTTACCAATTTTTACAAATTGTTCTCTTCCCGTTAAGTAACTTCTAAGTAGGTTTAGGGTTGTTTCGGTTATTCCATTTTTTTTTAGTTTTAAATACAGTATTTCGTGGTCAATGGTATCGAAAGCTTTTTGAAGATCAATGAAAACCGCTAGGCATTTTTTGCCTTCATCCAATTTTCTAATAATTGTATTTGTTACATTAGCTATAGCGTCACCAGTACCCAGGTTTTCCCTAAAACCATACTGCGTAGATGATAATATTTTATTAGAATCCAAAAATGTAAGCATTTGTTTTTTTATAACTTTTTCTAATATTTTTGATAGTGTAGTTAAAATACTAATTGGTCGATAGTTTGATACATCATTTTTGGGACCGTTTTTATATATTGGAATGATCGTAGCAATTTTAAGACAAGCAGGAAAAATACCATTTGATATTGACAGATTTATAAGATACGTCAGTGGGTGGATTAACTCATTTTGTAGATATTTAATTGATTTGCTTGATATCAGTTCATTTCCCGATGAAGTATTTATATTTAGGGAGGCTATAATATTTCTTATTTCATCACTTGTTATCTTGACAATATTGAGGCTGTTTTCTTGATTTACATCGTCAATCCTCACTGTATTTTCGATAGTACTAATTGAATTTTGTTTAATTTTATTTGCTAAGTTTGAGCCTATATTGCAAAAATAGTTGTTTATAAAGTCAAGAAGTTTGTCCGGGTGTTCTGTAAAAGATGTGGGAATCTCATCAATGTTTAATTCCTTAATGCTATTGTCATTATGTGAGGCTTTAGCATTAGTTATTTCATTTATGATCTGCCAGAGTTTACGTGAATCATTATTACATTCATCAATCTTGTTTTTATAGAATGTTTCTTTAGCATAACGTATTACATTTTTACATGTATTACGATATCTTTTGTAGAATCGAAGTGTTAGGATATCATAAGGGTTGTTTTTGACTTTTTTGTGCAGTTCATCTCTTTTTCTGATTGAGTTTATAATATTCTGACTAATCCAAGGTTTAATGTGTAAATTTTTATGAGATAACTTTTTTTCTATGGTTTTGGTGTTTGATAGGATAATGTTCTGTAAAACTTCTATAAAATATCTCCAAGCAGTATCAGTATCATCTTTTTCCAGAAGGCTTGTCCAGTCATTCACTGTTAACTCGCATTTGACGTTTTCCCAATTTGTTTCAGATTTCGTTAGGAGTGATTTCTTTTTTTGGTTTACATATGTATTTTTTTTTGTAATAGATAGAATTATTGTATAATGGTCTGTCAGTGTGGTAGTACAAATAATGGCTTGAGTTTTTCTATTAGTTTTACAAAAGATATGATCAATGCAAGTTTTGCTTTCATTATATACACGTGTTGGTTCATCAATTAGGCTTTTATATCCATGGTATGCTAGTGTTTGCATATAATCAAATTTTTTTGGATGGCCATTTTCAAGAATATCAATATTTATATCACCGATGATAAATACATCTTTAGTTCTTTTTAGTAGACTTAGTTGATTAGATAAGGAGTTGAGGAATGGTTCTAGATTTTGTGTAGAAGGAGATCTATAAATTGCGAGTATTGTTGTGTCATTACCGATTGATATACTTAGACAGTTTGCATTATTGATACAGATCTCTCTGACATCAGCTTCTATATCTTCTTTAATATATACGATGACACCATCATTTTTTGTGTTGTTCATTATTGTAGAATAAGGGACATAATTCCCAATTTGTAGGGGGTAGTATTTATCAGTTAGCCAACATTCAGTAAGAATAATAATATCCCATTTTAAATTTAAGCTTTTCATCAATATTTGTAGTTCATCAAAGTTTTTATTCATACTTCTAATATTCTGGTGCATTATGTTAAAATTATTGTTTATGGATAATATGTTTGGTATATTTGTTGTTAGTGCGTTATTCATTTTCTCAATTTAAATTATTAAGTGGATTAAGTAATGTTGTTCATATTATTCACTAAATTATTTTCACCATATCATCAAGGTGCTTAATGTAGATAATTTTATCATCTTGTTTTTTGCGTATCATAACTTTACCCTGTTTGTACCATACATATTGGTAATTTTTTTCTTTTGATAATTGTTTTGTTTTCCATAGGATTTCTTTATGATACGGGCTTAATTCTTCCCCGATGAAGATTCGAGATGTCGCCAGATCCTTGATTTCATTATAATTTATTTCCTTTTTCTTATCAAGGAGGGAATCTCTTTTTCTTTTATCGGAAAAGGTCACAAGAAGTTTAGGAGGGGCTTCATTTCGTCTGTCTGAGACTCTCGTGACGTCAGTTATATCAGTGTGTAAGAGGTGGATTCCTGCTGCGGCAGCAACTTTTTTAACAATTTCCACAGGTTGTTCGCGGTTTTGTTGTGGAATTCCTGCTATTTCCAAACTATTAGATTTTGATAACGTTTCCAAATCAGAAAGTCGGATTTCAAGTTTTTTAATAATCATATTTTTTTCCATTTGGTCTTTTTTTATATTTTCAAAATCTGTTTGAATCGCTCGATTTAAATTATTTGAGACCTCAATTTTTTTTAACATCTCATCGTATTGAGCACTGATAAAATCAATACTTTTTGTAGTTTCTGTAGTTTGTAAATCAATTTTTGTAAATATATCTTTTTTCAGGGTTTCAAATTTTTTATCAATGTATTCAATAATCTTATCCATGTTCAATTTATCTTCCGAAATTATTGGGGTTTTGCTACGTGTGCTAGACATCACTATTTTAGTAAGTTCACAAATGCCCCTCTTTAATTATGCTTGATGAAAAATTGATGGTGGCAATCACTATTTAATATTTGTTTTATTGCATAGACAAAGTCACTCAACTTGACATTTAATATTTTTTTACTTTAATTAGTTTTTGCGCAAAAATCACTCACACTTTGGGATCTTAACTAAAACTTTTGATCCCACAAAACGTAGAAGGTTTAAACTTTAATTTAAATCTATTTATTGTGGCTTTAAACAACTCCTATTAATTTTTCGGCTAGTTTATAAGGGACGCGGAAATTTCAGATCTTAGCACTATAGTTAACCATAGAGACATATGAATCTAATAACGAGCCAAATCAATCCATCAAATCAAATCAAAGACACAATTTATCAGACAGGTAATGATATTGACAGGTTAAGATATCGTGAAAAACACCGTGAAGAAATTAACAAGCGCAAAAGAGATAGTAGGCTAAATAAAGAAGGCGCACAGTCTGTTCAGAAAGATGCTACGAGGAATAAACGTAATCGGATGTATTGGGAGCGACATAGAGAAGATATAAACCAGCGTAAAAGAGATAATAGACTGCACAAAGAAAGTGCACAGTCCGTTCACAAGGATACTAAAAGAAATTAACGTAATCGGATGTATTGGGAGCGAAACAGAGAAGAAATCAATCAGCGTAAAAGAGATAATAGACTGCACAAAAAAAGTTCACAGTCCGTTCACAAGGATTTATTTATTTTATTATTTATTTATTTATTTATTTATTAATCTTAAGTTAGCTCACATCTTCGTGTGTGCTAATAGTTTTATAAACATATAAACATGTACATTGTTTGGCAAACATAATCTTTCTTTAAATATTTCAATAAAGTCACAAAAAAAAAAAACATTAATAATTGAGATAGACATATTTTCTTAATTCATTTTTGAACTTATTAATATTTTCTATCACAGCAATTTCCTTCGGGATTTTGTTATAGAGTTAAACGGCCTGATACATTAGAGATTTTTGGGTGCTTGTTTTTTTTCTTGTTGGCAATCTAATTTGCTTAGAATTTCTCGTCCCGTGTCCGTGTATCTCGTTATTGTAATTTATTTTTCTTTTCAGTTCCTTAGACATCATCCCTAATTTAATTTTATGTATAAAAATAAGTACATTCAAATACACAGTTTGCTTCACCGTCAAAATATTCAGCTCCTTTAACATGTCTCTTATCCGTGTGTATATGTTTCGCTTAAGTATTATTCGCATTGCTTTATTTTGCAGTATTTGCATTTATTTCATTTTCTCTTTATTGCAGAGACAAAGAATACTTGAACAGTAATTAAAGTGTGGTGATATAATTGTATTGTATATTATCTGGCATGTTTCTTTATTTACTTTGTTTCTGATTCTACTAAGAAATGATATTTTTTTTGCAATTTTTTTAATTGTATAGTCTGCATTTTTTAAGAAGTTCAATTTTGAGTCTATAATAACACCTAGATATTTAATTTCTTCCACTTTTTTTATGATTTCTCCATTTATAGAAACCTTTGGTTCCTCATGCTTATTTGTTCTGCCTATATGCATGTATTTTGTCTTATTTACATTTAGTTTTAATTTATTTAGTTTGAGCCATTTTGACAATGTTTCTAAGTCACTATTTATCTTTTTGATTGCTTTCTCATAATTATCTTCTGCAATATAAATTAGTGCGTCGTCTGCAAACAGTCTTATTTTGCAATGTTTTAATATTTTTACCATATCATTTATGTAGAGTATAAACAATATCGGACCCAATACAGATCCTTGCGGTACACCCAGTTTATTTTCAATCGGATTTGATATATTGTTTCTTATCTTTGTTGTTTGTTGTCTGTTGCTTAAGTAGTTTTTAAACCATTCCAGTTCTTTCCCTTTTATTCCATATTTTTTTAATTTTTTAATAACTCTTTTTCTATCTATTGTTTCAAAAGCTCTCTAAAAATCTAAAAACACCGCAACAATATGCAAGTTTTTATCTATATCTTCCTTCCAATCATCAATTACTAAATTTAACGCCGTTTCACATGAATTATTGTTCCTAAATCCAGATTGTTCGTCACAAAGGATGCTATTATTTTCCAAGTATTCTTCAAGTTGAGATTTAATTATGTATTCCATCACTTGCTCATATTTTGGTAACATATTTAGGATGCTAAAAGAAATTAACGTAATCGTATGTATTGGGAGCGAAACAGAGAAGAAATCAATCAGCGTAAAAGAGATAATATACTGCACAAAGAAAGTGCACAGTCCGTTCACAAGGATGCTAAAAGAAATGAACGTAATCGGATGTATTAGGAGCGAAACAGAGAAGAAATCAATCAGCGTAAAAGAGATAATAGACTGCACAAAGAAAGTTCACAGTCCGTTCGCAAGGATGCTAAAAGAAATGAACGTAATCGTATGTATTGGGAGCGAAACAGAGAAGAAATCAATCAGCGAAGACGAGAACGCAGACAACTTCAATAAAATAATCAGAACAAATTACTGAAGCAACATTCAATTATCAGTTGAGTGCGAATTGTTCAAAATATTATTTCGGTTCATACGACTGATCGGTATAAATTTCCATTCTCTTTAGACTGAAATAAACGTGATTTTTATTCAATATTATTAAATTGTTGTATTTATTTTATTTAAGACGTGGCAGCGATTAATGTATGATCATGGTGGCAGAAGTCGGGACGCCCGAGGAAGACATGAATCAGATAGTCGAGTCGGGCCATGTCAATAATCAGAATAATAGAAGAGTACGTATGAGACGATGTATGAATGTAAATGAGAAAAGGAGTGGTTGGTGTGACCGAGTTGTTTGGCGGTCCGTCCTCGTGGTTAGTAAATTAGAGATCAAACTCATGTTGACAAAGCCAATCATTCCAAGTCAGCAAACTGCAACCGCATAAATAAACAGTTCCATGACATTTTTTGGAAATAATCAGTTCGGATTTGCTTGCTCAATCCGTGATAGACTTTGGTTTCAAAGGGATTTAAAGAAACCAAACCAAACAAACACAAAGATATTATCAACAGAATCGCTGTAAATATTTTCAATTGACATTTCACGTTTTGCTGATAACAATTTTCTGAATATAAGACATGACCACAGTCACAGTCTAGCTTTGTTCTACTTGTAAATCAGCTTTAGGTGAGAATAGATTATAAGGCTGGCCGCATACATACGTTTTTCGTATTCGATTTCCGAATTCGTTTTCCGTATTCGGACATCCGAATGCACAGAATCAGTAGAAAATACATTAACTGCCGCACACGTTCGTTTTAGTTCCTAACGGAACAAATTCCTTACGCACGTTCCGAATGCGAGCCGGCGCGTTCGGAGAAACCGAATGGAAAAAACCTAATGACGTCATGTGGAACGCAGCTATTGCATACAGTTTGCTTGTGCCGACGCAAACGTACGGAAATTTCCGTTCGTAATTCAGTGTTGCCAACGGATCTTGACCTAATATCGCCGTTTCTCATACATAAAGTAGCGTAAAGTAGCCGAATTTGCTGTTAGGTGGGACATGTTTAAAATTGATGTTTTTACGTGAAAATAAAAATTTCGTGGGGGGGGGGGGGGTGGCTAGAGAATTTCAAAAAAATAAAATTTGTCCCCAGAAAATAAAAAATTCATGGGGGGGGTGGCTAGAGAATTTCGGGACATGTTTAAAATTGATGTTTTTGAAGTAACTTAATTGGCGACCAGTCGCCTTTTAGATTTTTTCGGCGCCGATTCTCGCTCTGAGTAGCCTAAATGGCGATATATCGCCCTTGTTGGCAACACTGGTACTGACGTTTATACATTCCGAATGAAGAAAAACGAACGTTTGCGCTAGTCTCACGGAATTCCGAATACGGAAAACGATTTCGGAAATCGAATACGGAAAACGTATGTATGCGGCCAGCCTAATGGATTTCAATATTCGGACAAGTTTGTCGGCAGGCGGGTGTGCCGGGGGTTTCAGAAGTTGGAATTAATATTATAGGTTATTAATTTGATAAAACTAATTATATAAAGGTGAGATGTCAGACATCGCAGACAAATCAATCAAAAGACATAACGAAGATAGATCATATAAATTTTAGAATATTTTCGGAATGTGAATTAGCGATTTGCAATCAACAAAACATCGATGATTTACTCGATATTTTTGATCATAGAAATATTTCGATTCAATGATGGTTATTATGGACAAACGGATTCCGTCAAAAATCATCACATACCAACATTTGACAATATTAGCAAAGAATAATTGCGTAATTCCAAATGCAATCGTGTATATAATACAATATACCTACGGTATAATATCTCGTTTGTCAAGCAATCCGAGGTGGTTTAGAAATATAATCTCTCGGATTTGAGATTCGATTGTGGAAATGATTGTCTCTGACTATCATTTCGAATGATTTTTAACAAAATCGTTTTGTTAAAAATCATATATGATATAATATGTGGATGGTCAAAAAAAATCGAGAAAATAATCGATGATTTGTCGATTGCGCCTATCGCTATTTGCAAATAAACCATAAATGTATCATTGTTAGTATGAACACATTGGTTTTGTCCATTTTTGCAAAAGCCGTACTTACCTACCATACAAAGGTACCATATTGTACCCTCCCCTGAGACATTAAAACGCTGCCTCTGCTCGCAGCTATTGCTCCCGCTGAAGTTCGAGCGATTAATTCGATTGGTGTTTCGGTCGTGTAAATGTTTCGATCTTGCCTACCGCTGTGTGAATGCAAAATGTAAATAGCCATAAAAGTAGAATACTTATGTTGTCTTCCATGTTTAACCCAAGGTTCGTAGAAAATAAACTTAACAAGGTTGGCTCATCGAGAAAGTAGCTTGAAGTTCTTTTTCCACCCGGAGATATGAATTGACTGCAATACAAGTAGTATCAAGCGACTCTGAATGCATCTACTAATGATACTGCATTATGTAATAGCAATATTGAATTAAATGTTCCCAACTCCCATTGTTTGAGACGCCATAGCATGTTTCACCTGAATACATTAACAAATGACCAAAATATGATAATTAGATAGAGTGTGCTGATGTAGACATTTTCGTCGATAATTTATATGGATTTAGAAAAATGTTCTGCTGTAAAAAATATTTTGCGCTGATTATATTTCGTATTACTTGCGTCTCTATTTGTGTCTCTTTTATATTTTGTATTATTTGTCATTTGAGTGAGCTTTCATATAATTTTGTATTTTTATTTGTTTTATCTTTATCAAGAGGAAGCTACAAGCCAAAACTGTGTATTCTTGGTATACCTTATATCTTATGTAATAGGCATTAAAATCGCCTGACAAACGGAGTCTAGAAACGTTCGATTTCAAGCAAATAACTGGTTTTTATATATTTTGTAAATAATTTTATAAGAAAGCAAAAAAAATAATCAAGTGAAACTGTCACTGATAATCTTAGCTATAATACTGTATTTTTGAAAAGTTGTTTCCTTCATGCGTTCATACATTTCTATTGAAAAAATATTTTTTTTAGTAGTTTGCATTTATATTTTTTATTGAGTGATTTATGTATTTATTTGTATTCTACTCAAGCGAAGCGATAGGAAAACCTTCAATTTATCTAAAGTATATTTTTTGGTATTCATAATGTACACCAATTCGTTATAAATTTGAATCAAAATGGTGATTTGGCATTAAACTTCGTCTTAAGATGTATGAAAATTAATATTAATAATTAATAAAATTAAGACGATTTACCGCATTCTATGTACTTACCCAGAGCTAGCGTAAAACAAATCGAATCTATTATCGGAATATTGAAAAACTCAAAAACACCAGGATTGGACCAAATGCGTATGTATGATATAAAAAAACATGTAAAAATACTGAAACCAGTAATTACTCATTTTATAAACACAATAATTGATACTTGCCAAATACCTGAAGGATTAAAAACTAGTATTGTTAGACCTATTTTTAAAGGCGGTGATCATTCAATTATAACTAATTACAGACCTATTTCCCTATTACCTGCTTTGGAAAAAAATCTCGAAAAATATATAGCAATATACCTAGATGGATATTTAAATAAATTTGGTATCATTGACGAATGTCAGTACGGGTTCCAGAAAAAAAAAGCTGTGACGCACTATTTAATAATTTTTCTAATTTCATAAACACCCAGCTCAACTCTCAAAAACATGTACTTGTACTCTTTATTGATTTCTCTAAAGCCTTTGATACACTATGCCATAAACATTATAAACAAATAATAAAATTTCTACAAATTATTGGAATCCGTGGTAAACTGCTAACTTTTTTTATTAACTACTTATCAAATAGAATAATGAGGGTAAAAATATTGAATGAGATGAGTAAATCTAAATTTGTAAGATCTGGTGTCCCACAGGGGTCGATTTTGGGTCCATAATTGTATATTATATATGTCATAGCTATGTCGAAACTATTTAGAAAAGCGCGCAGATTCATTTTCGCAGATGACACCGCACTTGTAGTATCTAATGAAAATCCTAAAAAAGCGATTCAAGAATTGCAAACCGACTTCGATGAACTGCTAAAATGGGCACACGATGTAGGATTGGTTATAAATGTAAATAAAACAAAATGCATGTATATCAGATCACCTAGTTTGAAAATGTGGAATATTCCCAAACTAACCGCACATAACTTTGAATGCATCCATAGAAAAATAATATCTAACTGCCAATGTGAGAAAATTGATTTTGTCAACGAGTATACTTATCTGGGATTAAAAGTAGATAACACATTTAAATGGGATAAGCAAGTTACTAAAATATGAAACCAGCTAAAAGCTCTAGCAAACAGTTTTTATAAATTAAAATTTGTCTTGCCTCATAGCACACTCAAACTAGTATATTTCTCATTAGTAGAATCTATTCTTAGATATGGAATTAGAAGCTGGGGAAATACAAGCATGACATATATTAAGTATGTACAAAATTTGCAAACCTCTATCATTAAAAAAATTGTATCACCTAATATGTATAGACAAAGACACAATGTGCAACTTTTATATTGTGCTGAGGGCCTGCTCCCTATAAAAGGTTTATTTTGGTTCCTTACCATTAGGGAATGCAATCCCGCAAGAAAATGTCAATCCAGGTATTTGCGGGACTGAACAATCTTAGTCCCGCTGGATCCAGGTATTTGCGGGATCCAGCAGAGTGGACTTAGATATCTAATCAATCGTATTATAAAGACCTCGATCTACCAACCTTGTTTTTAGACTTTTAAATTTATACCCATAATAAAACAAGTTCTTTGGGACATTTTAAATGATTTATTAATATGTATACCTTTAGTTAGACAAAGGTAAAGTTTAAGTCATAAATTGGCGAAGAATAAGATAATTCATAAATTTACATAACATACCCGCCTCGGAACAGACTTTGTCTAGTGAGGTGGGTAAAAGAAATCTATGTACACACATGAAAATAAAATAAACGCCCGGATTGCCGGCACTGAAACTGAAATTGAACTGAAGCTTAAATTTAAATAATAACGTTCACACGATAAACAATATTCTTGGACAATGAGCATCATAAGTTTAATTAAACATTATTTTGGAAATAGCTTCGTAAAAAAGTTAAAGTATTAATTGTGTCATCTGATAAACGGCTTCTGATATTGGACACAAGGTAGCCAGCGGCTGAAAAAGCTCGTTCAGCTTCCACGCTGGTTGGCACAATAGTCATAAGCGCATTGTAAGTGAATTGAAGGTATGTGCCTTTTAATCCACCGGACTCGAAGTAATTCAGAGTAAGTGAGGGTAAATCTGTAGTTGCTCTCTTTCAGCTTTAAAAGATCTTGAATAACCATCATTTTTAGTGTCTTGCCGTAATTCATAACCATAAATTTGATAGAATTAGACGATGTTGGTAAGTTAAAACCCCCGGCTTTAAAAAGATCTCGCTAATCCGACAAGGTACAGAAAACTCGGAATGGTAAACCATCTTTAGACACCATTCGTGATACCCTCTTTTATACGGTTTTGTTTTGGCTTGAAAAATGGTCAATGATTTTATTTATTGATGGTTGAGGTTCACAATGAGCCGATGTGGAAGAACTGGACGTCGATGCAGTTGTAGAAGTTTCTCTGTAATCCCGCCAGTCCAGCGGGATCCCGCAAAATTTTCGACCGAGATTAGTCCCGCAAAATGTCTGCGGGATCTCGGTATTTCGGGATCCCGGTATACCGGGATTGCATTCCCTACTTACCATTAAAGATAAATGGGGCGATAGTACTTATAAAAAACCACTGGTACATAGTTACAGCATACGTCTTACAGAAAAAAGGGCTGATAATACCCAAAATAACAAATAAGTATGGAAGCCGAACGCTGGAGTACTGTGTACCAGTAATTTTTAATAAGCTCAAAAATAAAATTGTTTTTTTCAGGAAATAAGAGTTTAAGCATGAAAACTGTAAAGATGTGGCTTATAAATGAAAAATCTGTATATCTATAAAAAAATAGAGCAAACAAAGAAGAAAAGGAAAGACATTATTTGAAAGTTTTAATTCTAATATAAATGGATAAACTTTTTTTTCCTTTCACTAACAAGCTTTTTATTTCCAGAAAAAAAATAACATTTTTCACTTAGTTAACTAGAATTTTAATTCTATTGCATTGTGCTACAGTACAATGTTATTCACTTTCAATGTGTGTTATCGTATATGTATTACTTTTGAATGTGTGTTATCTGTGTGCTATATTGTCTTGTACTTTTGAATGTACGTTATCGTATTGTCATTCAAAGTGTTTGTGTACTTGGGACGATTTAGTGAGTTCTATGATTGTATGTAAGAGTCTGTTATTTATTTTATATAACGGGAGATAATGAATTTAAGATATAAATATTGTATTATAATTGTATATTGAGATAGAACCTGCAGACAAGCAGCCATGTGGTAGCTTCGTAGGACTATCTATACAATGTTTTAAAAAAAAATGTAATAATTTTCAATCAATACAGGTCAGCTTTTAAAAAAAATATACATATATATTTTTTTGTAATTGTTGTACCTATTTATTTAACATAAATTAACTGATTTATAATATCTGGAATGTTCTCACATCTGTAAAAACCCAGTAGAAATAAATATTCACCGAATTTAAGATATTTTTTTAAATTTGTACAACAATTGGTTCTGTTAATAAATAACTTGTTTTAAAACTATTTACACCTATAGGTCGGTAATTTATTTCTTGATGCTTGTTGATAATTAGTTTTCTCATAGTATTGATTCATATTTTTTAGTATAAGTTAAGTTGTTATGAATTGAATAAAGAAATGATATTCAGTTATTGGTCCCCTTTCCAAAGTTATTGGCCATGCCATGCTATGTTTATTGGCCCCCCTTTCCACAGTAATTGGCCATGCCATGCTATGTTTATTGGCCCCCCTTTCCAAAGTTATTGGCCACGCCATGCTATGTTTATTGGGTCCCCATTCCACAGTTATTGGCCATGCCATGCTATTTTTATTGGCCTCCCTTTCCACAGTTATTGGACCCTTTTCCACATTATTGGCCCCCTTTACACAGTTATTGGCCCCTTTCCACATTATTGGCCCCCTTTACACTGTTATCAACCCCATTTACACTTTATTGGCCCCCTTTCCACATTATTGGTTATGCCATGCTATGTTTATTGGCCCCCTTTTCCACAGTTATTGGCCTCCTTTCCACATTATTGGCCCCCTTTCTACATTGTTGCCCCCCTTTCCACAGTTCTGTTCCTATTTCACAGTTATTAGCTTCCTTTCCACATTATTTGCCCCTTTCCACAGTTACTAGCCCCTTCCACATTATTGGCTCCCCTTTCCACAGTTTTGCCTCCTTTTCCACAGTTATTGGCCCCCTTTCCACAGTTATTAGCCATTCCATGCTGTATTTATTAGCCCCTTTTCCACAGTTATTAGACCCCTTTCCACATTATTGGCCCCCCTTCGACATAATTGCCCCCTTCCACATTATTTGCCCCTTTCCACAGTTACTGGCCCCTTCCAGATTATTGGCTCCCCTTTCCATAGTTCTTCCTCCTTTTCCAAAGTTATTTACCCCCTTTCCACAGTTATTAGCCTCCTTTCCACACTATTGACCCACCTTCGATATAATTGTCCTCTTTACAAATTATTTGCCCCTTTCCACAGTTACTGGCCCCTTCCACATCATTGGCCCCCCTTTCCACAGTTCTGCCTCCTTTTCCAAAGTTATTTACCCTCTTTCCACAGTTATTAGCCCCCTTTCTACATTATTGGCCCACCTTCGACATAATTGTCCTTTTTACACATTATTTACCCTCTTTCCACAGTTATTAGCCCCCTTTTCACATAATTGGCCCACCTTCGACATAATTGTCTACTTTACACATTATTTGCCCCTTTCCACAGTTACTGGCCCCTTCCACATCATTGGCCCCCCTTTCCACAGTTCTGCCTCCTTTTCCAAAGTTATTTACCCCCTTTCCACAGTTATTAGCCCCCTTTCTACATTATTGGCCCACCTTCGACATAATTGTCCTTTTTACACATTATTTACCCTCTTTCCACAGTTATTAGCCCCCTTTTCACATAATTGGCCCACCTTCGACATAATTGTCTACTTTACACATTATTTGCCCCTTTCCACAGTTACTGGCCCCTTCCACATCATTGGCCCCCCTTTCCACAGTTCTGCCTCCTTTTCCAAAGTTATTTACCCCCTTTCCACAGTTATTAGCCCCCTTTCTACATTATTGGCCCACCTTCGACATAATTGTCCTTTTTACACATTATTTACCCTCTTTCCACAGTTATTAGCCCCCTTTTCACATAATTGGCCCACCTTCGACATAATTGTCTACTTTACACATTATTTGCCCCTTTCCACAGTTACTGGCCCCTTCCACATCATTGGCCCCCCTTTCCACAGTTCTGCCTCCTTTTCCAAAGTTATTTACCCCCTTTCCACAGTTATTAGCCCCCTTTCTACATTATTGGCCCACCTTCGACATAATTTTCCTTTTTACACATTATTTGCCCCTTTCCACAGTTACTGGCCCCTTCCACATCATTGGCCTCCCTTTCCACAGTTCTGCCTCCTTTTCCACAGTTGTTGGCCATGCTATGCTATATTTATTGACCACCCAAAATACATTCGCTTCACATCTCTCACTAATTGATCTTTAGCACCAGCCTTCTTTAGTTTACCAGTGTTTTTAATGTAATATAATAAAACAAGTTACTTGTAACAATAAATTAAAAATAGTTGCCAATAAAAATGTGCGGTAAAAAAATGAAGACAATGTTGGTAGTTCTTATTCGAAGTATGATACAGTTAAAAGTGACCGAGGAGGATAGGGTCCCATTAGCGCAGTTGGTAGAGCATTGTCCCGGAAAGACAAGGGTCCTGGGTTCGAGTCCCAGATGTGACCGTTTCCTTTTCTGATTTTTCTGTTTCAGATTTTCGTTTAAAAATCACTAATATTGTCTTCAATATTTAAATAAATTAAAATGTACAAGACTAAAGGCTAAATTGAAAAAGACGAATGATAACGCAACAGTTTCCTTCTGACATTGACATTGTATTGCACCGATCACCAGCCACCGTGAACATAATACTGCGCAATAAGAACATGTTCTTTACTCGGTCGGGTACACAAGTGTCAAGAGAGCGTTCTTTGCAATCTTCGACCTTTAGGTATCTTTGACATCAATCTGCCACCACCGTCATCTGTAGGATGAGAGTGAAGTTTGCGCCAGTGCTGAATCGGACTGCTCGTTGATTGATGTTGATTGTTGTAGATATGGTGATTGGATTATTCTTAATTTTCATTCTCTTTTCTTACACTACTGTTGTAGTCTTGTAACACTTGCCTCTTTAACATCTTGCTTCATTTCATCCAAATTTTCTTGGTACACTGCCTTGACGCAACAGCCTATGGAATCTTTTCTTGGTACACTTCCTTGACGCAACAGTTTATGGAATATTTTCAGCATCCCTCTTTCAATTTCTTGAAGGTTCTCTTGGGGCGGATGAGGTATTTTTCTAATAACTTTGTGTCATCTTGATGATCTTCACTATCTTCCGCTGTACTAGGATTTGATCCAGATTCTTGGGCATCAAGCGGAAAGGAATTCATAATTTTATTTTCGTTTTCTGTGTTATTATCATTCACTATTGTAAAAAAGAAATCATTTTAAACAACACGTTAAATTCATCTTTTTTTTATTTCCATGCCATTTCCATTCCATGTCATTTCCATTCCATATCATTTCCATTCCATGTCATTTCCATCGTTGTCATTTCCATTCCATGTCATTTGGATCCCACGTCATTTCCACCCCATGTCATTTCCAGTCCATATCATATCCATTCCGTGTCATTTCCATTCCGTGTCTTTTCCATTCCATGTTATTTCCATCCCATGTCCTTTTCAATCAATTTAATTTCCAACTTTGTCATTTCCTTCACATGTCATTTCCATCCCACGTCATTTCCATTACATGTCATTTCCGTTCCATGTATTTCCATTTCATGTCATTTCCATCCCATGTCATTTCCCAATCAATTTCGTTTCCAACATTGTCATTTCCATCGCAAGTCATTTCCATCTCATGTCATTTCCATTCCATATAATTTCCATTCTATGTCATTTCCATCCCATGTCATTTCCAATCAATTTCATTTCCATTTTTGTGATTTCCCTCCCATGTCTTATCCATCCCATGTCACTTCCGTTTCAATTCATTTCCATTCCATGTCATTTCCATTGCATGTCATATCCATTCTATAGTCATTGCAATCAATTGCATTTCCATCTTTGAATTTATGTACTTGCTAGTAACTATTTACTTAGCCGTAGTTTCAATACTCATCTTTTTGTATAATCAAATTTATTTTTACACATTTTAATGAATATTTCAAAGCTACATATCTCGTTGTAGAAATGACGGACCAAACTTAAAATAACAGCATTTAATTTAAAAAAATCATATAGCAAAGCTGTTATTTCCACAATAAAAATCTAATAATCAGTATATTTTTCTGTTATTGGTTATATTTGATAACGTGAAAATACAAAATAGCATTAATTTATCAACAAAACAAAACGGCGCTGTACATTCTATTTATGTTGCTTTATAACACTTTAAACGTTTTTTACAACAAACACGGAGAAAGATGAGTACTGCTAATTTATTAGGAATCTCTTCAAAGGATTGGTAATCCGGTTAAAAACGGGATTGCAGGCCCTTAATCATTGAATATATAGGTTTCCTGATAAATTAAAAAAAATACGAAAATATTATCACGATGTCCGAACATGTGTACATAAAAGTCATAATATTTTGGCATTTCCTTATTATATGTTATCAAGACAAATGCAGGTACACGAACACGTGTTCCAATATATTAGAAATTTACTAAACAAAATATTAGAAACGGCGTAATACCGCTTTTAACCGGATTACAAATAAAGTTATAATTTTCGAAAAGATTAAACTGAAATGAATTCTAGTTTCTAAGATGAAACATTTCGCCATTGTTTATGTTTAGATATTAAACTAATGTGAACTCGTATTCATTCCCCGTAAATTCTCTTGCTAGGGACATAACTAAGAAATACGAGGAAATAAATCATAGAAGCGCAGGAAGTGGCAAACAGAATGACCCAAATCTTCCATTGCGTTAATATTTTTAGGTCCAGCACCAGTCTCAAACATTAAGGACACAAATATTTATGACTTCATTTGAAACATGTATGGCAGCAACCATTATCTACGCTTTATTTACAATAAAACAATACAAAACATACTTTGTTATTTCCGTCCCATGTCATTTCCATTCCTTGCCATTTCCATCCCATATCATTTCTATTCCATGTTATTTCCGTTCCATGTCATTAACATTCAATTTGGATTCCATCTTTGTCATTTCCATCCCATGTCATTTCCATTCCTTGCCATGTTCATCCCATGTCGTTTTAATCCCATATCATTTCTATTCCATGTCATATCCGTTCCATGTTATTTCCATCCCATATCATTTCGATCCCAAGTCAATTCTAGTCCATGTCATTTCCGTTCTATTTCATTTCTATCCCATGTCATTTCCATTCTATGTCATTTCCATCCCATGTAGTTTCCATTCCATGCCATTTCCATTACATGTTTTATTTATTTATTTATTTTATTATAAGAACTTGTTGAACATTTATACATATTTGTGATAATTCATCCGCCATGCTAGGGATGTCCCTGTGTTATGGCGGGTGATGTTTACAGATTGTATTTATAAAATAAGTTAATTATAAGTTATAAAGTTATGCAAATTAGATTAAAATATAAGTTAATTAGATTAAACAATTAAATTAAATAATAAGTAAGTAATAAAACTATACAAATTAAATTAAATTAAAAGTTATTAAATTATACAAATTTAATTGCATTTCAAATATTAAAATCATGGTGTCTAAATGTATTTATAGTAAAAAAAAATAGTATTATATATTAATAATAATTGATAATTAGTTGATAAAATTATAATATAATTTAATTTATGTACCAATTTTTATATATTGTGGTCTCCAAGAGAACTTATCCATTTTGATATTAGTTTTTTAAATTTATGTGGTTGGGTTTCGGTTTTTAAGTTTTCAGGGAGAAGGTTAAATATTTTGGGAGCTAGGTACATGAAATGTCTTCGAGGTGACGTGGTATGTAGTGTAGGTACGTTGTAGTGTCGGTTGGTTATTGTTCTGGTGGTGTAATTGTGGTGTACGAGGGTTTTTTTCTTATATTTGTACAAAAATGCATTAGAGTAAATTGTATGTGGAGTTGCCGTATGTTTCAGACATTGTATTCAGTGAAGAGTCGAGTGGAGGAGTATCTTGTCGGTCGCTTGTTGATAGTACGTATTATCGTTTTTTGGGCTTTTTGTAATGGATCAATAAGATAGTGTGCACAACCGCCCCAAATTCTGATGCCGTGAAATAGCACAAAAATGCGCTATATAAATGTTATGTTATGTTATTGTAATTATTATTAATGAAGGGTAAAACAGCAAACAGTAAATATATGAAAAATAGTGTCTGCGTGAAAAGTCGTAAACTTTTTAATAAAAGCGTGTTTTTCAGAAGGGATCTGCCAGGTAAGTATATTTTTTCGGTATATGTGTATAAATAATACGTTTAGGAACTCGTAATAAATTGTAGAGCGCCCTTGACGTGAACGGCGAAAAAACGGCGCTATACAAATTATCCAATTATTTTTATGACTCCAACAACAAGTTGAGTGTGACTAATTTGTACATTCGCAGTAACGTAGTAACAACATGCTATCGTGGTTTTTCATACCCGTTCTTCGTTGCGGACGTGTTTTAACCGCTCCGGTTTGTTTGATCCTTTCAGAAGGTTTCCCTTGCTAAGAGATCGCTGAAAATTGTTCAGCATCCGTGTTTTATATAGTGCTTACCTTCTTATTTCACGAAATGTGCGTAACTTCTACCGTTTAGCCGGAATTTGCAATTATTATAGCATTTTAAACCGATTAATTTTTAAAAGTGAAGCTAGAACGAAGATTTCTCAATGCAGTCGAAGATTTTATACCTGACTCAAGTGTCAAGTGGTGTTGGGAATTACGGGACCTTTTCAACCGAGGATGTCTGCATGGAGGACAGATAAGCCATATTTTGTTTAAAGTTTTTGTCTTTGTTTTTATTTTCTGTTTTTGTTTATGTATTTTGTTACAGATGACACTCATAAACTTCACTTTGACTTTGGTTCAAGATTTTGCTTATGATAGCCTGCGATAAGCGAGCCCTAAGGGTCTGAGACAGAGGTGTGAAATCGTCGGATCACGACAATAGAAAGAATGTATTGGAGCCAGGAAGGAGTCTGAAAGGGTCGAGAGGATGCACTAGGTGGCATGAAAGGCTGGGAGGTGACTGGAGAGACTAAGGTAAACTAGGATGAGGTGATTTTGCACAGCGGTGCTGCCAAGGTCTGTTATCTATGTGAGGATATTGTGTCGGCGCTCTTTATTGGCAGCAGACACATGTCAGCGCTATATTAGCGGCGGACACATGCCTGAACCGATGACGAGCCTCGTGCTGGCACAGTTGGTGGACGGGGTAGTCTCTCTCCCTGCAGCAGCTGGTACAGTTCCTTCGCTACCTAGGACTCTTGCAGCAGAGTCTCCATCTTCTGTCTTCGTCGAGCGTCACAGCGGTGCTGCCAAGGTTTGTTGTCTATGTGAGGATGTTGTGTCAGCGCTCTTTATTGGCAGCAGATACATGTCAGCGCTATATTGGCGGCAGACACATGCCTGAACGGATGACGAACCTCGTGCTGGCACAGTTGGTCTAAATAACAAATGTAGATCCTAGGAAATAAATTGTACAGCGCCCTTGAGGTGATTTTTCACAAAAACGGCGCTATACAAATTATCCAATTATTATTATTATTATTATTATATGCTAATTGGGATTGGCAGAGAGCATAGTAGACTGTTTTCAGTATTGTAGGAGTAAGGATATTTCTTAATGTTCGAAAAACATAACAGAGCTTGCGAATTCGGGGAGTTAGGCTGGCTAAGTGCTGATCCCAACGAATATGATGATCAATTAGGACCCCTAGGTATTTTATATGGGATACTTTTTCTAAGTTTGGGCAAGTACAGGAAAAATAAGGTCTTGGACAAGTGTGAATTGTTATTTTCTGATTGTTAGTAGGTTAGGTTGCAACAGATAGACTGAAGGTTAGGAATTTTGTTTTACCAGCGTTGAGGGTCGGGAGATTATCATCTAACCAATTTATTTACAAGGCCTATGTCGTGTTGAGCTATGTCAAATGCTCCTTTCCAGTCTTTATGACGAGCTATGAGTACAGTGTCGTCTGCAAAGGATATTAGTTTTCCGGTTATGGGTAGGTTACAGAGTTTGTTGATGTAAATGAGGAACAAAATAGGGCCTAGGACACTCCCTTGTGGGACTCCGAATTGAATTGGTAGAGGGTTACTTTCAGCTGTGTTGTTAATTTTTACAGTTTATGATCTACCAGTTAGGTATGAGGAGAACCAGTTAAGAATTGAGTCCCAGATGCCTATTTGAGATATCCTTTCTAGAAGTATGGGGTGGGAAACCGTGTCAAATGCTTTGGCTAAATTTAAAAATATGGCTAGGCAGGAATCGCCTTCATCCAGGCTATTAGAGATGTTCTCAGTCAAATCTAAGATTGCAGATTCTGTACTAATTTTTTTTGGAAGCCAAACTGATTGGGCGAGAGAATCTTCTGGGTTTCCAAATGGGAGATAAGTCTACTTTTGACAATTTTTTCGATGATTTTTGATAGGACACTTAGCAAAGAAATGGGTCTGTAGTTTTCGATATTTGTTTTATCGCCACTCTTATAGATTGGGATAACCGTAGCATGTTTTAGTTGGTTGGGGAAGGTACCACTTTTGAAACTTAGATTAACAATGTGTTTTAACGGTGTGGTAAATAATTGAGCTGTGTTTTAGTATGTAAGGTGAAATTTTGTCATTTCCTGCAGCACTATTTGTTTTTATAGAGAGTATAGTGTCAACAATTTCTTTGGTGGATGTGGGGGCTAGGATAAGTGTGGGATGTAGAAAGTTCTGTTGTCTTTCCCTTAAAGCTAGAAGATTTTGGGTTTTATTTGTGGCTTTCAGAATTTTGTTGGCTAAGTTTGTGCCGATATTACTAAAATAATGGTTGGCGTGATCAGCTAAGGTTTCTGGGTCTTCGTGAACTTGGATATTTTTCCCATTTATAACTAGTGATTGAATGTTTAGTGAGTTTTTTTTATTTTCTGATATGTCGTTGACTACGTTCCAAATTACTTTGCTGTCATATCCTGATTCTTCAATTTTTTTCTTATAATATTTTTGTTTGGTTATTATTATCAGGTTATTGCAAATGTTACGATACTTTTTATAGAAACGTGAGAATTGGGGGTCAGGGTTATTTAGTGCTTGTTTATGGAGTCTGTCTCTTTTACGTATGCAGAAGATAAGGCTGTTCGTAATCCAAGATTTCAACTTCTTGTTTTTGTTGGAGGCTGTTTTGGTGGGGAAAGACGCGTAATTAATGTGGGCAGTTAGTGATGCAGAAAACGTTTCGAGAGCTGTGTTGACATTTTCAGAAAGCAGGGTAGACTCCCATTTTTCTAGTTCTACTGCCTTTATCAGATGATCCATATTTACAATTTTATGAGTAGGATTACTGGGCTTAGGGGGAGGAGATTTTGAATTTTGTAATTCTAGGATCGTTGAGTAGTGGTCTGTTACAGTAGATTCGAATACAATTGATTTAGCAGATCGCTTTGTTTTGACCATGATGTGATTTATGCATATCTTAGTAGTGAGTGTGACTTGGGTAGGTATGTTGATGCCATGCAGGCCCACTAGGTTTAGGTATTTTGTTGTATGAGAGCTGGCTTCGTTTAGGATGTCTATGTTGATATCACCGATTATGATGAGATCTTTAGTTGAGTCTTCGATTTTTTTTTCGAGTGAGTAGAGAAAAGAGGAGACATTATTGAGCTTAGGGGAGCGATATATTGCGAAGACATTTAAGTTGTCAATAGTGACTTTAAGGCAATTTGCATGGTCAACTGAAATTTCAGACACTATAGGGTTTAAGGCACCGGTGCGTAGTCGGGATACACGCCAAACGCGCGCCCAACATTTGTATACGGTTGACATCTGACGGCCGGCATAGTCCAGTGGTAACGCATTGGACTGCCATTCCGAAGGTCGCGGGTTCGAACCCGGCGTGCGCAAATAAATTTTATTTGATTAATTTGTGTTATTTCACAATTAATTAATTAAAATAATATATAGTATATTTGCGGCACGTTCCAGAGTGGAAGATACTACCAGTGTCGCCCTGGTGTAAGACCACCATTCAGAATTCAGAATTCAGAGATCTGAATAGCCAGGTACTTCCCCACCTTCCTCTTTCCCTTCCCCACTTACCTTCAGCCTCACAACATCCCCTAATTGGGGATGCCATAGTCTCACTGGCTCCAGACGGGAGCAGTTGGGACTCTTGTGAGGTATTCACTATAAAAAAAAAAAATTGTCACATGAGAACGGGTCGCTTCTACGATTCGTTCTTAGGTTCAACAGCTCGGCTGTGGAACGAACTGCCGGCCTCTGTGTTTCCTCCCTCCTACAACATGGGACTCTTCAAGACCCATGTTCACTCCTTCCTCTCCACAAAAAGACCCTCCACACAGCATCCCCAAAGATGACATAGGCCCTGAGGGAAATTATTTTCTTCAGGGCCTCCTGTGTAAAGTTAATATAAAAAAAAGTAAGATTTGACATAAACTAAGACCCCATCGGATTGGGACATGTGCCGAGTTGTATTGAACACGGAGTAGTTGTTGATTATTTTCGGGATATAATTTGCATTTATCCAGCACTCTGACAGCACAATTATATCAAATTCATTCCCTAATTCAGTTAGGAGTACAAGTAAATTGTCAAAGTTTTTATTGAGGCTGCGGATATTCATGGCAAATATTTTTAGTGCTTTAGGTGTGGAGATAATTTTTTTATATTCATTTATATCATTTGTCGTTTGAACCTTGATGTTTAGTAAGTTATCGAAAGGGTTATTTGGGTCCATTATAAGCGTATGTGTATGGTGGGGGCTCGAATTCATCAGTAACATTGTGAGTTAAGTGGATGTATAAAGATAATGGAAAACCATAGCAATTGATATTTAAGATGTGTTTTTGCAGATGTTTAGTTACTCTAGTGCTTAGTAGAATTATATGAATCAACGGAATTAGAACAATAGGAAGAGTGTTAAAACAGTTATATTTATAAAAATAAAAATGGAACAATTTAAGTTCATCGAAAAGTAAAAGACATTGAGATAATCAAAAAAGATAAAACAGGTATTTATAAAAATAAAAATGGCACAATTTAAATTCATCAAAAAATATGAGACATTGAGATAATCAAAATAGTTAAAACAGATGTATATAAAAATAAAAATGGAACAATTTAAATTCATCGATGAATAAAAGACAATGAGATAATGAAAATAGTTAAAACAGATATTTATAAAGATAAAAATGGAACAATTTAAATTCATCGAAAAATAAGAGACATATAGATAATCTAAATAGTAAAAGTAGATATTTGTAAAAATAAAAATGGGATAATTTAAATTCATCAAAAAATATGAGACATTGAGATAATCAAAATAGTTAAAAGAGATGTATTTACAAATTAAGATGGAATAATTTAAGTTCATCGACAAATAAGAGACATTGAGATGATCAAAAAAATTAAAACAGTTATTTATAAAAATAAAAATGGAACAATTTAAATTCAACGAAAAATAAGAGATATTGAGACAATTGAAAAAATTAAAACAGGTATAAATAAAAATAAAATTGGTATAATTTAAATTCATCGAAAACTAAGAGACGTTGAGATAAACAAAATAATTAAAACAGAAGTGTATAAAAATAAAAATGGAACAATTTACATATATTCATCGAAAAATAAGAGACACAATAATCAAAATAGTTAAAACAGATATCATGATTTAAAATATTAATACATAGGAAATGGTTGAAACAATTATTATAATTATAGTTCATGCGACAGTTAAGAGAATTATAGAAGACTTTAGTTATTTGGAGAAGTAGAGTTATTCAAATTAATTGTATAATAATTACCAAGGGATGTAAGAAAATTAATAAATATACCACATATAAGAGAATTAGCAAAATTAAAATTATTATGAAAAGTGAAAAAAGTGCAAGAATAAAAACAATCACTAGGATAGACGGAATCAAGTGGTTTGAAATTATGAAATTAATTGGAATAGTTGTATGTGAGCAAAGTTGACTGAGAAAAGAAAATAAATAAAAATTATTACAGATAAGCAGATTAGTTAATGGATTTTTTTTTGTTGACTTCCAGTCACATTTTTTTAATGTCCGATTCATACGAGATTCTAAGGATTTTAGAGTCCTCAGACTTACGAACATACACCTGACCATTTTTCGTCCATGCGAATTTATAGTTTATTTTTTTTTATTTTAGCCTGTTGTTTTGTTTGAGCCAGGAGGAATTTTTTTCTTGAAGTCAGGTGGTTGGATATATAGATGGGTGTACTGTGACCCATCTGAGTATGTGGTAGTCCTATGGATGAAGCAGTAATTCAGCCTTTGGTTTTAAAGTGTTCTTTTAGTTTAGCCAGGAATAAATCTCGCATTAGTTTAGAGCTGAGGGTGATTATTATATCTCTTGGTTTTGAACGAGAATCATCGGAGCGGTTTCTGCCTCCCACCCGCACCACAGAGGTCGCGTCTTCGGGCTGTACTACCGATTTTATGACGTTTGTGGATAGGTTGTGAAATATAGTAACTAGATTTTCATGTGGATTTTCCGGGAAGTTGCGCAATTCTAGGTTGTTCGACTGAGACTCGTATTCCTGATTATCAATTTTATTCTCAAGGTACTCCACTGTTTTTTTGAGGTCTGGTTGTTCTTTTTTGAATGTTTCGAATTCAGTTTCAATTTTTTGGTTTTGGATTATGGTTAGATCGATTTTTTTTATTAGGTCATCGTATTGTTTGCTGATGAAATCAATACTTTTTTGCGTTTCTCCCTTGAATAATTTGATTTGTGTTAAGATTTCTTTTTTATTGTTATCCATTTTTTTTATCGATGTGTTGAATTATTTTTTCAATTTTTATTTCATCGAGTTCAAGCGCACTTTTACCTCTAGTTGTCATGGTGAATTATTTTTTCAATTTTTATTTCATCGAGTTCAAGCGCACTTTTACCTCTAGTTGTCATGGTGAATTATTTTTTCAATTTTTATTTCATCGAGTTCAAGCGCACTTTTACCTCTAGTTGTCATGGTGAATTATTTTTTCAATTTTTATTTCATCGAGTTCAAGCGCACTTTTACCTCTAGTTGTCATGGTGAATTATTTTTTCAATTTTTATTTCATCGAGTTCAAGCGCACTTTTACCTCTAGTTGTCATGGTTTTTAGGTAATTTAGGTAATGTGAAGTTGATTTAAATTTTAAGTGAGTTATTTATTGGAATAGGTTATTTATAATATTTATTTGAATAATTTATGCTTTTGTTGATTTATTTATTAACTGTAGTGACATCTGTGGCAAAGACTTTACAGTAGTGCTTTTGATTATAAATAAAATAAAAATCCTGTTGGTTAGGTTGAGTTTCGAACGTCCGCCCGCCCCGTTTATATAAATTTCAACTGGTGTGACCGATTTATCCACAGGACTACTCCCAAGTTAAGAGTTAGCGACAGTATAGTCCTTTATATATTATAAATCGCCTTTGGAAGATTACAATGTTATTTAAGATTTTTTGTTTTCACTGTTCAACAATCTTTCATAAACAATTAACTATTGTTTTTTGTTTGTTTTATATGATATTCACTTTCACTGTATTCTTCACATCCACTAATTTCATTGCCTAATCGAGGTTACGACAGTCTATTAGTAAAACTTTAGTGTTGGGAATAAAAACAAAGATTTTAAATTATTAAACTAAATAACTGAGTATAAAAACATCAATTTCAAACTGAAATAACACTTCCACAGAATAAATCGTGGACGATTAATCCAATAGTATCACTTTTCACTTGTTAATTTGCGTTTTTGGTTGTTTTTTTAGATATTATTAACAGGAGTTTTGAAAGAATACTTCGTGATTGTTATTGTTGTCACATTTGAAATGAAATGTAATTTATATTACATGTAATTTCCATTTCATTGAATTTCCATGACATTATATTTCCGTCCCATGTCATTTCCATTCCATGTCATTTCCATCCCATTTCATTTCTATTCCATGTCATTTACATTCTTTGTCATTTAATATTCATGTCATTTCGATCCCATGTCTATTCCATTCCATGTCATTTCCATTCTATGTCTTTTCCATTCCATTTCATTTCCATTACATGTAATTTCTATCCCATGTCATTCCCATTCTGTGTCATTTCCTATTAATGTCATTTTCATTCCATTGATATATTATTTTTATTCAAAATTATCAAATCTCTCATTGACAGCCCTGAATTATTGGAATTAATTTATATGAATGTACCTGCCAGACAAACTCGAAGCATAGACACTTTTAAATGTAACAATAACCTCAATACTAACTACTCTTTGTACTCACCAATTCCAAGAATCCATCACCTTACAAACAAATATTGTAAACTTATCGACATATTTGGTGTTAATAACTTTGAGAGTTTCAAAAGGCAACTAATTTTAGACCTTTTTGCTAGTTATTAACTTGTAGTATTTATTAGCTTCTTACTTTAGGTCTAGCCTTCTTACTTTGATTTACTTTACCATATTATTTTCTAATTACCTTATGAGTAAATTATATCTAGCTATTTTATCCATGTACATGTTACACTTTTATACATATACTGTCAACTTACTATGTAAAAGCCCAATAGGGCGTTAATAAATAATAAATAAATGTCTATTCCATTCCATGTCATTTCCATCCCATGTCATTTCCATTCAATGTCATTTCTATCCCATGTCACTTTCATTCTATGTCATTTCCGATCCATGTTATTTCCGTTTCATATCATTTCCATCCCATGTCATTTCCATTCTATGTCATATCCATCCCATGTCATTTCCATTCAATGTCATTTCCATTACATGTCATTTATATTCTATGTAATTTCCATTTCATTTCATTTCCATGACATTATATTTACGTCTCATGTCATTTCCATTCCATGTCATTTCCATCCCATTTCATTTCCATTCGATGTCATTTCCATTACATGTCATTTATATTCTATGTAATTTCCATTTCATTTCATTTGAATGACATTATATTTCCGTCCCATGTCATTTCCATTCCATGTCGTTTCCATCCTATGTCATTTCCATCCCATGTCATATCCTTCCCATGTCATTTCCATTCAATTTCATTTCCATTCAATTTCAGTTCTTTCCATCCCACGTCATTTCCATCCCATGTCGTTTCCATTCCATGTCATTTCTATTCTATCGAATGTTATTTCCGTTTTCAGTTCCTCGGAGCATTTTCCATTGAAATAGCGGTAGAACCAGGACAGCAGTCCCACCTGACTTGAGGCTTCCTCGATTGGGGTATCCTTGCGTTGCTGAACTTTGGGCTAGTATTTACTCTTCCACCAGGACTATAAAGAGTATCTCATTTTAATTTCAATAATATTATTTACAGAATTGTGTTTTTATCACCGAGAGCGCTGCGATTTAAAAAATGGGTCAAAATCATTATTTTTAATTGGTTGTTATCCTTTGGTTACTAAAGTCAAGAGGAAAATGATAAAAATATTATTAATATTGCATGATGTCATTTCAATAAATGGTAAATACGCCTTGATTACAAACAAATACACATATTATAATAATTAATCTCCATACCATTTTAATGTAGCTGCTAATGCTCGACAAATTTTAAATATGTCAAATGAATAATGTAGTTAATTCTAATGACTACATTTTAGAGCTCGCATTTGGATACTAGTGATCCTTCAGTAAAATGATGTAATACTTCCCGTAGATTTCCACCATCCTTCCTTAAGCATGACCATTAAGAACAACCGCCTCAACACAGACTCTAACACTGTTCCTCATTACTCATATAATTATGTACGCATATGTCAATAATATCACAATTTATAGATGAATTAAAAAATATATTATTCAATTTTAGAAACAAAAATAATGTTATTGTTGGGGATATCAATTTAAATATCGCAAACGGCTACTCTAGTATGGATAAAGATAAGTACCTCAATATGTTAGCGGAACTCAACTATTTATCGTGCGTAAATTCATATACTAGGAACGTTCCAGGTCAACGACCTTCATGTTTAGATTTGTACAAATATTCCTAATATCCACAATATAAAATCAGCTGTCATTCATACTAATATTACTGATCATTACTCATGTATGTTTATCCATAAATTTAGAAATCCAATATTGCCATCATTTAAACAAAATAATACCTCAAAAAAAGGACTCGATATGGATACATTAAAAAATAAATTAGAATCGGAAAATTGGATAGAATTTTTTCAATGTAATGATGTCAATGTTTGTTGTAAAATATTTGAAGAAAAAATTTCCAAATACATAAATGACTCATCAAATAATATAATACCCAAATCCAAACTATCTAAATTCAAACCTTTAAAACCATGGATTACTCACGGCTTAATAGTATCTGTACGACATAAGCAAGCTCTATACAAATTGACTACTCAACAACCAAATAATAAAAATTTACTCAATCATTTTAAAGCATATAAAAATAAACTTTCTTATATTATAAAACATACAAAAGAAAGTTATTATACACATAAGTTAGATCAGGCTGAAAATGAGAGTAAAAGAGTATGGACGGTGATAAATGAAATAATTGACAAAAAAAATACAGGAATAATGAAATCAGTGCTATTACTCATGATAACTCGAAAACATGTTGTAAAGAAAACCCATCAAAAGCTGCAAATATATTTAACACCTATTTTGCAAACGTAGGGAAAAATCTAGCCAATCTTATACATATTGACCCAAATATAACATCTCCAGACTGTAATATTGATGCTGAAAAAAATGGCAACATTTGAAATCACCACAGACGACGAAATAGTTTCTATTATAACTGATATGAAAGGAGGTTCTGCTCCGGGCTTTGATGCAATTACAGTTGATATTTTAAAAAACATTAAAAATTAATTTCCAAACCATTAATGCATATAATAAATACAAGTTTTCAAAGCGGAGTATCCCCATCAGTTTACAAACAAACTACCATTACTCCAATATTTAAATCAGGTAATCCAGAAGAAGTAAACAATTACCGACAAATATCAGTCATCTCAAAAATAGCAAAATTTTTTTAAAAAATAGTTAAAAAAAGAATGAGCCAATTTATAAAATGCAATGGTATAATTAATGAAAACCAGTTCGGTTTTATGGAAGGGAGAAGCACACAGGATGCAATTGCAAAATTGAGTAGCCTAGTATATAATTCTTTAGATAAATCATTAAAATGCCTTGGAATTTTCATAGATCTCAAAAAAGTCCAAAATACGTTCACTACTTACATCTAGAAGTAATATTGTTTAAATCTTGTGTTGTTTCTTAATAATTTATTTACCTTAATACTAACATGTACATAATTGAACTAGAATTCCCTCACCAAACACAAGACCATTGTCTCTTTATGGTGAGGAAAGGCTACTTTAATTTCTATTGTTTTATATCTTGTTTATATCCTGTATACTTATCTATGTAAAAAATATTTTTTTCAAATATTAAACATAATAAAAAAATAAAATAAATGTCAAAGCAGAATATCCACTGATAATAAAACAATTAGAAAGTGCAGATTAGTATTTTTTAGACAATAACAACAATGTTAACCATAATCTTGAATCTTTTTACTCCGTCATCTACACGGCTATCAATAAATACATACCTTCAACTCAAATCAAACTTTTCAAATGGTTTGATAATTTTACTTAGGACGGGTTGTTTAATTTTTATTTTTTATTATCAAGTTCTGCGAAAGTTCTTTTCAACTTTCGTTATTATTTCAGTTCTGTCAAGCAACTAGCCTATAGTGATATAATAACAGAACTTGAATAGGACTTTCACAGAACCCGAAAATAAACGTCGAAATTTGATGAATTATCAAATTAAATGAAACAATCCATCTCTAATAAAAAGTGGAAAAAATCTGGCACAAAAATTTCAAGGACAGCAATTTTATCTCAGACTACAAAATATTTCACTGCTATAGAATTGATTAAAAATGCTTGTCAACAAATTATATCAAACACACATACTTCAGATGTCACAAAACTTTATAAACGCATAAATTCAGTAAGAAAAATAATTGTTATTACACACTTGTTTACTTCTTTGCTGATTTCTTCAAAAATGTGTTCACGAAGAGGACAACACGAATGATCAAATTACTCCCTTCCACCCAAAGGAATGAGTTCATATTCCTGCTTTTCATATTAATGTTTCTGATGTTATACGCAAAATAAAATCACTTGACATACAGAAAAAGTAGGGCTATTCATTAACTGTGTATCATTAGCAAAACCACTATGTCGAATATTTAACCAATCACTGTATTCTACATAACTGTTTCCCTGATTTACATATTGAAAAAAAACTGTTATTTAAAATCTGTATTTAAAAATACTCATGATGTTACAAATTACCGACCCATTTGCGTCAGTTCTAACCTTTCATACAAATTACCGACCCATTTGCGTCAGTTCTAACCTTTCATACAAATTCATGGCCACAAGTGGTGTCCCTCAAGGGTCGCATTTACGTACAATACTTTTTTTTTACTGTTTATGAATGATATCGTTACTATTTTTGATGATAATATGCTGCTTTTCGCCGATGATCTAAAGCTCTTTTAAACAAATAAAAATTATACCTGATTGTATTCAAATAACTCGCAAAATTTGGTGCAAATTTCACCAACTTTATTTAAACATTAGTAAATGTCACGTAATCAGATTTTTTAGATTAAATCAATCTTTTAATATTAAATTGAGGAGATGCTTAGTGCTAAATCACTATATTGATTAATCTTTATAACGAATAAGTGTACATTATGAATACCAAAAAATATGTTTTAGATAATTTGAAGGTTTTCATACCGTTTCCCGAATACAAATAAAAAAATAAATTACTCAGTAAAAAATATAAATGTTAGTTTGCCAATAGATAACTATAAATTACAACCACTTAATGAAAGAATTAAAACAATTAAAACTCGCAGATAGAAGACTCGTTTCCGACTTGACTTATATCATTTTTTTAATGGTATTATAGACAGTCCTGATTTATTAAGCCTAATTACCTACAACATACCAACTAGAACTACTCGATCAATTTTCTTTTCTAATTACAACAACAATATCAGAACTGAGTCATTTAGGTCCACACTTGTACCTAGATTTCATGTAGTTGGTAATAATTTCGCAGAAATTGTAGATGTGTTCAACTGCATGAAATATAGTTACAACAAGAACATACCTCAATAATCCCTGTTTCGGTATATAAATTTTAAAATGAATATTTCCATCGAATTTATAAATTATACTAACTTACTCGTACGTACCGAAACCAGAAATCTCAAACTATCAGATAGAAGTTATTTGACTGATATATTATTTTTATTTAAAATTATTAAATCTACAATTGACAGCCCTGAATTTTGGCATTGATTTATATGAATGTACCTGCCAGACAAAATCTAAGCAAAGACACTTCCTACGGTTACATCGTATACTCCTTTTTAGTTTTATTTTGTTTTTAACGCACATATTAATGACTGTATGCATGTACGAACATACATAATTTATATATTGTTATTTTCGTTGTTGTTTTTTAAATAAAAAAACCTTCTGTTGGCACTGTATTATGCAGTAAATCCTAAAAAATATGTATCACATAAAAGCCCATCAGAGCGTTTGAATGAATAAATAATATATTTTTTAAAAAAGAAACCATAATATTTTGATTAGACATTTTAAATAAATGAAAAGAAAATTCTTGGTTTTAAGTCACTATATTGGTATATTTTTACTGTCTACCGGTTTCGGTACCGCCGTACCATCATCAGGACTGTTATAAAAGTAATGCTTTCAAATACAGAAGTACACACATTTATATACACATATTATCAAGAACGAAAGGGATAGTATACTTGACTGGGACAGTGCGTCAGTTGTAGGAGAGAGGTTGGGGAGGGGAGTGTGGGATAAGTGAAGTAATGGGGAACATTTAAGGAGGAATATATATGCAAGAACTCCTGTAAAAGCTATATTATACATGTTTGTTACTTTTTGAAATTGATTTGTTTACACGTACACAAGAACCCCTGTAAAAGCTATATTTTGGATGATTGTAACATTTTGTAATTGTCTTGATCACAAGTACGTAAGAACTCCTGTAAAAGATATCGTTAAAATGTTTGTAACTTTTTGTAATTGTATTGTTCACACATACACAAGAACCCCTGTAAAAGTTATCTTTAAGATGTTTGTAACTTTTTGTAATTGTCTTGATCACAATTACGTAAGACCTACTGTAAAATATATCGTTAACATGTTTGGAACTTTTTGTAATTGTCGTGTTCACAAGAACGTAAGAACCACTGTAAAAGCTATCGTTAACATGTTTGTAACTTTTTGAAATTGTCTTGTTAACACGTACGTAAGAACCAATGTAGAAGATATATTATACATGTTTGTAACTTTTTTAAATTAACTTATTCACAAGTACTTTAGAACTCCTGTAAAAGCTATCGTTAACATGTTTGTACCTTTTTGTAATTGTCTTGTCCACACGTACATAATAACCCCTGTAGAAGCTATCTTATACCTGTTTGTTACTTTTTGTAATTGTCTTGTTCACAAGTACGTAAGTACCTTACGTAAGTACGTAACTACACTGTAGAAGTTATCTGATACTTGTGTGTAGAACTCATGTAAACGATATCGTTAACATGTTTGTAACTTTTTGTTATTTTCTTGTTCACACGTGCGTAAAAACCCCTCTTAAATAAATCTATTAAATGTTTGTAATTTTTTGAAATTGACTTGTTCACACTTACGTAAGATACCCTGCAAAAGCTATCGTAAGCATGTGAGTTACTTTTTGAAAGAGACTTGTTCACAAAGCACGTGAGAACCTCTGTAAAAACTGTCTTATAAATCTTTTTAACATCTTTTTAACATGAAATTGACTTGTTCACACTTTCGCAAAAAACCTTGTAAAAGCTATCTTATACATGTTTGTAATTTTTTTGAATTTGACTTGTTGACACTTACGTTTGAAACCCTGTTAAAGCTATCGATAATATGTTTGAATTTTTTCGTAATTGTCTTGTTCACACGTACATAATTACCCCTGTAGAAGCTATGTTATACATGTTTGTAACTTTTTGAAATTAACTTATTCACACGTACGTAAGAACTCCTGTAAAAGCTATCAATATCAAGTTTGTAATTTTTTTTAATTGTCTTGTTCACACGTACATAATAACCCCTGTATAAGCTATCTTATACCTGTTTTAATTTTTTTGTAATTGTCTTGTTCACAAGTACGTAAGTACCACTGTTATCTTATACATGTTTTTAGCTTTTTGAAATTAACTTATTCACACGTACGTAAGAACTTATATAAACGCTATCATTATCATGTTTGTAACTTTTGTAATTGTCTCGTTCACACGTAAAAACCCTTTTGAAATTTTCATGTTCACACGTACGTAAGAACCCCTGTTAAATATATCTAATAAATGGTTGTAACTTTTTGTAATTGTTTTGTTCACACGTACGTAAGAACCCCTGGTAAATCTATCTTATAAATGTTTTTAATTATTTCAAATTGACTTGTTCACACTTATGCAAAAAACCCTATAAAAGCTATCTTGTACATGATTGTAATTTTTAAATTTGACTTATTCACAAGTACGTAAAAACCCTTGAAAAAGCTATCTTATGCATGTTTTTAACTTTTGTAATAGACTTGTTTACACTTAAGCAAGAACCCCTGTAAATACTATCTTATACATGTTTGTAATTTTTTTAAATTGACTTGTTCACACTTACGTTAGAACCCCTGTAAAAGCTATCGATAACACGTGTGTTACTTTTTGAAAGAGACTTGTTCACAAGCACGTAAGAACCTCTATAAAAGCTTTCTTAAAAATGTTTATAATTTTTTGAAATGGACTCGTTGGAAGATCACCTGTAAAAGCTGTTTCATGTATTGTCATTGTTTGATGTCGGCCCCCCCAAGACAAGTGCGCCGCTGCTCAGCCGGCCTTAAAGCTGGGTCCAGACATGTTCTTTTGTCCGTACCGTACCTCCGTTTCGTATCAGCGTCGCGATCAAGAACGCTAGTTTGGACGCCCGTTCGGTACGGTACGGTGGTACGGCGTCTCGATACGGATAGAGGTACGCTCCGATCCATCGCGAGTCGGTTTTTCGACCCGTTCAAAGGCGATACGGTACGGGTCTGCGCCAGTCTGGACGTGTTCGCGACGTGCATTGGTCGTGTTCTCTGTCACTACCCGAATCAGCGTGAAAAATGCAGTGGGATAACTATAATATTGCGAAGCTTATCGATGGATATAGGGCCAGGGAAATTCTGTGGGATCCCGGAAACAGGAATTATTACAATAAAAATATTGGGAGGAAATGAACACGCGATGATCGCAGCGTTACGGAGATACGGGCTCTTGATCGCGACGCGGATACGAAACGGAGGTACGGTACGGACAAAAGATGATGCGTCCAGAGTTTTTGGATCGCGACGCCGCTGGTACGAAACGGAGGTACGGTACGGACAAAAGAACATGTCTGGACCCAGCTTTAGCGGGAAATTCAACAGTCAACTCACTTAGAATCCAACTCACCATCAGGCAGAGAGGGTGGACAACACCAACTGTCTTACATCAAACACTCTCTTTGCTTCATTCACATTCATACAACCTCTCTTACACACTCTTCCGTTATTGCAACACGTTCTTAATGTCAAACCTACAAGAGTCTCAACTGCTCCCAACGCCGGGATTTCATCTTGTTAGTCGAGAGCCTAACCCAACTACCCAACTCTAGTATTGATTCACTCGGTCGGGTCCCTACTCCTTTTTCCCTCTCCACAAGTCCAAAGCATCTAAGCGTCCCTTTCTTTATCTTACTCAGCACTTTTCAATCTCCAAATGAGTGAGCCGGTCAAAGGTGATTGTTCCATTTGTGCAGCATTCGGTCTAATTTGATCCTTCCTCTACCAGTTCCTCTGCCAGCCCCACTGCAGAGTTGGTCTGATACTACACTACATAGTGCACTGCTAGTCTGGCTTCATAGCTCAATGTTCTTATCAGTCTTTCCGTCTATCGTCAACTATCGTCTGAATGTTATTACAGTATATACATTTATACTAAATTAATTATCTTTCAAAGCTTCACCCGTCATGAATAATTCATACATGTTTTGAAATAAACTATAGGTGATATTTATTTGTAAACTAGTTGTACTCCACAACGCGTTGCTGTGGCTCAGTCGGCCTGTGTAGATAGAGAAACAATAATAAGACCGTAGCAATAATATTTAGGTGCTTTCGTTTCGTTTATGAACTTTGCTGCCCAGAATCGTTTAAGAAAGTTTTTAAATGCCTATTTAGTTATACCCAGATTACACGTAATACTCTCCAAAACGTTGGCTAAAGAAGGAGACCAACATACATCACTTTTATAAGTCTAAAATGGGTTTAAAATTGAAGCAGCTTGGCAAGAAAAATAAATACATAAAACGTTACACACAGATGTTAACCAAACGTTTTTTTACAAAAATGTTGAATATTTAAAACATAATATAAACCTATATTTATACCCATACATTATAGTGATAGAGCCGGTCCTGGACAGGCGCGTTAAGAGCAATCCGCTCCAGGCGCCGACTTGTCAAGTTGATAATACCTAGCACCTAACACAGTGCCCTTGAGGTTCTTACTAGCGCTAGGCGGCGTTTGACTCAGTTTTCTCTTATTTGATAGTGAAATACAATCTAAAATTACTAAAATGTCGATTGATTTCATAATATTGTGTGCACGTAGTTTTCGTTTGGCAAATACATTATCTCCAGCAGCTCGAGTCTGCTCGAGAATGAAAGATAACCCATTGAAAGGTCATTTAAAAATATCATCGATATCACATGCAAAATGCTAAGTATGACATCTGGAGACAGTGAGACTATGGCTTCCCCGATTGGTGTATATTGTGAGACTGCAGGTAGTGGGGAAGTGCCTGACAATTCAGATCTAGTCAGTGAATGTTTGTCTTACATCAGGGCGATACTGGGAGTATCTTACAGTCTGGAACGAGTCACTAATATACCTTATATATACCGCGACCTTTGGCTTACTTGTGGAGAGCTTCACCCCTCCACCACAGAGACACTAATATTAATTGGAGATAATTACAAAGAATTAAAAAATGTTTATAATAATGAAACGCATTAAAATAACTTCCCGATAATTGGACATAAGAAGTCAGGCAGTGAGAACAAAATTAAAATATGTATTTTAAATAATCGTAACGTCTATTGGCCCGGGGAGTTGTGTTGAGGACAATCATATCTGACTACTGTATATTGATAGCGTGATGGTTATTGGTTAGTCAGACAATTCAGGCAGATTAGCGACTGGTGGGGAAGTAACTGGCTATTCAAATAAGTTCACCAAACACGGCCAAAGCCATTTCAAGCAACGTTTCAATTCTGAATGATGCTCTTACACCAGGGCGATACTGAAAGTATCTTCCACTCTGGAACAGTATACACTATATATATTTTTTTAAATGAGCAATCTATTTATGAAATCACACAAATTTACTTGGGCACGCCGGGACTTAAACCCGCGACGTCCAGTTTGCTAGTCGATATCCTTTCCCCTCGACCACGGAGAAACAATTACGGACATGTTTGAGATAATATACTTTTAATTTATTGTTGGGGTATTATGGCGTGTTTCCAGGGCCTGCCCTGTACAGGGCCGGTCGTGCTGCGTGTTGCGACGTGTTTCTTTAGCCAATGTTTCGGACTGCGTTACAGTGTCCTTCGTCAGGGCAGCTCCGTAATATGTGGCCAACACGATAATACTAAATCACGGCCGCAATTCTATACTTTACATTGTTGACAGATGTATAAAAGCAGCCGTACTTGGCGAAACTTCAATTCATCAAAAACAAAGGTCGTATAAAAACGGTGTACATTATGAATACCATCAAATATGCTTTGGATAAATTGAAGGTTTTCCTATCGTTTCCCTTAAGTAGAATACAAACAATAAAATTAATTACTGAATAAAAAATATAAATGAAAACTATAAAAAAAAAAAAAAATTTCAATAGAAATTTATGAACGGGTAATGGAAAAAAAACTAAAAATATACAGTTTTACAGCTAAGATTATCTGCAACATTTAAGCATGATTAACTTTTTGCTTTCTTATAACATTATTGACAAAATAATTAAAAGCGAGTTTTGTGAATTCTTGAAATCGAGCGTTTCCAGACTCCGATTGTCAAGCGATTTTAATGCCTACAACCTACTATATGAGGTATACCAAGAATATACACAGTTTTGGCTTGTAGCTTTATCTTAAAGCGAAGCTTTATGCTAAATCACTATTTTGCTTAATCTTTATAACGGATTGGTGTACATTATGAATACCAATAAATATGCTTTTGATAAATTGAAGGTTTTCCTATCTTTTCGATTCAGTAGAATACAAATAAAAAAATAAATGACTGAATAAAAAATATAAATATAAACTACTAAAGAAAATTTTTTTTCAATAGAAATGTATGAACGGAAATGGAAAAAAAAATTAAAAAATACAGTTTTAAAGCTAAGATTTCCTGCGAAATTTTTGCGTGATTAACTTTTTGCTTTCTTATAACATTATTGACAAAATAAATAAAAGCGAGTTTTGTGAATTCTTGAAATCGAGCGATTCCAGACTCCGTTTGTCAAGCGATTTTAATGCCTACAACCAACTCTATGAGGTATACCAAGAATATACACAGTTTTGGCTTGTAGCTTCATCTTAAAGCAAAGCTTAATGCTAAATCACTATTTTGATTAATCTTTATAACGAATTGGTGTAAATTATGAATACCAATAAATATGCTTTAGATAAAATGAAGGTTTTCCTATTTTTCGCTTCAGTAGAATACAAATAAAAAAAAAATTTCTGATTAAAAAATATAAATGTAAACTACTAAAAAAAATATTTTTCAATAGAAATGTATGAACGGGTAATGGAGAAAAAAATAAAAATATACAGTTTTATAGCTAAGATTATCTGCGACAGTTTCGCTTGATTAACTTTTTCTTTCTTATAACATTATTGAAAAAATAAATAAAAGCGAGTTGTGTGAATTCTTGAAATCGAGTGCTTCCAGACTCCGTTTGTCAAGCGATTTTAATGCCTACAACCTACTATATGAGGTATACCAAGAATATACACAGTTTTGGCTTGTAGCTTTATCAATCACTATTTTGCTTAATCTTTATAACGGATTGGTGTACATTATGAATACCAATAAATATGCTTTTGATAAATTGAAGGTTTTCCTATCGTTTCGCTTCAGTAGAATACAAATAAAAAAATTAATTAAGTTCTGAATAAAAAATATAAATGTAAACTATTAAAAAAAATATTTTTTTAATAGAAATGTATGAACGGGTAATGGAAAAAAAACTAAAAAAATACAGTTTTATAGCTAAGATTTTCTGCGACATTTTAGCATGATTAACTTTTTGCTTTCATATAACATTATTGACAAAATAAATAAAAGCGAGTTTTGTGAATTCTTGAAATCGAGCGTTTCCAGACTCCGTTTGTGCAGCGATTAGCTTACAACCTACAATATGAGGTATACCAAGAATATACACAGTTTTGGCTTGTAGCTTCATCTGAAAGCGAAACTTAATGCTAAATCACTATTTTGCTTAATCTTTATAACGAATTGGTGTACATTATGAATACCAATAAATATGCTTTTGATAAATTGAAGGTTTTCCTATCGTTTCGCTTCAGTACAATACAAATAAAAAAATTAATTAAGTACTGAATAAAAAATATAAATGTAAACTACTTAAAAAAATATTTTTTCAATGAACGGGTAATGGAAAAAAAACTAAAAAAATACAGTTTTACAGCTAAGATTATCTGCGACATTTAAGCATGATTAACTTTTTGCTTTCTTATAACATTATTGACAAAATAAATAAAAGCGAGTTTTGTGAATTCTTGAAATCGAGCGTTTCCAGACTCCGTTTGTCAAGCGATTTTAATGCCTACAACCTACTATATGAGGTATACCAAGAATATACACAGTTTTGGCTTGTAGCTTTATCAATCACTATTTTGCTTAATCTTTATAACGGATTGGTGTACATTATGAATACCAATAAATATGCTTTTGATAAATTGAAGGTTTTCCTATCGTTTCGCTTCAGTAGAATACAAATAAAAAGATTAATTAAGTTCTGAATAAAAAATATAAATGTAAACTATTAAAAAAAATATTTTTTTAATAGAAATGTATGAACGGGTAATGGAAAAAAACTAAAAAAATACAGTTTTATAGCTAAGATTTTCTGCGACATTTTAGCATGATTAACTTTTTACTTTCATATAACATTATTGACAAAATAAATAAAAGCGAGTTTTGTGAATTCTTGAAATCGAGCGTTTCCAGACTCCGTTTGTGCAGCGATTTTAATGCTTACAACCTACAATATGAGGTATACCAAGAATATACACAGTTTTGGCTTGTAGCTTCATCTGAAAGCGAAACTTAATGCTAAATCACTATTTTGCTTAATCTTTATAACGAATTGGTGTACATTATGAATACCAATAAATATGCTTTTGATAAATTGAAGGTTTTCCTATCGTTTCGCTTCAGTACAATACAAATAAAAAAATTAATTAAGTACTGAATAAAAAATATAAATGTAAACTACTTAAAAAAATATTTTTTCAATGAACGGGTAATGGAAAAAAAACTAAAAAAATACAGTTTTACAGCTAAGATTATCTGCAACATTTAAGCATGATTAACTTTTTGCTTTCTTATAACATTATTGACAAAATAAATAAAAGCGAGTTTTGTGAATTCTTGAAATCGAGCGTTTCCAGACTCCGTTTGTCAAGCGATTTTAATGCCTACAACCTACTATATGAGGTATACCAAGAATATACACAGTTTTGGCTTGTAGCTTTATCTTAAAGCGAAGCTTTATGCTAAATCACTATTTTGCTTAATCTTTATAACGGATTGGTGTACATTATGAATACCAATAAATATGCTTTTGATAAATTGAAGGTTTTCCTATCGTTTCGCTTCAGTAGAATACAAATAAAAAAAATTAATTAAGTTCTGAATAAAAAATGTAAATGTAAACTACTAAAAAAAATATTTTTTTAAAGAAATGTATGAACGGGTAATGGAAAAAAACTAAAAAAATACAGTTTTATAGCTAAGATTTTCTGCGACATTTAAGCATAATTAACTTTTCGCTTTCTTATAACATTATTGACAAAATAAATAAAAGCGAGTTTTGTGAATTCTTGAAATCGAGCGTTTCCAGACTCCGTTTGTGCAGCGATTTTAATGCTTACAACCTACAATATGAGGTATACCAAGAATATACACAGTTTTGGCTTGTAGCTTCATCTGAAAGCGAAACTTAATGCTAAATCACTATTTTGCTTAATCTTTATAACGGATTGGTGTACATTATGAATACCAATAAATATGCTTTTGATAAATTGAAGTTTTCCTATCGTTTCGCTTCAGTAGAATACAAATAAAAAAATTAATTAAGTTCTGAATAAAAAATGTAAATGTAAACTACTAAAAAAAATATTTTTTTAAAGAAATGTATGAACGGGTAATGGAAAAAAACTAAAAAAATACAGTTTTATAGCTAAGATTTTCTGCGACATTTAAGCATGATTAACTTTTTGCTTTCTTATAACATTATTGACAAAATAAATAAAAGCGAGTTTTGTGAATTCTTGAAATCGAGCGTTTCCAGACTCCGTTTGTGCAGCGATTTTAATGCTTACAACCTACAATATGAGGTATACCAAGAATATACACAGTTTTGGCTTGTAGCTCCATCTGAAAGCGAAACTTAATGCTAAATCACTATTTTGATTAATTCTCATAACGTGTACATTATGAATAAAAAAAAATATGCTTTAGATAAATTCAAGATTTTCCTATCGTTTCGCTTCAGTAGAATACAAATAATTTTTTTTGTATTTAAGTACTGAATAAAAAATATAAATGTAAACTACTAAGTAAACTACTAAAGTTTTATAGCTAAGATTTTCTGCGACATTTTAGCATGATTAACTTTTTGCTTTCTTATAACATTATTGACAAAATAAATAAAAGCGAGTTGTGTGAATTCTTGAAATCGAGTGCTTCCAGACTCCGTTTGTCAAGCGATTTTAATGCCTACAACCTACTTTATGAGGTATAACAAGAATATACACAGTTTTGGGTTGTAACTTCATCATAAAGCGAAGCTTAATGCTAAATCACTATTTTGATTAATCTTTATAACGAATTGGTGTACATTATGTATACCAATAAATATGCTTTAGATAAATTGAGGGTTTTCCTATCGTTTCGCTTCAGTAGAATACAAATAAAAAAATTAATTAAGTTCTGAATAAAAAATATAAATGTAAACTACTAAAAAAAATATTTTTTTAATAGAAATGTATGAACGGGTAATGGAAAAAAAACTAAAAAAATACAGTTTTACAGCTAAGATTATCTGCAACATTTAAGCATGATTAACTTTTTGCTTTCTTATAACATTATAGAAAAAAATAAATAAAAGAGAGTTTTGTTAATTCTTGAAATCGAGCGTTTCCAGACTCCGTTTGTGCAGCGATGTTAATGCCTACAACCTACAATATGAGGTATACCAAGAATATACACAGTTTTGGTTTTAACCACATGTCTTTCTGTAAATTAAAGATTAATTTCTTTAAATCAAAGAAATATATACATGCATCTATGTTTTATGTGTGTGTGTGGGTGTGTATGTGTGTGCGTGAGTGTGTGTGCGTGTATCTGTGTGTGCGTGTGTCTGTGTGTGTATGTGTGTGTGTATATGTTTGTAAATTAAAAAAAAAAAGAAAAAATAGAAACTTCTCTAAAAAAAAAACCACATTGATCTCTATAGATACATTTAACAAGTTTATAAAAAATATATTTTAAACACCACTGTGTTATCCTTACACTATAATACCCACGCTCAGGCTTGGCCTTTGTGGGATTTTTTTGTTACTCTTTCATTCTATATTACTATGTATGTACCTGAATTGTATATGTATCAAAAATTTTGTTAATAAAAAAAAACAAATAAAAAAAAAATAAAAAAAAAATAAAAAAACATTATGAATACCAATAAATATGCTTTAGATAAAATTAAGGTTTTCCTATTTTTCGCTTCAGTAGAATACAAATAAAAAAATAATTTCTGATTAAAAAATATAAATGTAAACTACTAAAAAAAATATTTTTTTAAAGAAATGTATGAACGGGTAATGGAAAAAAACTAAAAAAATACAGTTTTATAGCTAAGATTATCTGCGACAGTTTCGCTTGATTAACTTTTTGCTTTCTTATAACATTATAGAAAAAAATAAATAAAAGAGAGTTTTGTTAATTCTTGAAATCGAGCGTTTCCAGACTCCGTTTGTGCAGCGATGTTAATGCCTACAACCTACAATATGAGGTATACCAAGAATATACACAGTTTTGGTTTGAAGCTTCATCTGAAAGCGAAACTTAATGCTAAATCACTATTTTGCTTAATCTTTATAACGGATTGGTGTACATTATGAATACCAATAAATATGCTTTTGATAAATTGAAGTTTTCCTATCGTTTCGCTTCAGTAGAATACAAATAAAAAAATTAATTAAGTTCTGAATAAAAAATGTAAATGTAAACTACTAAAAAAAATATTTTTTTAAAGAAATGTATGAACGGGTAATGGAAAAAAACTAAAAAAATACAGTTTTATAGCTAAGGTTTTCTGCAACATTTTAGCATGATTAACTTTTTGCTTTCTTATAACATTATTGGCAAAGTAAATAAAAGCGAGTTTTGTGAATTCTTGAAATCGAGCGTTTCCAGACTCCGTTTGTGCAGCGATGTTAATGCCTACAACCTACAATATGAGGTATACCAAGAATATACACAGTTTTGGTTTGAAGCTTCATCTGAAAGCGAAACTTAATGCTAAATCACTATTTTGATTAATCCTCATAACGTGAACATTATGAATACCAAAAAATATGCTTTAGATAAATTGAAGATTTTCTTATCGTTTCGCTTCAGTAGAATACAAATAAAAAAAATTATTTATGTACTGAATAAAAAATATAAATGTAAACTACTAAAAAAAATATTTTTTCAATAGAAATGTATGAACGGGTAATGGAAAAAAAACTAAAAAAATACAGTTTTATAGCTAAGATTTTCTGCGACATTTTAGCGTGATTAACTTTTTGCTTTCTTATAACATTATTGACAAAATAAATAAAAGCGAGTTTTGTGAATTCTTGAAATCGAGCGTTTCCAGACTCCGTTTGTCAAGCGATTTTAATGCCTTCAACCTAAAATATGAGGTACCTATACCAAGAATATACTCAGTTTTGACCTGTAGCTTCATCTTAAAGCGAAGCTTAATGCTAAATCACTATTTTGATTAATCTTTATAACGAATCGGTGTACATTATGAATACCTGTTCGCGCAATATATAGGGGATTGTTAGGTATGCATCCACCGGCTTAATGGACAAGTGTAAGTCAATACAAAATCCTGCAAATGTCCTACCTACCCTTTTACCCATCCCAAAATGTCACCATAATAAAAATATTGTTCCGACACATGTAAAATCGGATAAGTGGTCAGTTGTTAATCAGAATTCATAGTGATAACTAATATCAGACAGGGCGATTATTCATATATTGTGAAGTGAAATCAACCAACTCCTGGAGACGTGTGATAATCATCAACGGGTGAGTCCATCTTTCCTGCATTCCAATCTGGGCTTATCTTTTGCTCCAGAAGCCCAGATTTATACCTTTTTGACTATTGCACTGTCCATCGGGTTTGTCGGATGCATAAATCGTCCCATAACCTATCATTCGGTGTAGTTTGGGACTGGTCCTTTGGGCGTGTGGCATAGGGCTTTGCTCTGCACCACCTCTAAAAATATAGTGGAGTCGCAGCTTCGCGACACCAGATATGCAAAAAAATTCAATGTCAGTGGTAGGTACCCGGATAGCTCGGATAAATTTTATTTACCACATTTTGCTATTTACAACCCAAATAAGCCAGGAAAGCTTCGGGTTGAAATTGATGCGGCGGCAAAATCAAAGGGAATTTCCTTGAATGATAGGCTTTTAACCGGGCCCGATCTATATAATTCTCTGCTAGGAATGCTTTTTAAATTTAAGCAAAATAAGATTGCATTCACCGCCGATATTCAAGAAATGTTTACACAAATTAAAATTATTGATGAAGATACACCGTTTCAGTTGTTTTTATGGAGAGGAAAAGATCGTAAGGTAGCCCCGTCTGTATACATTATGAATTCAATGATTTTTGGCGCAAAATCATCACCTTGTTCGGCGCAATTCGTAAAAAATAAAAACGCGGATCAATTTTTATCTCGGTATCCCCAGGCCGTCGAAGCAATAAAAAAAAACATTACATGAACGACTATTAAGATAGTGTAAATTCAGTAGAAAGTGCGAAGAAATTAATACAAAATATTACATACATATATGCTCAAGGCGGGTTTAAGGGGGGAGGTGAATGAGAAATACAACCATTTAGTCATAAAATATAAATTTTTTACGGAATTTCTAGTTTTAAGACATTACCTACTACACAATTTTTAGTCATAAGATTTACATATTTCACGGAATTTCTAGTTGAGTAGCATAAATATTTGTATTTTAGACATTTAATAAATTTTACTGGTAATTTTCGTAGACAAACAGTAGGTACCTAACAAAGATAACATTCGCATTCTTTGCCTATTTTGTGAAGTATCTTCACGGGAGGAGGTATAGATCTTCCAGAATGCGACTATTACATATTGCTCAATAAAATTTAACCTTCAGGCCCGTTCCCACTGTTCGTATTTTCAAAGTTAGCGTAGTTTCCCACATTTGCACATTCGACCCTACTATAAAACAATTCTTTGGCCTGGCATTTTTATAAAAATATTGTCTTGTTTGAATCATTTATGATTTAAGAATTCGTGACATTTTACTTCAAGCAGCGGCAGCTTTCAAATAGAGCTGTTCGCTCTCTATTTTATGATGACCCTAGTTAAGGGCCCACTATTCGAATTTCATCCAATTTACGACATATTTTCCTTAAAAGTTTGAAGTTTTTAAGCTCTTAAAAAAATATATGTTATTCTTTAAGATAGTATCTATTTGTTCCAAAAGCCGAAACGGTAATTATTTGAAATTCCCTCGATAGAAATAAATCGCAAAGTATGCTCCGAAAAATATTATTAACACGTTTATTTCTGTTATTTTACAAGTTATATGTATGAAAAAAATCACAATGCTTCTTTTAATGCTACTCAATAGACCCCAAAAGTGATTTTTGCTATTTTTGAAATACGCCGTGATTTATTAAACATTTTCACAACAGTCGCCTACGTCTTATGATTCTAAGCATGATTATTGCAGCCCCTCTCGCTTCCTCACGCGCGTACGCTATCTGCCTTTCAGTCACTGCTTAGAGAGCTTCGCGGACGGTCGTGTTGTTGTCCGTTTCGTGATTTCTCCCAAATAATATTTATCGTAAATAGTAATATTGTATTCCGAAAATGGGAAATAAGCGAAAAAGTGCTCGTATTTCTAAGAAAAGACTATTTCGTTCGAAACAAAAACGCATGGTGGGCATTGTAAGGTAAGAAGAAAAATATAAATTTTGATTTGATGAATATATTATTATTTACTATTACGTAGGTAATATTTATTATAAAAATAAATTATTTATATATTGTGTAACAAAGGTGACAGGTATTGTTTTATTTTTCAGAATGCGTACTTTGGGAGATAAATCTATTGCCTATTTATAGATAATTTTAAGCGTATATCAGTTCATAAATATTGTTTTTTCAAAGATGGGAAATAAGCGAAAGACATCTCGTATTCCAAAGAAAACAATATATCTCCAAAGGGTTCAACGCATGATAGATGAGAAGAAAAAAGTACAATATTTGATTTACAAGCTTATATTTATTATAAACATTTGTAATTCATATTTTTATTTATGTATTGTGTAGTAAAAAGTTATAAAAATTATTATTTTATTTTTTTCAGAATACGATAAACGATAATTTATTATAAAAATTAATTATTATTTTTATTTATGTATTGTGTAGTAAAAAGTTATAAAAATTATTATTTTATTTTTTTCAGAATACGTACTTTGGGAAATAAAACTAATTCCAAAACATTAGAAATTACGGGGCAAGTTCTTATTAATTTAGTTTGCTTGTTGAGGATACTAAATGATCGTGATTTATTTGTGAATTAACTTTCTACGTACACAAATACACACGTCACTTTACATCTGCTCCTTAGAGTAATATTACTCTAAGATCTGCTCTAATGATTCACAATGCAACGATGTCCGAAATATAATATAATATGTAATAATAATATATGGGCCATCTGTTTCAAATAACAATACTCGAACGTGGAATCCAGAAAAATAATGAACGTGCCAGCGAAAAAAGCTATTGAAAGTTCTGAAACTGTGGGGAATATAATTTAATAAAATAAAATACTTTTTTGTTTTAAAACCACGACATTTATTAATTTAAGAACCGACCGGTTTCGCTTTGTATCATGTTGTCTCCCTCTATATTTTGTTATATATATGCACACATTATGTACTTCTTGTTTAGTATTAATTTGTACCCTGATGATGCTTAAGTAAAGCGAAACCGGTCGGTTCTTAAATTAATAAATATCGTGGTTTTAAAACAAAAAAGTATTTTATTTTATTAAATATGTCAAACCACAAAGTGATTGCTTTCTACAATAATGCAAGAATATAATTTAGTTCAGTGATGTTATTTTTTATGTCAGAAGGAGGCCCTCAAGAAAATAATTTCTCTCAGAGCCTGTGTCATCTTTGAGAATGCTGTATAGAGGGTCTTTTTTGAGGAGGAGGGAGTGAACCTGTCCTGAATGTCAACTGTACAATTTCTACCCAGAATTAACTTTATTGTACGTTTTTTGACTAACCGTACCTTGGTGTTCTATTTTCAATAAACTCTTTAATTATGTTTCAGATGTGAAATCTATACTCCGCTACAGAATGTTTTACCCAAGTCTTGTAAAGATGCAAAGGCACGGACGTAATAATAAAATCATTTGAGCCCTTTACTGTTATTTAAAAGGTCACTTGAAGTGCAGTTATAATCAATGATTTTATTTTTTTCTAGCTTCCACGAATAATCTGAAAAGGCATTATCTAAGGATTATACTCTTGAGGAGAATATAGAAAATGTAGAAAGGTGAAACGGATTTAAGATTTTCGATGAAATTATTGTGTTGTGAAATATTTATTTTGTTATTTATTACTTTATTTTTTTACAGTTTTACCGTACGCGGTCTTGTTGTAGAGTGGTATATCTAACTGTCATGGAAAGTTTTTTTCTGAGCTTTAAGAGAAAGGTTTCTTAAAGATACTGGAGTTATTCTAGGGCTATGTTAGATTTTTAACATCGATCACCGTAATGCTTGCCTTCCTGAATAAATCTAATTTTATTTAATCATTTACGGCCAAGATATTTTTGACAATGGTGTGTTTTTATCTTTCTGTATTCCAATCATTTAGCTTTGCTTCTAGGGTTGTGCCCTAGTTTTGCTTTTTGGAGACTTTAAACGGATCTCTCGGCATTTAATGAAACTGCAGCAGAACAAAGGCTGTTGCTATATTGACGTTCATGGTATGTTTTGCTCAGATTGACGATAAGGTTTCCAGATCCGCATTTCGCTCGAAGCATGTTTAGGGTAATAAGTTTATAGTTTAGGGTTCTTTCACCGTATTTATGGGAACATTTCGGAACCACCAATCTTTCATTTTGAGTGAATCTTGTGTTTGTGATTAAATTATATTTGACAATTTAAACAAATAATATTTAGAGAAGTTAAAAATAAAATTGAAAGTTCACTGAAAGCTTAAACTATTAAAAGTAGTAATTTCATAAAAATGTAAATAAATAGAGCCCCTTTCACATTTTAGAATGTAATTTTATGTTGCTTACATGTTTTATTACTCTTTATAATTATTGAATTGTTTAAATGAATAAATAAATAATTACAAAAAAGTCTTCTGATTTGTAAGTCCTCAGGAAGCACTAAGGATCTTTCTATCTATCTTTATAATATAATAAATTTGATGAGCATAAAAATGTAAACGTGTATATAATTTATATAAATGTACAAAAGTAGATATTACACGTGTATAAATATTATATTGCGCATATTATACAAGATGTCGGGGGTAAAGTGCACAAACTTCGGGAGGTGATTCTAATTGATAGTACAAGTAAAAAAGAAAGAAAACTTTTTTTGGAATTCCAACGTTTTAAGATAGTTTTCGAGTAAAAAAGTTTAATTTTTTGTATAGAAAAAAAAACAATTTCTTCTACGGAAAATAAATTTTTGTGGAAAAAATTTGGAAATTCGAATAATTTCCATTTCTTTTTTACTTCTTCTAGCATTAAGAATAACCTCCTGAAGTTTGAGCACTTTACCCCCGGACACCCTATAAAGATAACCATATAAGAAAAACCTTATTGATGTAAAAATATATTTATTGATTTTATAAAAGTTATAAATTACTTTTATAAAAGTGATAATAGTATTTTAGTAAAGTAAAGTAATTTGTATACCTGTACAAATAACTTTCGTAAATGTTTTTTGTAAAATTAAAAAAAAAAAATAATTAACTAAATCCGTAATAAAACCCATATTTTGAGAACCATCTTCATTTTGACTTTCGTTCAGTTAGCACCGAGCAAATTACTCGTTCCACGAGTAATTTGCTCGGTGCTAACTAAAAATGGTTCTGTTTTTCTAAAATTGCAATAGATGTCGGTAATTTAATTTCGTTATTTAAATTATCAAATAATCCCCAAAATTATTCCTAATACGAATTCAGACACCTCTGTCGGATTCTTTTAACACTAAATATTGTTTATTTTGTGGGCGTTTCCCAAATCTAAATTCTTTACGCGGAAAGCTGGCCCTTAAACCATTATGCTTAGAAATATTTTCCAATACCTTTCCCACCCCTGTCCCATAGTAATAAAAGCCCCAAATAAAGTTTCATCTCCCTTAAAATAATTCCTTTAAAATATTTGTATTGTTTAAGTCACGTCTGTATTATTTAGGATAGTTAAGTGCATTATATTTTATGTTTAAGAATGTTGTTTTCCGACGAGCGGGTGGAACAGCTTTATTTTTGTAATATGTCCTTCAAGAATTTAGTTTAAATACAGATACCTCCCAGAAAAAGGACAGTATCGATATAACTGGTAGGTACAAGCGTACCTACGCAGGAGCTTGTGTTGAAATAACTGGTAGGTACATGCGTACTTACGCAGTCAGTCGTGAGATAATTACTAGGTTTATGTAAACCTAGAGAAAACTGAAGAATAAAGGAAACAAGACCTCCATTTCTTTCAGTTTAAGTTTAAGCAGAGGAAAATAAGGTCCTCTGCAATTATATTGTGATTTAATAAATTCATATGTCAAGAAGAAGAAGTGTTTTCCTGCATTCCATCTGACGGCCTGTTCTCGTACCACGATAGCAGAAACAACACCATTACACGAACTCAGCCATTAAATATTCCCTAAAGTCAATACAACAATAGCACAACACCATTACACATACTCAGCCATTAAATAATCGTAAAGTCAATACAACAATGGCACAACACCATTACACATACTCAGCCATTAAATAATCCCTAAAGTCAATACAACAACGGCACAACACCATTAGACATACTCAGCCATTAAATAATCCCTAAAGTCAATACAACAACGGCACAACACCATTACACATACTCAGCCATTAAATAATCCCTAAAGTCAATACAACAAAGGCACAACACCATTACACATACTCAGCCATTAAATAATCCTAAAGTCAATACAACAATGGCACAACACCATTACACATACTCAGCCATTAAATAATCCCTAGAGTCAATACAACAACGGCACAACACCATTACACATACTCAGTCATTAAACAATCCTAAAGTCAATACAACAATGGCACAACACCATTACACATACTCAGCCATTAAATAATCCTAAAGTCAATACAACAACGGCACAACACCATTACACATACTCAGCCATTAAATAATCCCTAAAGTTAATACAACAACGGCACAACACCATTACACATACTCAGTCATTAAACAATCCTAAAGTCAATACAACAATGGCACAACACCATTACACATACTCAGCCATTAAATAATCCCTAAAGTCAATACAACAACGGCACAACACCATTACACATACTCAGCCATTAAATAATCCCTAAAGTCAATACAACAAAGGCACAACACCGTTACACATACTCAGCCATTAAATAATCCCTAAAGTCAATACAACAACGGCACAACACCATTACACATACTCAGCCATTAAATAATCCCTAGAGTCAATACAACAACGGCACAACACCATTACACATACTCAGTCATTAAACAATCCTAAAGTCAATACAACAATGGCACAACACCATTACACATACTCAGCCATTAAATAATCCTAAAGTCAATACAACAACGGCACAACACCATTACACATACTCAGCCATTAAATAATCCCTAAAGTTAATACAACAACGGAACAACACCATTACACATACTCAGTCATTAAACAATCCTAAAGTCAATACAACAATGGCACAACACCATTACACATACTCAGCCATTAAATAATCCTCAAATCAATACAACAACGGCACAACACCATTACACATACTCAGCCATTAAATAATCCTAAAGTCAATACAACAACGGCACAACACCATTACACATACTCAGCCATTAAATAATCCCTAAAGTCAATACAACAAAGGCACAACACCATTACACATACTCAGCCATTAAATAATCCCTAAAGTCAATACAACAACGGCACAACACCATTACACATACTCAGCCATTAAATAATCCCTAAAGTCAAAACAACAACGGCACAACACCATTACACATACTCAGCCATTAATTGTTTTAACAAACTCTCTAAAAATAATAAATTTAAAAATTATCAACTTAACATACACTTTAACTGAAATTAATTTGGTTGTGTTGTATATTATTGTATTAAAAATCAGTGTTAAAAATATATGTTTTTACACGCAGGAATATTTTCTGTAAAATATTTTTATTTTTGTAATATTTCGCGTATCTGTTATTCTGTACACATATGTTCATAATTTTCAAGTTGGTATGTATGGTAGTATTCCTAAAATGATTTAATGTTACAAACTTAAGACGATACTCCCTCCCTAAACACGAGTTACTCTCAATAAGGGAGGTGTTAATTAACACCCTGGAACATATACTATGTAATAACCCTTGTGCAGATCATTTGAAATAACATAGGTTGGTATATATGCCGTGTTATTACTTTCTAATTTTCTTAATATTAACCCTTTGTCTGCTGTATACTCACTGATGATCGTACTTACTTTTATCAATATTTATTATTTGTTATAACTCTTTTAATTAAAATTAAAACAAAAAAAATCCCCGTGTGTAAAACGAGTTTTTTGAACACCGTGTATAGGCGCACGTTTTATATTTAACATTTTATTCATAAATTACATTCAAATGAATGTTAAGATATAGTCAAGGAAAGAGTAGTGTTGGTTTTTATCAATTATTGTGGTCTTACAATTCAAAAGTGTCAAACAAGTGCATACATTATTATTTTTTATTTTTTTTATTTTGTTTAATATTTGAAAAAAATATTTTTTTACATAGATAAGTATACAGGATATAAACAAGATATAAAACAATAGAAATTAAAGTAGCCTTTCCTCACCATAAAGAGACAATGCTCTTGTGTTTGGTGAGATTTATATTAATATTTATTTATTTATTATACATGTAAATATTAAATGCATTTGTCCCGTTGTCCCACTGTCCCGTTGTCCCACTGTCCCGTTGTCCCTTGTCCCAATGGCTAGTGGCGCAGCTTGTCGTACTTGCCCAGGTAGCTATTGCAGTTGGGACAGGTGTGTTCCACGTCTTTGCACGCGTCCACGCAGAAGGGGATCAGACAACAGCCGAACACGCACCTGAAACAGTCATTACCATCATTAGCATTACCTGCATCATCAGCATTACCTGCATCTTCAGTATTACTGCATCATCAGTATTACTGCATCATCAGAATTACTGCATCATCAGCATTACCTGCATCATCAGCATTACTGCATCAGACAGACGGTAAGGGCTAAATCAAAGAACATATACGATGTTATAATAATAAAAGCATTTCTTCAACAGTGTTGCTTGACAACAACAAGCCTACTCTTAAATGGAGAAAGAAAGGGTTGTAGATTAAATTTACTTGAACTATTAGAAATCAATAAAAGAATGAACGATCCCAATATAACAATAATTAATAAAGTAAGGAAAATGTTCACAAGGCCTAAAAATATAACGCATTCAAATAGAAGTCACGTCATTATTAAACAATATAACGCATTGAAATTGCCGGCACGTCAATATCAAACAATATAACGCATTGATATTGCAGTCGTGTCATTATTAAACAATTAAGAAAACTTTGCCATTTGACGTGAGGAAATAAGACTTTAAAATACCCCACAGAATAGAAAATGGTAGTAAAATTTCAAACAAAATCAGGCTCATTAAAGTAGAATTTGAAGACCCGAAGCTGGAAAAAATATTTTTTAAATATACTTTGCCTAATAAAATTGAAACCGGATAGGACCCTCCAACAAAGAGAATTTTTAACTGACCTCTGGAAAGAAATAGAGAAGAGACAAGAAAATGGTGAAATTGATTTGCGAATCAAACATTTTAATGGAATTCCTAAAATTATCAAAAACTATCCTAAAAACGGATAAACAAACATAACATACTGTTAAGACTCGATGGATATTATCAAAATGTTCGAGGAATGAGTACCAAATTGTAACAACTTAAAATGAATTTACCCACCTTCTCATATGATATTTTATTATTAACTGAAACATGGTTAAATCCAGATATCGACTCGTCAGAATTACGCCTAAATCAATTCTACTATCTATCGCCTTGATCGAATTCCTAATTCGAGCGAAAAGTCAAACGGAGGAGGTGTGATGTTATGTGTGTCTAAAAATATCTCACCTGTAGACCACCGGTCAAGCGCACCAGAGTTGAACACATTTTTGTAATTATTAACATGTATCCCACCTGTATCGGATTAGCAAATATATAAAAACCACAATGCGGAAATAGAAATTTAAATATCCGAAAGCAAAATTCATAATTGCTGGTGATTATAATCTGCTGAACTGGACCAGCCAATATCACATCTGATCTGCCACAAACGGATTTGAATTACAGTGCGTTAAATTCGTGATATGTCCATATTCTAAAAGTCGAATGTTAGATTTAATGTTTTCAAGTGAGTACACCAAAATGTTAAAAAATATGGAGTTTTTCTAAATCTCAACACAAAAACGATTGTGGATTTGTGCCGACTGTATCGAAGGTATAGTTAATCTCTTTTCTAGATATTCCTGTCAATACTGTTTGCGATATTTCAGATCAGAGTCATTAAATCTAAGCCAATGTTTCATCGAAATAGAAGCCATAGAAAAAAACATAAAATAATTAGATAGCAATAAATCTGAGGGACCGGATGATTATTAGCTAATATTTTACATACAAACGGGCATGGTAACAGACTCAATACAGACGGGCATGGTAACAGACTCAATACAAACGGGCATGGTAACAGATTTGATAATCTAGAAGCACTAAAAATAAAAAAAGCTGTAAAAACCAAAAGTCCTATACTCAATAATCAATTAGACATATCAAGTAGTCCAATATTAGGTTTATTTACAATAAACCCTTAAAAAATGTCCAAGTTCTCCTTATCACCATGTCAGTTGATGCTTTGTTTCTCCAGATATATTATTATAATCCATTAGTCTACATAATTATCTTTCGGTTTTTCCCATGTCTTTTGTACTTGTGTAAATTTATTGTATGCTTTCTTTATTGTGTTTGTTATATTTATATAATGTTGTCTCCCTCAAAATTTTTGTTTATATATAAGCTCACACTTTGTACTTCTTGTTTAGTAATAATTTGTACCCTTAAGATGCTTGAGCAAAGCGAAACCGGTCGGTTCTAAAAATTATTAAAAACTCGCGGTTTTAAAAGTAAAAGTATTTTATTTTATTATTAACCAGTCTTTATCTTCTGGGTCTGTTCCGGTAAAGAAGAAAAATAGTTATTTAACAACTATTCATAAAAATTGCGATAAAAGCGATATATCAAAAGACCAATTTGTATAATGTCTGCTTTACCGAAACTTAGAGAAATTAGTGGTAGATACCATTTCAAAGCTTATCAACAACATTATTGTTCCTAACCAACATGGTTTCATCACAGGTCGCTGTGTTGATTTATGTAAATTACATATTGGTCTCAAACAACGAAGTATATACACTGATTTTAGTAAAGCTTTTGACAAAGATTCGACATAACATATTTATATATAAACTTTGATTGTTGGGCATCAAAGGTAAATTATTGAGTTATATTGTTAGTTATCTTAGCAATAAAGTACTTAGCGTAAAGATAAATTCTGTACAATCTTATATATTTGAGGTCACAATTGGGGTTCCTCAAGGGCCCCACCTAGGCCCAATATTTTCCTTATTATTCATCAATGACATTGTTGACCATTTTAATGATGTAAAAGTTCTGCTATTTAAAAATGGACTTAAAATATATAAAACATGCATATTTTATTTATTTAAAATAGATAAACGTCTCCCAGCAACTCCGGATCACGTGAGCTAGTCGATAATGAGAACTGCTGATAGCGCGGCGAAGGTGAAACAATATTTATTATATGTTATGAATAATTTTTGATAAGGAATATTTATTGGATTATTTTAAAACTTTATTTTATTTTATTATTCCCACTTTATGCACTATCTATCTGTTATATATCTTATAGAAGAGTGTCAGTGGCGGGCGGCTTAATTTTATTTTTTATACACATCTACATTTTTTTTAAAGTAAAATGAAAGTGAAGTTTTAAAAATTATTAAATCCACAGGAATTCACACGAATGTCGTATTTGGGGGTGCTGTGTGGAGGGTCTTTTTGAGGAGATAAGGGAGGAAACACAGAGACCGGCAAATCGTTTCACAGCCGAGATATTGAACTCATGAACGAGTCGTACAAGCGACCCGTTCTTTTGTGAGATATGTCAATCGTGTACATATGTTGGGCGCGTGTTTGGCGTTCCTGACTATGCACCGGTGCCGAAGAGATCAATGAAGCTAGTTTCCTTAAGCATCTTCCAATTTAATACTGGTAGATCACAGACAGCATTCCCACCTTACGTCTATGCTCTAAAAATTGTAACCCGTTTGCTAAAAGCAAAAAATTGGCAAGTGGTCAAGTTTGCGAACCTCTGATGTGAACAGTAAACATTAAAAACTTTGGAAATCTCTGATGTAAACTGTAAACAACAAAAAGTTTAAGAACCTCTAATGTAAACTGTTTACAAATGAACATTTTGGGAACCTCTGATATAAACAAAAAATAAATAAAAATTTCTGTACATCCGATACAAACTGTGAAAAAATAAAAAACCTCATCCTAGTAGTAAAAGCAAATACCCTTTAATATTAATAATACCTCCAACTTCTGACATCTCCCATACATTCTGATGGCAACACGCTTCACTAGCGCCTCCTAGCGGCGTGAGTTGTGCGTCAGGTTTTCTTTCATATATGTTTATGGTTTTTACATGTACGGAATAAATTCTTTATATGTAAGCACATGCGATTTTATTAAAATATACTTTTTGTAAATTATGCTTTAAAATATTAAGATGCATTATTAGTTTGCGCTCGTATGTACACCCGTTAATAGTTTTATCCGTATTAAAACTCAATTCTTTCAAGAAAGGCATACCAAATACAATATTGGATTAAATAATCGATACTATATTGTATTTGTGTGCCTTTCATAAAAGAACGGGGTTTTTCTAGAGATAAAACTATCTTATCATATTCATATTACGTACGTACGGGCGCAAACAAATAATTCATCTTCATAATATATTTTATACATAGCTTGTAGAAAGCGTATTTTAATGAAATAATTAAATTAACGCCATCTATGGACACGTATATTATAACGAACGTCGCGTTTAATCTTTACACTGTCTTTGATGGCTTAGAAATGTAATAAAATACTTCATTTATTCGCTAGAATTTAACGAACTATTTTTATATTTCACCAACCAACCTGTGAACCTGTTTTATATTTCACCAACCAACCTGTCAACCTGTTTTATATTTCACCAACCAACCTGTCAACCTGTTTTATATTTCACCAACCAACCTGTCAACCTGTTTTATATTTCACCAACCAACCTGTCAACCTGTTTTATATTTCACCAACCAACCTGTCAACCTGTTTTATATTTCACCAACCAACCTGTCAACCTGTTTTTTTGGCATCCATTGTTGTTTGTAATTATTACGTTAGTAAACTGCACACACAGAACCTACTTTTTGGGACATTTTTATATATTTATTTTGATATTGAAATATCAATATTGATTGAAATATAAAATACAAAGTAAAAAGCGTCAAACACCGCCACTGAAGTACTGAATAAATTCAATTTGCTGCCATTGAAAGGAATATCACACTCAATAAGCTACAATAGCGTCTCTAGCGGCTAGAATTGTTGATATAGCAACTATTTCACGTATTATTAAGGTTAAACGCAACGCTTGTAATATTCTACGTGTTCATAGATGGCGTAATTAATTAATTTGATCAAAATTCGCTTTTTGCAAGGTATTGCTTTACAGTATTAAGACAAATTATATGTTTGCGCCCGCATATACGCAATATGAATATGAATAAATAGTTTTGTCTATATAAAAACTCAATTCTATCGAGAAAGGCATGCAAATACAATATTGGATTGAATAATCGGTACAATATTGTATTTGTATGCCTTTCTCGAAAGAATTGAGTTTTTAAACGAACAAAACTATTGATTCATATTCATATTGCGTATATACGGGCGCAAACAAATGATTTTTCTTAATATTGTAAAGAAATACTTTGCAAAAGCGTATTTTAATAAAATTATTTAATTAACGCCATCTATGAACACGTAGAATATAACAAGCGTTGCGTTTAACCTTAATATCATTGAGTATTTGGTAAAAGATAATAAAAAGAGACATCTGTTGATGAAACTAAAAGCCAACCAAAAGATTTTCGTGATTTAACTAAAAATCAAGCAAAAAAGACATCTGTTGATGAAACAAAAAATGTTTTAGAATATGATCTACCTAAAACCGATTAACATCAAAATGAATAACGGAGAAACTAAAACACTAATAATTTTAAACTGAAGCCCTGAAACGGCAGGGCTTCAAACTGCAAACAACCACACCAGTCTGTCATGTATATGGTGCAATACTAACCCAAAGACACACAGTCCTCCGACCAGCAGGTAAGTCAGCAGGCCCGAGGTGGGCCTCACTACAGAGCGGATTTCCTGCTGACAGTTGGGACAGGTCATCTGGCAGGAATTCGGGCCAAGGCACACCAGCACGACGGGAACTGTAATCAACCACACCAGTCGTCATAATCAATTCTATTATTATTAGAATAAAAAAGCAAAACTCAACTCTATTCTCTCAAAACAAAAAGAGCGCTGTGGATCCATCAATCTGCAATATATTTCAATCATAACAAGCATACATTCTGGCAAGTAACTGTTAGCACCTATCTCTTATCTCCCTTCGTACTCATACATCACATTCCGCATCCAATCTCTAAATAGTATAAAATAATATAGTTTGTTTGTTCGCTTAGATTTTCTTAGCTAGGAAATAGATTTTGATAGGATTTTCACTTTCATTTAGATAATTTCTTCCGGAAGGTTTATATTTCTGTAATACATGAATATTATATTTATAGAAAGTAGAGAAAATACGATGTTTTGTAATCAAGTTGTAATAAAATATATTTCTAAGCATAACCATAAAATCTCCTAAGCATAACCCCCTACAGACGTCGGGTACACATCAGCTAGTTATCATATAAAACACTAGCTAAATGATAGTATGTATAGTACAATCAAAATCTGATGCTCAGCTTAGAAAAACTAAGCGCATAAACAGACAGACATGGATAGCGACATTATTTTATACTATAAATATTTTCAACTTAATCTGAATTGTATCATTTTTTATCGCAAATGAAAAATGTCGATCTTTAAACTTCACCAGCCATAACACAGGGACATCCCTACATCCCTACATCCCTAGATCCCTACATCCCTACATGCCTACATCCCTACATCCTTACATCCCTACATCCTTCCATCCCTACATCCCTACATCCCTGCATCCCTACATCCCTACATCCCTAGATCCCTACATCCTTCCATCCCTACATTCTTACATGCCTACATCCCTACATCCCTACATCCCCACATCCCTGCATCCCTAAATCCCTACATCCCTAGATCCCTACATCCTTCGATCCCTACATCCCTACATGCCTACATCCCTACATCCTTACATCCCTACATCCCTACATCCCTACATCCCTGCATCCCTACATCTCTACATCCCTAGATCCCTACATCCTTCCATCCCTACATCCCTACATGCCTACATCCCTACATCCTTACATCCCTACATCCCTAATTCCCTGCATCCCTACATACCTAGATCCCTACATCCTTCCATCCATACATCCCTACATGCCTACATCCCTACATCCTTATATCCCTACATCCCCACATCCCTGCATCCCTAAATCCCTACATCCCTAGATCCCTACATCCTTCGATCCCTACATCCCTACATGCCTACATCCCTACATCCTTACATCCCTACATCCCTACATCCCTACATCCCTGCATCCCTACATCTCTACATCCCTAGATCCCTACATCCTTCCATCCCTACATCCCTACATGCCTACATCCCTACATCCTTACATCCCTACATCCCTAATTCCCTGCATCCCTACATACCTAGATCCCTACATCCTTCCATCCCTACATCCCTACATGCCTACATCCCTACATCCTTACATCCCTACATCCCTACATACCTACATTATTACATCCCAAAAACAACAACAACAATCATCACAAGTCTGACGTTTGTCATTTCGCTCCCTAATAATCTTATATTTTCTTCTAAAAACATCGACCCTTATCCTACAATTTTAATACCAGCTGATAATATTCATAGAAGTGGATTAAAATACGAAAGTGAGTGTTTGTCTGGAGTGTAAAAAGTGCTAAATCTAGAGTTTTAGTTATTCTTCAAAAATCTTCAAGCTACCCACAGTATTGTAATCTATTGCAGCCGCAAGCCAAACATAAGATGGATACAACATGCAAATATTGCGTTAAGCAGCTGAAACTGGCTGAGTGTATAAAGTGTTCAACCTGCAAATGCACCATCCATTTTGAATGCGCTGATATTTCGGCAAGTGTTTTTAAACGCATGTCGCAAGGTAAAAAGGATGCGTGGAAGTGCAATAATTGTATCCAAACCCTGGACAATTTAGATACCCAATCCTGCTCCTCAGATCAAAGCAACGTACTCCTAACTGTTGAGATTAGAAAAATGGCACTACAAATAGAAAAAATGAGCAGTAAAATGGCGGAATTCGAAAAAGTCATAATTTATAATAATAATGTCATGGAAGATTTTTCAAGTAATATGAAATCTATAAACGAAAAATTAGCTAAAATTGATAAGCTAGAAATGGAGGTCTCAGAATTAAAACAAACAGTTTACATGTTAGAGAGGGGAAACGACGAAAGGGACCAGGAACTTCTATCCAACAATATAGAAATACATGGAATGCCTGAGACCACCAACGAGAATCTACCTACCATGATGTCGAATATCGCGACAGTCATTGGATGCCCTCTCCATCAAAGCGACATTGAATGCGTTAGCAGAATCAGTAAGCGCCATCGTACACAAGCCACGACAGATGGATGTCCGGGTAACATAATCGCCAAATTCACCTCCCGCAAGAAGAAGGACGAATTTGTCGCAGCCATCAAGAAAAGAAAAGGAATCACTACCAAGGCCATCGGGATGGTTGGAGCTGACCAGAAGATCTTCGTCAACGACCATCTCACGCGGAAGAATAAATCTACATTGAGGTGCGCTAAAGCCTTTAAAAACGAAAACAACTATCAGTTTTTATGGATAAGAAGTGCAAAAATCTACCTACGGAAAAACGAAACATCACCACCCATACATGTCTCATGCGAATTACAGCTAAAAAACCTCATCTAACTACCATTGCAATGTTAAACCACCTATCCTCTCATAACTACTATTTTTTTCGTATTTTTTTTCATAATGTTTTCAACATCACCCTTTTTAAATTAACCCCACATGCTAATAATTACACTAATTGCTCACTACTACATTCTATAATATACTCACTCACTTTAATTGATAATAATAGTATGTTGTGCTTTGCTAAGCCCAGTGGACTCTTGACTAATAACATAACTCTACAATATAATATTCTTAAAATATATTCTACAGAAACCGAACATAATAATGTAATTACCGAAAATTCTCAATGCATGATTCATTAATAATTTTTTATCAAAATTCAAGAGGTTTGCGCTCGAAAACACTGGAATTTCATCAAAATATACTGCTCAATAATTATGACTTGATCTTCATTACCGAAAGTTGGTTGGTTGATAGTATCCGAGATGAGGAATTATTCGATAATCGCTATTCTGTTTACAGAAATGATAGGGATATACACCGCACTAGCAAATCAACTGGCGGAGGCGTACTCATAGGAATTAAAAAAGAATTTTTTGTTACCCCTCGCTCTTGGAAATCAGACGCTGAGGATATCTGGATAACTATCAATACATCAAAATCGAATCGTCATTGTTATAATATTCATATGTGCTGCGTGTATTTACCTAGCGTCGGTCCAAAATTAACATTATCAGAAAGATTAGAATTATTTACTAGTCATACCAATACTATTTCTGACTTAACAATCCGTTTTCCTAATGACAAGTTTTTAATCATTGGCGACTATAACATGCCCAATATCGAACGGAATAATCAACAAATGCCAAGTAATAGAGATCAATGCGCACTCGCGTTACTTAACTGCTTATCTTTTGCAAATTTAACCCAATTTAACCATTTACCATTTACCTTAACAAATACGGTCGAATTTTGGACCTCGTCTTTTGTAACACTTCAGTTAATGTGTCGCTTGCCGACCACCCATTAGTTAAAGAAGATGCTCATCATAAATCATTGATTGTAGAACTAGAATTTCCATCCACTATTGCAACCCTCTCAACTCCTCGAACAATAAAATTATTCCATAAAGCAGATTATGCAGAGATCAATTTATTTATTATTTATTTATTTATTTATTTATTTTTCATGTTCTCCGTAAAACGGTTATTCACCAATACATTATGGAGAAGATTACAAATTAGACAAAAAGTATAGCAAAACACATAAAAAGGTCAGTTTCACTACTTTGTGACATACGTCAAAAGATAATTGTTAAACTGCCTGTAGGTTACGTTAAAAATGTCGATGGTCAATGCAGACTCGTTGAGCAGTTCAGTCGCTCTGTTGACTGGGGCGTTCTGATAGGCAGAAGTCCTCGCTTTTGGAGCATAAAAAAGGGTATGGGACCTTCCACGAGTATACTTGTCTGGGACATATAAGTTAATCTCTTTCAAAATAGGTGGATTATGTATAGTTCCAGAGATTATCTTAAAAAAATGTTTTCCTAAAAATATTTTTCGGCGGGCTTCTAATGTATTAAGATCGAGCATTCCTGCTAAGAATAAGGATGGATACAGGAAAGGGTAGTACATATATTCCCTCATATATAGGTAACGCATGAATCTCTTTTGTACTTTTTCTATTTCGAGAATATGGTTTTGCTCGGAAGGGGCCCAAATAATGGAGCTATATTCCAAGATACTGCGAACAAGTGCTTCATACGTTCTTCGGATTGCGATTCCGTTGGTAAATGATCATGAATTACGAAGAACAAATCCAAGCATTTTGTTGGCACGGGAGACAATATCAGATATATGGGATTTGAAAGAGAGATTTGCTTCAAAAATTACGCCAAGGTCTCGAATCTCATTTTTACGTGTTAATTCATGTTTATTAATGTGGTAGGGGAACAGGAATGTATCTTTGGACCTTGTAAATGTAACGACACTGCATTTCTGAATACTGAAGGGTAAGTTGTTCAGTTCCGACCATTTGACAAGAGAATCAAGATCGTTCTGCAGAAGAATGGAATCGATGTAACTTTTGATTGCTTTGAAAAGTTTTATATCGTCAGCAAAAAGGAGATATTTTGAGTGGTTTATAGTGTTGCCAATGTCATTGATGAATAGGAGAAAGAGAAGGGGTCCTAGATTCGATCCCTGGGGAATCCCGGAGTTAGTTTTGTATTCGTGAGAGATATGGTGTCCGTAACTGACATACTGACGACGATTGCGTAAGTAGCTAGCCACAAAAGCGAGGAAATTCTGAGAGAATCCGATGTCACTTAATTTTTTTAATAAAATATCATGGTCGACTTTATCAAATGCTTTCTCGAAGTCTGTATAAATCACATCAACAGGTACAAAATTTTCAAATGAATTATTAATATAGGTAATGAGATTCATAAGATTTGTTGAAGGTGACAGTGTGGGACGAAATCCGTGCTGATTTTCGGTGAGTGCGTGTTTTGTTTGGTTATATATCTGTGAATAAATTATGGTTTCTAAAAGTTTTGCGGGTGCTGACAACACAGCTACAGGTCTGTAATTATCTATTTCTGACTTTTTTCCTTTTTTATGTATAGGCGTTACTTTCGTTAGTTTCCACATTTCCGGAAAGATATTTTTGCGAAGTGATAGGTTAAAAATATGTTTTAGAGGTTGAACAAAATAACTTGCATATCTTTTAAGGATTATAGGTGGAATACAATCTGGGCCGACGGAGTATTTAGGTTTTAGCTTATGGAAAGCTGTAATAATATCGTCATCGTTAATTTCATGAATTTGTACAGGTAAAGAGTTAAATGACGATGAAGCTATAGAGGATATGTCAAGTTTGGGGATATTGTCGCTAAATACTGATTGAAAATAGTGTGCGAAACCTGCGGCGATCTCAGACGATCCATCATATTTATTGTCTTTGTAGTCCATGTGGTTAAGTTTGTCACAGCCGCGGCGTTTATCGTTAGTGTAAGACCAAAATCGAGTTGGGTCTGTTATTATACTGTTCTCGGCCTCACGTGTAAAGTCAGTGTAGGCCTGACCAATTAACCGTTTGATTGATTTTCGCAAAGTTTTAAAGTTAGCTAAGGCATGTTCGGATTTTGTTTTTTTCCAAAGATAGTGCATTTTAGTTTTTTCTCGTATGAGGTGAATGATTTCCCCATTAAACCATTTCGGATATTGTCTAACATCTTTGAGCATACGTGTAGATCTTTTCTTAAAACAAATGTTGAAAATATTATTGAGCTGTTCATAAAACATTTCGACAGCTAGATTTACGTCAAGGCAATCGTAATGATTCCAGTGATGTTGTTCTAAGGCATTCTTAAGTGTGTTATCTGAGCTTTCGTGGAAAATCCAACCCATGTTTATGTCTGGAGGCAATGTGTCTGTTTGTATATGTGATTGAGTTGTGTAATCGAATGTGAATGAAAGTGAAGGGTGATGAATATCCTCTCTGACTAATGGGGAGTCATGGCGGCAGATAACAGCATTTTTAGAATTTACATTACTTAATACTAGGTCTAACATGTGTGCATTTATGTTATAAACAGTGTTGAATTGTGTTAAATTATAAAAAGAACAAAAGTAATCGAAAACGTCAATTGGGTTTTTCCCTGAGGGAAAGTTAAAATCACCGAAAATAATAATATTTTTTGATTGTAACTTTACACTTTCACTTATAGTTTTGTCGTAAAATAATTGATACTGTTCAGATGTTGTATTTGGAGGAAAATATACAACACATATATAAATGATGACATTTCTATGCGATACTTTCACGCACAAGTCTTCACCTTGGGTTTCTATGCAGTCCATTCTTTCCGCGTGTGAGTGGCTGTCAGCTCGGAGGGCTAGGAGAGTCCCTCCTCAATGAGAGACTGAAACCGACTGGTCAACCGTTATAAATGCACCAGATGTAAATACAGCGTTAAATTCGTTTTATGTTATAATTGAACAGATTATCGAAGCGTTTATTCCTAAGAAAGTTGTGAAATCTGGAAAATACCCACTATGGTATACGGCAGCCTTAATAAAAATAACAAACGAAAAATTAAAATTCTTTAGAAAATGGAAGCGCCATCGGAACCCCCTTGATTATCTCTCATTTTCATTGCTTCGCAAAAGGCAAAAAACAGTCGCGTCAGCAGCTTACAAAACCTACATTTCTACAATAGAATCCGGTATACAGCATAATGTTAAAAAAAATTTGGTCCTACGTCAATTCTCAAAGAAAATCTCCTGCCATCCCTGATCATATGATTTACGGTGAAAAAACTGCTAATGACAGTAGAGGAGTAGCCAACTTATTTTCTGAGTATTTTGGATCTGTATTTTCGAATGCTCAACCTGCACATACAAGCAATGCCAGTCTTTGCTCTAATTCAAATAGCATAATCAACTCAATCGAGATCAATGAAGACATCACATTCAAATACCTTAAGTCCATTGATATCAAAAAGGGACCAGGGGATGATCAACTTCCAGGGATCGTCATAAATTATTGTATTAACAATTGACACCCCCCATTTTTGTTATTTTCAAACTAACAGCCCTGATTACCACAATATATAAAAATGGCAGTAAAAATGATGTCTCGAACTATCGACCTATATCCAAATTACCGATACTAAGTAAAGTATTGGAAAAAATTGTTTACGATCAATTATATTCTACAATCTCACCCTCACTCTTAAATAATAAACACGGCTTCATGAAAAATCGCTCCACAACTTCAAATCTTGCATTTTTTACAAATTTTCTTCATGCTCAAATGGATATGCGATGTCAGGTAGATGCCATTTATACGGATTATTCTAAAGCATTTGACCGTGTTAATCATTATATTCTTTTACAAAAGTTATTAGGTCTAGGAATTCACGGTGAACTCTATAGATGGATCGCATCATACGTCAATAATCGGCACCAAATCACGGTTGTCAATGGTTTTGCATCTTGCTTAACGGAAATCATCTCAGGTGTGCCCCAGGGATCGCATCTTGGACCACTCTTATTTAATATTTATATAAATGACATTTCCGTATGCTTTAAAAATAGTTACTTTGTTTTATACGCGGATGACATGAAAATTTATAAAGCTATACAGTGTTTACCCGATTGTATGGAATTGCAAAGCGATCTTGATAATTTGTGCGTATATTGTGAATCAAATTTATTGTCCTTAAACATATCTAAGTGTCACTCGATTACATTTACTAGAAATAAAAAAAAAATCATCTATCGATACAACTTGAATAACAAACCTTTACAACCTATGTCTACGTGTAAAGATCTAGGTGTTTACTTAGATAGCAAATTAATTTTTGACAAGCACATTGAACACATTATTTCAAAATCCTACAGAATGCTAGGTTTCTTATTAAGAATATGCAAAGTTTTCAAAAATGATAAGACTCTGAAAATTTTGTTTTGTTCATTGGTCAGAAGTCCACTGGAGTATGCTTCCACAATATGGAATCCTCAATATAAGGTATACATAGATTTAGTAGAAAGTATACAGAATAAATTTTCGAAACATTTACTCAAGAAACACAACAATACTACAAATAATATGTTAACTTTACAAAAAAGACGCACATTGTCAGACCTGTTGTTTCTACATAATCTGCTAAATAATAAAATCGATAGTCCAGAATTGCTATCCGTCATTGGTTTAAATGTTCCAACGAGGCGTACCAGGCACATTACACTATTTCACATTGAAGCCAACAATACCAATGCAGCAAACAACTCAGTAATTACTCGCGCAATCACAACATACACCCATTACGAAAAATTACTACATTTAGACATCTTTCATGATTCTTTTCTAACATACAAAACTAACTTATTAAATTTCTCAGCATTACTAATTTCAAAAATATTTTCACATCATTTCTCAAAACTCCTATGTATTAACAGTCAATTACAATTCGTGAGCTTATTATAATTCTTATTTTCAATTCATTTATTATTATCTATCCACACACTTCCTTCCTTTTATAACAATCTCAGGCGAAATTACGTAATGATATTTTATGGACATACGTAATAGGTACTACAACTATGTAATAACTAAAAAAAAATTCTTACTGTATCTTATTGTACTGTGTATGTCTTAACAAATAAATAAATAATAAAAAAAATAAATAAATAAATAAAAATCCCTACATCTCTACATACCTAAATTATTACATCCCTACATACCTACATTTTTTAAATTTTTTTATAGTGAATACCTCACAAGAGTCCCAACTGCTCCCGTCTGGAGCCAGTGAGACTATGGCATCCCCAATTGGGGGATGTTGTGAGGCTGAAGGTAAGTGGGGAAGGGAAATAGGAAGGTGGGGAAGTACCTGGCTATTCAGATCTAGTCACTAAACACGGCTGAAGCCATTTGGAGCAACGTTTTAATTCTGAATGGTGGTCTTACACCAGGGCGATACTGGTAGTATCTTCCACTCTGGAACGTGCCGCAAATATACTATATATTATTTTAATTAATTAATTGTGAAATAACACAAATTAATCAAATAAAATTTATTTGCGCACGCCGGGTTCGAACCCGCGACCTTCGGAATGGCAGTCCAATGCGTTACCACTGGACTATGCCGGCCGTCAGTACACATTCACGTCACATTATTACATCCCTACATCTCTACATACCTACATTATTACATCCCTACATCTCTACATACCTACATTATTACATCCCTACATCTCTACATACCTACATTATTACATCCCTACATCTCGACATACCTACATTATTACATCCCTACATCCTCTACATACCTACATTATTACATCCCTACATCTCTACATACCTACATCATTACATCCCTACATCCCTACATCCCTATATCCCTACATCAGGTAGAGACAATGCGAGCAAGTCAGTAGGATAGAGCCACGGTTAGTAGCCATACTCCATCAGGTAGAGACATTACGAACAAGTCTGTAGGATAGAGCCACGGTTAGTAGCCATACTCCATCAGGTATAGACATTACGAACAAGTCAGTAGGATAGAGCCACGGTTAGTAGCCATACTCCATCAGGTATAGACATTACGAACAAGTCAGTAGGATAGAGCCACGGTTAGTAGCCATACTCCATCAGGTAGAGACATTACGAACAAGTCAGTAGGATAGAGCCACGGTTAGTAGCCATACTCCATCAGGTATAGACATTACGAACAAGTCAGTAGGATAGAGCCACGGTTAGTAGCCATACTCCATCAGGTATAGACATTACGAACAAGTCAGTAGGATAGAGCCACGGTTAGTAGCCATACTCCATCAGGTAGAGACATTACGAACAAGTCAGTAGGATAGAGCCACGGTTAGTAGCCATACTCCATCAGGTATAGACATTACGAACAAGTCAGTAGGATAGAGCCACGGTTAGTAGCCATACTCCATCAGGTAGAGACATTACGAACAAGTCAGTAGGATAGAGCCACGGTTAGTAGCCATACTCCATCAGGTATAGACATTACGAACAAGTCAGTAGGATAGAGCCACGGTTAGTAGCCATACTCCATCAGGTATAGACATTACGAACAAGTCAGTAGGATAGAGCCACGGTTAGTAGCCATACTCCATCAGGTAGAGACATTACGAACAAGTCAGTAGGATAGAGCCACGGTTAGTAGCCATACTCCATCAGGTATAGACATTACGAACAAGTCAGTAGGATAGAGCCACGGTTAGTAGCCATACTCCATCAGGTAGAGACATTACGAACAAGTCAGTAGGATAGAGCCACGGTTAGTAGCCATACTCCATCAGGTATAGACATTACGAACAAGTCAGTAGGATAGAGCCACGGTTAGTAGCCATACTCCATCAGGTATAGACATTACGAACAAGTCAGTAGGATAGAGCCACGGTTAGTAGCCATACTCCATCAGGTAGAGACATTACGAACAAGTCAGTAGGATAGAGCCACGGTTAGTAGCCATACTCCATCAGGTATAGACATTACGAACAAGTCAGTAGGATAGAGCCACGGTTAGTAGCCATACTCCATCAGGTAGAGACATTACGAACAAGTCAGTAGGATAGAGCCACGGTTAGTAGCCATACTCCATCAGGTATAGACATTACGAACAAGTCAGTAGGATAGAGCCACGGTTAGTAGCCATACTCCATCAGGTATAGACATTACGAACAAGTCAGTAGGATAGAGCCACGGTTAGTAGCCATACTCCATCAGGTATAGACATTACGAACAAGTCAGTAGGATAGAGCCACGGTTAGTAGCCATACTCCATCAGGTATAGACATTACGAACAAGTCAGTAGGATAGAGCCACGGTTAGTAGCCATACTCCATCAGGTAGAGACATTACGAACAAGTCAGTAGGATAGAGCCACGGTTAGTAGCCATACTCCATCAGGTATAGACATTACGAACAAGTCAGTAGGATAGAGCCACGGTTAGTAGCCATACTCCATCAGGTATAGACATTACGAACAAGTCAGTAGGATAGAGCCACGGTTAGTAGCCATACTCCATCAGGTATAGACATTACGAACAAGTCAGTAGGATAGAGCCACGGTTAGTAGCCATACTCCATCAGGTATAGACATTACGAACAAGTCAGTAGGATAGAGCCACGGTTAGTAGCCATACTCCATCAGGTATAGACATTACGAACAAGTCAGTAGGATAGAGCCACGGTTAGTAGCCATACTCCATCAGGTATAGACATTACGAACAAGTCAGTAGGATAGAGCCACGGTTAGTAGCCATACTCCATCAGGTAGAGACATTACGAACAAGTCAGTAGGATAGAGCCACGGTTAGTAGCCATACTCCATCAGGTATAGACATTACGAACAAGTCAGTAGGATAGAGCCACGGTTAGTAGCCATACTCCATCAGGTATAGACATTACGAACAAGTCAGTAGGATAGAGCCACGGTTAGTAGCCATACTCCATCAGGTATAGACATTACGAACAAGTCAGTAGGATAGAGCCACGGTTAGTAGCCATACTCCATCAGGTATAGACATTACGAACAAGTCAGTAGGATAGAGCCACGGTTAGTAGCCATACTCCATCAGGTAGAGACATTACGAACAAGTCAGTAGGATAGAGCCACGGTTAGTAGCCATACTCCATCAGGTATAGACATTACGAACAAGTCAGTAGGATAGAGCCACGGTTAGTAGCCATACTCCATCAGGTATAGACATTACGAACAAGTCAGTAGGATAGAGCCACGGTTAGTAGCCATACTCCATCAGGTATAGACATTACGAACAAGTCAGTAGGATAGAGCCACGGTTAGTAGCCATACTCCATCAGGTATAGACATTACGAACAAGTCAGTAGGATAGAGCCACGGTTAGTAGCCATACTCCATCAGGTAGAGACATTACGAACAAGTCAGTAGGATAGAGCCACGGTTAGTAGCCATACTCCATCAGGTATAGACATTACGAACAAGTCAGTAGGATAGAGCCACGGTTAGTAGCCATACTCCATCAGGTATAGACATTACGAACAAGTCAGTAGGATAGAGCCACGGTTAGTAGCCATACTCCATCAGGTATAGACATTACGAACAAGTCAGTAGGATAGAGCCACGGTTAGTAGCCATACTCCATCAGGTATAGACATTACGAACAAGTCAGTAGGATAGAGCCACGGTTAGTAGCCATACTCCATCAGGTAGAGACATTACGAACAAGTCAGTAGGATAGAGCCACGGTTAGTAGCCATACTCCATCAGGTATAGACATTACGAACAAGTCAGTAGGATAGAGCCACGGTTAGTAGCCATACTCCATCAGGTAGAGACATTACGACCGAGTCAGTAGGATAGAGCCACGGTTAATTAAAAAAAATTATGTTATGGCAACTTACCACTCTGCGTTGTGTAAATTGTTGCTGCCATTGTTATTCTGTAAGTATATATTTATACATGTTTAACAAATTCATGGTATTATTATAATATATTCATGGCAATATTTGGAGTGTGGATGGACGGAGAAAGGGGTGCCAGGAAAATATATAGATAATGAGAAAAATAATGAAGAAAGAAGTTGGGGACTCCCAAGAGATGATATCATGAATAATGAGTCATGTTATGATAATAAGTCCCCCACATGGACGTCGGCAGGGTGGTGATTGGGCAGGGGAGGGGGGGAGGAATTCATTCTTTTATGAATGAGCAAATATGCGGTAAAATCATACGTAGGTTACCTAACTCATGCCGCTAGGAGGCGCTAACGTAGCATGTTGCCATCAGAATGTATGGGAAATGTAAAGTTGGAAAGTATTAGCTTCATTATTAATATTATTGAGGTATGTTGATTCCTTCGGCACCGGTGCCCACTCGAATATCGCACAAGAGTCCCAACTGCTCCGCTGAGGATAAGGGAAGGGAAGGCGATGGGGAAGAGGAAGGTGTGAGAGTACCTGCAATTCAGATCTGGTCACCAAACACGGCTAAAGCCATTACACCAGAGCGATACTGAGAGTAATTTCCAATCGATATATTTTTTCTCGATACTTGCGCACGCCGGGATTTGAACCCGTTAGCCTTTCCCTCCGCGACCACGGTGGCCCTCACATTCACTCCTTGCTCTACTCAAAAAGACCCTCCACACGGCATCCTCAAAGATGACACCATGAGGGAAATTATTTCCATCAGGACCTCTTGTGTGGAATTAATACAACAACAAAAACAACGGGTTAAAAAAACATATTTTCAAAATGTTACATGAATTATTTAACAAAATGAATTTAGCTTACTTTGTGCTGACGGATAATACTTTTCCACCACTTTAAACGAAAACTTACACAATTTTCGACGAGTTTTTGAAAGAATTGTTTGAAAGTTGTCACTGCGCGTTCAATTCAAGGTAAATTTATCAGCAACTAGCAAAACCCAATTCAAGGTAAATTGTATGTGAATCACATTGATAGGTTATCATGAATTTTACTTTGAGACGCGCCACTGGTCAATGCATTATATTATTCAAACATACAAATAATGTGTGCTTCAGTTAACTAGAATTTGCTTTGAATTTTAGTGTCATTTTCAAAATTGGAACTGATTGGATGACGAATTATGATATGCATTTTTCAAATTTTTGTTTTATCATTACATTTTTCTTTTCCGTTATGTTTTATTATTGTCATTCTTACACAAATCATGTACGTCTACCATAGTACGGAAATGAGCCTAGTATAGAAGTTGAAAAAATCACGAAAATTTTAATTTTTTTATATTTATAAATAAAAAATAAAAAATATTTTTTATCTTTTCTACAATTTTTTTTATTTTTATTCTTATATTTGAAATTTCGTGATTTTCAAGAAAGCGTTATTTGAATTACAGCATTAATTTTAACTTTTTTTACATTACACACACACTATGTCATTTTTTGTCGAAGTTCTGGGAAGGAAAAATATATGACCCGGGCACCCCTGCTAAGTCACCAAACGTAGCGAACTACTTAGAGTGACCTATAATAACTATTAAACTGACATACCGGTCCTATGACTATCGCAGTTCTAAACCCCGTATTCAAACAGTACCTACTTTGGGTAGGTCGGGGTAACCACAACACGACATAGATTTGTGTCCTGAATGTTTAAATCAATATTCGTCCGTGTTGGGTTTCGAATAGAAAATAATGTATTTGGTTCTTACCGTATATTAGTATATTACTGTCACTACAACAGAAATACGCAATCCTCAAATAATAAGACAAACAACCGTGTATGTGAAAACCTTACTAATATAAAAACTGACATAAAATAGTTAGTGGAAACTTCACTTTTATATTTAAGAATGGCAAAATTTTAGTTTTAAAATTTTAAAAAATCTTGTCACATACTTTTTGAGTCAAAACGTCTGAAAATTTTGCAGAATTTACAGTTAAAAAACAAGTCCTTTATTTGAGGAATTGGGAAGAAAAATATCTCTTCACTTTTTACTTCGTTCATTCAATTAAAAAAATGTGATCTGGCTTTTAATTCCCAGAAAACAACAACAAAAAAACTGTGTACTTGCTTTTAAATCACAGAAAACAACATAAAAAACTGTGAACTTTCTTTTGATTCATAGAAAAGAACAACAATAAAAACTAACTAACTAACTTGCTTTTAATTCCCAGAAAACAACATAAAATACTGTGAACTTTCTTTTAATTCCCAGAAAGGAGCAAATAAAAATGTGAACTTGCTTTTAAGTACCCAGAAAAAACAACAAAAAAACTGTGAACTCTCTTTTAATTACCCAGAAAAAAAAACAAAAAATACTGTGATCTTGTTTTTAATTCCCAGAAAACAACAACGAAAACTGTGAACTTGCTTTCAATTACCCAGAAAAAAACAACAACAAAAACTGTGAACTTGCTTTTAATTACCCAGAAAAAAACAACAACAAACTGTGAAATTGCCTCCCGTGGTGACACTGCAAAGCTGTGAACGATAACAAAAAGATTGTTGTCGAATCTGGCTGTTGTTGTTGTTGTTTGTCTTCGGGAGGTCTCACACCGGCGATCGATAAAGTCATATGGCAATACGGAAAATTTCGTCTATAGTCAGTTATCAATATTTGAGAGCACGGTTAAAATATGATTCTGACAGTTGGTAGACAAAAACAGCTACTTTTAGCGTTGGATAAGCTGTCAATAGAATGGAGGTGAACTAACCAAGCTCTTAGAATTGAAAGAAATCGTATACACGATCCATAGTCTTTTAGAGTCATCTCACAAGAGCGCCCCTGTCTGTACAGTTTCAAGAAAGGGGAGTTATGTCACCACTAGGTTTGGCATCGTAGTGAGGCGGGTTTAAGCGGAGGCTGTGTAAGATGATATTATTTATTGAAGGATGGAAAACAGATTTAATCATGACATGACCGACTCCAGAATATGATTCTTATATCGGATGGAGCAGTGAAAATGACAATATCCTGAAAAATTCATCTAAACCCAAAAATCCACAATGAAAATGTTTCTGATAGTCTCTGTAAGAACTAGCACTGACAAACATAACATCATGTCACTTAAAAAACTCTATTCTAAAACAATACTCCTTAACATTCATAAATACAAAACACAAGAAATAACTTACACGGGTATTAGTTACACGAGATCTCAGAGTCAAAAACATTTCCAACAAATAACTACAACATACAACATTTGAGCAAAAAAGCTTCCTATACTATGGTACTAAACTCTACAACAAAATCCCACTCTCATTCCAAACTCACAACAATATTATAACGTTTAAATCTCAAATAAAAAAGCTGGATATTAAAATAAGTAGATCAGAAATACAAATAATTATAAGCAATAATTTGTCGCCTGAAATATTAATACAAATTGAAAATATCTTCCGAGTAAAAATAAATGCCGCCAACGGGAATTGAACCCGTGCCTTCTGATGTCTGGTCAGGTGCTATGTAACCACTGAGCTATGTTGGCTTATTTCCAATACGCCAAATGATTCAATATGTACTAGTACCTTAATCAACAATTATTGCTTATTGTATTTTTTTCCACCTGTAAACAACCAACTTTATTTTTGTAGGAAAGGCTTTTTTAGTGCTAAATTTCTCACCAGATGGCGTCGAGTCACATTATATCTTCATTTGTTGGTGAAATATTTTTGACTTTTTGTCAAATATTATTATTTGACAAAATTATTGCTTATAATTATTTGTTATTCTTTATGCTATGCATAAAACCTTGTCTTATAAACATAAGTTTATCATTAAAAAATAAAGATCAGAAATAATACAGACTGAAGCCGAAACAAAAAAATAATAAAAAAAACGCCTTTAATATAAATATAATTATTTAAAAAAAAAACATTATTTCATACATTTATTTTATCAGTACCTACTCCAAATTTTAACAATATGAAATCCTCAGCACGGAAATCATTATCTCCATTTGTTACAAAACACTTATTATTTTAATCATTTATGTAATATGAAAAACTGCGCGCTGAATAAAAAGAACTGATAATAAAATATATTTAGAATCGGTTCCTCCCAGCTATACTCTAGTCAATAACGTCATTAACTTTATTATCTTATCAAGGAAGATAGCGTAATCTCATTTACATGCATCACTGGGCGCTCCCAGATTCGTCACGAATGCTAAGGAATGATGCTGCAACGACACTTCTTCTGATTCTCACTTCATACCAACATCCCACCTTCCTCTACTCCATCTACTTCGTACCCGCCTACCTCCAGAGCAGATAACCAACACCTCTGCATCTTTTGTGGTGCTAATGTAAAGATTGTGCCAAATGGGATATTTTCACAAACCATGGATCTAGTCTCCTTCAACGGAAGCAATCTTCCGAACAGGCCTTCCATTGATATGCTTGGTGTAACTATAAGTGACCAGCTCAGGTATGGGGGCTCCATCGAAGCCAGAGTAAAGTTGGCCTCTCAGAAGCTGGGCGTACTGTACAGGGCCCGCAGATACTTTAATAGTACACAACTGATGACCCTGTACAAATCGCAAGTGCGCCCTACTGTCGAATTTGGCAGCCATCTCTGGTCCGTAGCCCCTAAATACCTGAAAAACACCATTGACTCTGTGCAGAAACGGGCGGTCCGTTTGATAGATTCCCCAATCTTGCGATCGCTCAAAACATTTTTGCAAAATTATCATAAAGTGCTAAAAAATGAATATTAAAAAAAATCGTAACTACATTAAAATATTTTGGTTCAACTTTTACCTAAAAATTCCACTGTGTTCGCCACCCTACAAACACGCTCCCCACGGAAAAGTACAGTAACGTCTCGGCTGGTCTATTCCAATATTATTCTCTTAATTATTTACATATTTTTACTTTCATTTATATTATATTCATTCATTCATCAGCATGGGAGATCCCAGTGAGGATATCGTTATATCTATTTGTTACACAAAAAAAAGATAATAAAACACTTAGGACCGGTTGTTTCGGAGAATTTGAACAATTCATGAAATTTCAACGTTAATTTGCGAGTTCTGTGAAAGATATTTTCTATTTCTGTTATTATTTCAGTTCTGTCAAGCAACTAGCCTATAATGATATAATATCAGAACTTGAATAGGACTTTCACAGAACTCGCAAATTAACGTTGAAATTTGATGAATTGTTCAAATTCTCCGAAACAACCGGTCCTTATTATTATTATATTTAGTCAGTAGAATGGTACTAATTTTTGTAATAATTTGGTATGTTTGTGTTTTCAATATTATATTAAGTTCACATTATGTATTTTTGTTATAATTTGGTAAGTTTGTGTTATCAATATTATATTGCGTTCACATTATATACTTTTGTTTTAATTTGATGGGTTTGTGTTCTCAATATTATATTAAGTTCACATTATGTATTTATATTCTCTATATTATATTGCGTTCACATGATGTATTATTGTTATAATTTGGTAGGGTTGTGTTCTCAATATTATACATTGTGTATTTTTGTTATAATTTGATAGGTTTGTGTTCTCAATATGAGACTCTACGGGTAATAGCTGTATGTTCTCAAAAAACCGACCAAATTATCCTGAGGTGTTGAGAGAAATACACAAGCCAAACATGTTTATATTTTATATCACAACGACTATAAATGGAAAACGAAGTCTACAAACGGTCGATTTTAGCACAAAATTTGTTTTTTTAATAAAAATTGTGAATAATTTTATAAAAGCAGTTCAGGGGAAACTCTCACAAATATTATTTGCCATAAAAATGAATTTTTAATAAGTTGTTTCTTGTAGGCGTTAATAGATTTCTAACGAAAAAATACTTTTTTAGTAATTTACACTTATTACAAAGCAGATGTAAATGGTAGAAGAAATCGGGGACGCCCGAGGAAAATATAAAAAGATCATTTGAACTGTTGTGTTACCACAGACAGTTCTCCAACTCGTCGTGGAATAAGTTCTTTATATTAAATCAGGGATTTATTCAATACTTCACGTATTACAAGAGTGACTTCGATGGTCGACCTAACTAGGAGCTGGCTAAATGAGATCTGCAAACACCATGTTTGTCTGGAAGCAGCGACTACTGACTACTAGCTGCCATCTTCCAAGCAAGCTCTTTGCACTGCCTGTAACGTTAAAGAATTGTGCAAGTTTGGATTGCCAGGGTAGTGCCCGATGATTGTTTTGTTGAGAGTTTTTTCGGGTGGCTGCCCTGCGATCGGTTGGACGAGCGGGCAAAAATAACGCGGGTAGGTAGATCGGGATCAATACGGGAGACGACGATTCCGCGGTGCGCGTGGCGTTTGGCGAGAAAAAATGGAGATTGAAAATAATGAAAAAGATCACGCGGATACCATGAACCGATCCTTCGGAGTCTTTCCGTGTAAATTAACAAAACATAAAAGAGAAGTTTTGACTCCTACGCGAGATCAGCCGGTTCTTAGTTCAAGTGTGGTTGTTCGGTGAGATTGAAATGTTGAAGGATACAGACTTTCCGTGTAGACTAACCAAACATAAAACAAACGTTTTGACTCCTGTGTGAGATCGGGCCCCACGTTGGGCGCAAATGTCACTTCTGATTAGCATGGACCCTTGTCAATCACCAGGGCTATGATGGGGGCTAAGGCAAGGAGGCGAAATGTGTAAAAGCATTGAAGAACCTTGATCATGTTGTCATGTCTGCATATGTGAAGCTCTTAGCTAAATCACTTCTCAACATCAACCAAATACTTGAGTTGGGTCATGCCAACAGTAGTTTAAACTGATTCGTATTAAAGATGAATCGAAAATGGTGATTTCACGTTAAGCTTTGCCTTAGCTCGAAATGGCTAACAGTGTTATCTAATAACTTAACTTATCTTATTCTTCCTCCAGCATCCCGCCTGGGTATGCCACGGTCCCATTGGGTATTCATGATTAAGTATCGCGTACCCAATAAAAACAACACTTCCTACTCCATTTAATGCAGTTAAAAATTCTTTAAATGATAATTAACTCAGATGTCAAGAGATGTTTGCACTTTTTTTTAAATAAGTCGTTTTTTATTAAATATTTCCTCAACACTCGCTTACGCCTATAAATTAAAATCGTTATTTCAATATTAGCGCACTCTTTCTATCATTCGTATTTACATAATATGTCCCTTCCAAACACCTTCTTCTTCTTTCTGAACGTTTATAAATCGTTTGTATTTGTTTGTTTTTTATGTTAGTTCAATTTTTTTTTCTACCGTTACCGGAAGACTGACTCATAATACTGAAAATAAAAAAGATTGTCAGTTTCAATACACATTCATTATAATGGAATTCCGCCACGAATTGTTAGTATCAATGCACTATCATTATAATGGAATTCCACCACGAATTGTTAGTATCAATGCACTATCATTATAATGGAATTCCACCACGAATTGTTAGTATCAATGCACTATCATTATAATGGAATTCCACCACGAATTGTTAGTATCAATGCACTATCATTATAATGGAATTCCACCACGAATTGTAAGTTTCAATGCAGTATCATTAAAATGGAATTCATCCACGAATTGTTAGTATCAATGCACTATCATTATAATGGATTCCACCACGAATTGTAAGTTTCAATGCAGTATCATTAAAATGGAATTCATCCACGAATTGTCAGTTTCTAAAATAGGAATGCTATTATAATAATAATCTTGTAGATTCTTTAAGAATTTTTTACATATCTTTGTATGTAAAATCCCAATGGGAGTTTAAATAAATAAAAAATCGAAATAAATTTGGATGTAGTAAAAACGAGGTGTTACTGTAGTTCCACCCCATAGTCGGTAAGTCGGTAATGCAGATTCCTACACATAATACTTACCGACGGAATCACCCCTAGCTATATCTTGTTTAGAAAAGCAATTCAGTGCGATCTGTCAGTAGCAAATTTATCTCAAAAATATATAAAAAAATAAGTGATCAACTTTATCAGGATTGACGCCATTAAAAAGGTATTTTTGAACAATTTTTAAATATTACTAGCAAGAACATTAATGACAAGACATTTTTCAAGTGAATTCATCTCTGATTGAAGCCAAGTTCCTAGCTATAAATCGCAATAACTGACTAACAATCAAGCCGTTCCCCGCAGGGGTAGGCAGAGAGGACAGACCGCCAAACAACTCGGTCTAGACACACACTCCTTGCCTCGTTCACATTCATACTTCGTATCACACATTCCATTATGTTATTCTGACGCATGACATGGCCCAACTCAAGTATTTGGTTCAAATGATCGTTTCATGTTGCCTTCCCGACTTTTTATACCATCCACCTTTGCTTCATAAGATATTCACTTTACACAGATTTCTTTAGCCTTGCCTTAATTGCGAATCTTCACATTTCTCACGTGGTTTTACCACACGTCCGTCTCAGGGATTGCATTTCTGCCGCATTCAGTCTACTTCGATCCTTCCTCTGCCAGATCCATGCCTCACTATCGTAGATCAGGGTAGGTACCAGCACTCCATTGTGGACGGCTAGTACCCTTGTTTCAATATCTCTGTCAGCCTTCCCATCTCTCTAGAACATACTTCCTAAATACACAAACTCATCCACCTGCGACAAGTATTCCTCAGCAACAACTATATTGCACACTGTTTTCGTACTCTCTCTTATAAACACCATTTAAAACTTTATATGTATAATATTATATTATTTTTTAACTATCCTTGTATAAATACATTTCGTTTTCGACGTCCGTGTTTTAATATTTTGTAATTTATACTTGATGTTTTGTATGAGGAATGAAAATCGAGTTATTGTGGTATATAATATTTTAATTTATACCCTAAATTTAAATTATTTTTTACTAGTACTTAACTTTTTGTATGTAAACTTAAAGTTTATTAATTATTTTATACTGTTTGTATTTATACTTAAGCTTTCTTAGTTATTTTATACTTTTTTGTTCTTATACTTAAACTGTCTTTTATTTTATACTTTTTGTGTGTGTGCTTTAACTTTTTAAGTTATTTTATTCTTTTGTACTTATATTAAAACTTTCTTATTTACTTTAAAATTTTGTGTGTACACTTAAACTTTCTTAATTATTTTTAAACTTTTTGTTTGTACACTTAAACTTTCTTAATTATTGTACTTAAACTAAAACGTTATTAGTTTTTTTATACTTTTTGTACTTATACTTAAACTTTTTTAGTTATTTAATACTTCATACTTACTTTTAACACTTTATTCATTTTGTGCCATATTAAGTATTAAAATATTCTACCGGTATTTCAATGAATGATGCTCCGAAGAACTAGTGTGTGCCTAGTCGGGAAACACACCAAAGGCGCGTCGAACATTTGTAAATACTTGACACTTGTCATAATATGAGAACGGGTCGTTTTTGCGACTCGTTCTTGAATAGAACAACTCGGCAATCTCTTGTGTTTCCTCCTTCTTACATTCAAGACCTAGGCTCATATTTTTATTTCCTCTAAAATACCTTCAACACAGCATTCCGTAATGTTATTTTTTATCAAACAACGTATCACTAAATATTTTATTGAACAATAATTTCTAGAATAGTTCACTAATCTGGAGGGCTCTTAAATTCGTAGACGGAAAGAAAGAGGGAGAAGTATTAAGGTGTGTTCTGTCCTATAATACGTCCAATGTATTTACTGCGCGAGAAAGAGAGATACAAACAGCCACCGGTGACAGCAAGAAAGAGGGGGATGAAACAATATTACTGAGAGCGATCGATACGGTGCGCACAGGGGAACGACGTTTTTTTAAATCTGGCCAAAAAATTTACAAAAAAAACACACTTAGATTTAGTCTGACGAAAAGAATGGTAAGTTTGTTTGCCTCCGCACATACATAACCGCGCGCTGGTTTGAAACCCAGAAGGGTAAATTATTTAATTTGATCGGCTTACCCGACTAAACACAGTAGCTTGCCGTCATAGTTAGAAATATGGACTAAATGATGTTAGAAAGAAAAAACTCCAAACTTTCTGTCTATTTAAATATAGAAGTTATCCACAGAGTCATTCTGATGTAAACCTCTATGAAACCAAAAGTTCCGACCGCATTTAAAAAAATAATTACGAAACTTGGTCAATTTTTATTAAATATTTTTATATAAAACGACAAAAAAGTGACATAGCCATAATGTTCATAATAATCTCTCTATTAGAGTGAGTTAGCCATTATGTTCATAATACATCTCTCTATTAAAATGGGGTAGTTATAATGTTATAATACATCTCTCTAGTAAAGTGAGGTAGCCATAATGTTCATATCCCACTTATTTGGATTTTATTGCGAATCGGAATAACACAAATTTTCCGACTTTCTGACAGCGTTTATAAGAAGTATAACGGTTAATATGCCTGAAGGGTTCAATGTCATGTTTTAACTCGGCCGGCTTGCAATTTGTCTGTAGGTAAAGTTGTTTGCGGCTCCTTCCGTTTCATGATGGCGGTCGTTTTCATACAAAACTTTAATTTGAATTTGATTATCAAAATACCCAAAAAAATCCAAATGTATAGCAAATAAAATGTAATTTTATTTGTGATTTTAAAAGCAAGTTTGGAAATTATTTGTGAGTTAAGTAATCATAATTATATAAAAAATAAAATATAATATTTTTATATGTATTTATAAAAAAAAAACATTTTTATATCTAGTATAAACCTTTTAACAACCTTTTTCTATGACATTAAGGACACTTTACAATACATCTAAAACTTATTATTTATAGTATTTAGGCATTACCCAAGGCTTTTAGCTTCTTTAAGGCGATGCCATACGTAGTAATGCAAAATCATGTGTTTTTGGTTTGAAAATTTGGTCGCCTAGAAATGTTTCAGATGCTTTAATTAAATACTGCGAGTAGAATACACCCTGGCCTTTGAAATAATGGAGTATTTTTTAGATAAGTCTTTTTATAAGCCCAGAAAAAAATAATGTATAAGGCCTATGAAAACTGCTTTAAAGTTCAAAATCTCTTCTTACGAACCCATTTTCGGTTATGATTTTATTGTATAATCTGAAAAATTAAGTTATTTATAAAATGATCGGAAAAAATTTAAATATTTATGCCTGAACATCCACAAAATAAAATAAAATGCACTTTTTGGCCATGTTTTTTTCTTGCATAAATCAAAACAGATGGATGGTGTTAAGCGGGAATTTAAGCCTTATCGCCATCTATGTAAGGGGTGTTATTGATAGCGGCTCGATTCAAAATATTACAGGACGTAGTGCATCGCCTTAATATCTGTCGGTAGTTTTAAATTAAGAAACTTAAATCTTTTAAAATAGAGATTATTTTGGGTTCTCGACAAGTGTGTTTTTGGAAATCTAAAATCTCCACAGTTTCTCTTGGGGTAGCTTTAAAATTTACGTTCTTAAACATGTATTTCTGGATCATTTTATTTTTTAGCTTAACTTTCTGTCGATAAAAAATCTATATTTAATTTACTATGCCTTAGTTCTTCAATCCACTTTACAATACGCTATTATTAGTCGGGGATCCGCGTATAAATGTAACCTTCTTCCAATTGAAATTATACAAAGAACAATTATTAAAATTATATTAAAAAAATCCTTTGACTACCCAACAGAACGCCTGTTTGAATAATTTCAAGTACCTACATTTAAAGACCTATATATTAAAAACTCATTAATCCAAATTATAAAAGAAAAAGATAAATATCAATTTGTAAATGAAAACAGAACGCGACTTAGACATGTTTTTCTATGCCCAAAACTAAATACGTCTTTTGCACAACATCATTATACTTACCAGGGAAGAACTTTTTTCAATCGTCTACCAAAAAAAATCAGAAGCATTAATGATAAAACCCGAATACTGCTCTCTGTCAAGAGGCACTTTAAAAATATTCTGAAAAAAAAACTACTGTCACTTAATTAATCTCACAAATATCCTTAGTTTTCCATAACTTCCTTTCTTTTTTAAAATTTATTATATTAATATATTATCCTTCACTACTATCAAAAAAAAATACCACAGCAAACATACATTTATGTACAATGAATTATTTAACTAACAACATTTATGTACACTCCCCTTCCATACACAAGCAAATGCTTTCAATGGAAGAGTAGTAAAAAGACCCAAGATGTAAAATGAATTATGTACCATGTAAACATATTATTAAAAATAAAAAATAATTACAAAAATATATATATATAAATAAATATTAGGGTATTTTAAATTATTTGCTTTCGGACATTTAACATACCTAGTTGTTTCTGCATATTAATTATCTTAGAATACCTACTACAATTCACTACTGCTTTCATACCTCTATTTCGAATTAATTTCAATTTATTTATCTGTGTTTGATTGGGCGTAAAGTTAAATTAAACACGAACGAATTATATTAGAACAAAAATCTGGTGTATAAATTAAAATTGATTTGTTGCGATTTTATTTTTTACTTTAGTTTTCATTATATTAACACAATAGGAAGGGAAGAATATATTTTTAAATATTTACAATTTACTACAAAAGTTCCGAATTTGCTTCAAAGTTTACTTCTTAAATGTACTATATATCCCAATTTAAATATTTACAATTTACTTTAAAAGTTCCGAAGTTGCTTCAAAGTTTACTTCTTTAATGTACTATATATACTAATTTAAATATTTACAATATACTTCAAAAGTTCCGAAGTTGCTTCAAAGTTTACTTCTTTAATGTACTATATATCCTAATTTAAATATTTACAATATACTTCAAAAGTTCCGAAGTTGCTTCAAATTTTACATCTAATTTTACGTCCTATATATCGTAATTTAAATATCTACAATTTACTTCAAGAGTTCCGAAATTGCTTTAAAGTTTATATCTTGATATTTACAATTTACTCCAAAAGTTCCGAAGTTGCTTCAAAGTTTACATCTTGAATGTCCTTATATCCTAATTTGAATATTTACAATTTACTCCAGAAGTTCCGAAGTTGCTTCAAATTTTACATCTAATTTTACGTCCTATATATCGTAATTTAAATATTTACAATTTACTTTAAAAGTTCCGAAGTTGCTTCAAAGTTTACGTCTTGAATGTCCTGTATATCCTAATTTAAATATTTACAATTTTCTCAAAAAGTTCCGAAGTTGCTTCAAATTTTACATCTAATTTTACGTTCTATATATATCGTAATTTAAATATTTACAATTTACTTCAAAAGTTCCGAAGTTGCTTAACCAGCCGAAGAATTGGATTCACTACCACTACTATAGGTGGGACCCAAACGCGATGCCAACTCAGTCACTGACCGGTTAGTTCTTATTCTTCACACCCATATTATGTTGTGTCCTAAAAAACTGGTCATTCAGATATTCAGAATGCAATATGGAAGTGCTCAAGATGATATTTTTATAAGTTTAACTAATTCCTACATACATCTGTCAATTTCAATGTATCAGAGAAAGCCCCCATTAATATACCAAAGAAACAGTGATGAAACTAGTGATTAGAACAGAGATGTCGCATGCGAAGAAAACAGTGGTGTAACATGTGACGAATCTAATAATGAAACATTTAATGAAAACACTGATGTAACATGTGACGAAACTAATAATGAAACAGTGATGAAACAGTGATGTAACATGTGACGAAACTAGTGATTAGAACAGAGATGTCGCATGTGATGAAAACAGTGATGTAACATGTGACGAAACCAATAAAGAAACATGTTATGAAAACAGTGATGTAACATTTGACTAAACTAATAATGAAACATGTGATGAAAACAGTGATATAACGTGCAATGAAAACAGTGATGAAACATTTGAAGAAAACAGTGATGAAACATATGATTAAAACAGTGATGAAATGTGATGAAAACAGTGATGAAACATATGATTAAAACAGTGATGAAAACAGTGATTAAAAATGTGATGAAAACAGTGATATAACATGTGATGAAACATATGATTAAAACAGTGATGAAACGTATGATGTAAACTATGATGAAACATATGATTAAAACAGTGATGAAATGTGATGAAAACAGTGATGAAAAATGTGATGAAAACAGTGATATATACATGCGATGAAACATATGATTAAAACAGTGATGAAACATTTGATGTACATAAACAGTGATGAAACATGTTATGAAACTAGTGATTTTAGTATTTTTATTTTTTATTGTTGTTAAATTATAATGTAAATAAATATACATAATATTGTTGCTACTTTTGAGATATTCAGATTTTTATTATTGGAACACATAATCTAAAATAACACTAAATCTACTTTATAATACAAAATAACAACTAGATATAGATTGACAGTGACGATTAGTATAAAGTATTTCTACTTACGAGCCATTTTTTAAGGATATATCTGAATCTATGTGGGAATTTACAATATTTGATGTAATTTGGTGAACATTTTGGGTACGTTATATTACAGGGTTCGATGTCCGTATGCATTGTTATATTTTGGAACAAGCAGCCTTCATTCTTTGTCGAACCTAGTGTTGTGTTCATGTTTCAATTTAGATACGTGCTAAATCAATATATTGTTCCATAGTAAAGCCTGCACAGGCAAGGTATTTAAGTTTAGGTACAACAATAAAATATTACATCTCAGTGAAAACTTTTTTTTTGAAACCAGTAATTTAACCATAGACTTTTGTACTGATTTTAGGTAATCTTTGTTTTCTTCACTTTGTTTTCTTTGAATTCCTTCGTGCGTGTACTAATATACCATTTTCTCTTTATTTCAGAAACTATGGATTGGATGTTTGGAAAACGAAAATTAAACAACAAAGTGTAATCAAAAGTGTTGAACTGAAACGAAATCAATATTATAATTGCAACTAAAATAAACAGTAAACTTTGAAATAAAAATGTCGTTGAAATTCTGGGTTAATTTTGAAATAAAAATGTCGTTAAAATTCTGGGTTAATTTTAGCGGTACAAGTAAAAGATAGAATGACGTGACATTAAACTAAATAATGTAAATCCTTCCTTAAACCCTTATCCTACCATCCTGAACAAATCTAACCCTCTTTTCATACTCTCAGTATCACCCTGGCTAAATACCACCATTCAGAAACGAAATGTTCGACTTTAAATGGCTTCAGTCGTTTTTGGTGACCAAATCTGAACAGCCCGATTCTTCTCTATCTTCTTCCCTTCCTCAACCAATTTAACCTCACTTCCACTAATTTCAAGCCATTGGGACTCTTGTGTGGTAATCACATAATAAAAAACGTCTTCTCCTGTGAAATATTTCTTCTAACAATTATTTTCAATTAAAATGATTATATAAAATATTCGAAAAAGTCAACGTCCAAATCATTTAAATTTAAAATGAAAAAAAATAGTTTTTTGTCCTAAAATATTCTCAAAATTTTTTTACTAAAAAGTGACAAAAAAAGCCAAATTAGAAATTTAATAAAAGTATTTTAAAAATGTTTAAACAATTTAAAAAGTAAATCTAGTTATAAAATTAATTATTATTGGTGTCAGTGAAATACGTGAGTGATATATCTATAGTTATAATCAATTATGTACTAAATATAATTTTTTTAACGAAATGGCGTTACCAAAAACCACCCGACTTCAACTTGTAAAAATAACGCTATTTTTGGTCATTTTGACCTATTTCATCATTGAGGCAACATGTAAGTACAATTATTTCATTTTACATTATTTGTTATTCATAATTTTATTTTATGACTATTCAAATTGAATTCGGTTGTCTGTAATGTTATTATTTTGATGAAAATGTGTTATACAGGATGTCCGGGGGTGAAGTGCGCTAACTTCTGGAGGTGATTTTCCATAAAATATATAAGTAACTGTTTCGAAATTCCAACATTTTAAGGTAGTATTTAGGTAAAAAAAGTTGAATTGTTTATATGATGGCCTCCTTGGTCAGGTTCTTTACTAACAAGCCAGAGACGTGGGTTCGAATCCCGTCGTAAATTTTATTGGTGTCATTTCACAATTTACTCATTTAAAACAATATACAGTCGATTAAAATATAACGAATTATCGAGTGTTTGAAATATCAAATGGTTCGAAATTTGTGAGAGTAAATAAATAAAACTTCGAATTCTTAAGTGTTGATCAATTATTATTTATTAACTCCTATTCTATAACAATGACAAAAGTTTATAGGTACATTCGTGTACATACATGTAATCATAATGTGAATTAATTACTCCAGCAGTTTGAGCAGCATTAATTTTCTCCTTGTGCTTTATTATGGTTGAGAGAGTACTCAGAGGAATCTTAAATTCTTTTGCAACATCACTTTTCTTCTCACCTTCCTCTACTTTTTCGATTAACTTCTTCTTTTCAGCAATCGTCAAACATTTATACTTTCTAGGGCTCATGACTAACAGAAACTTTTAATCTGTATACACAAAGAAAGAGTAACAGTAACTGAATGATAACACAAACCAATTCGTTAGAGTGTGTGTCACAAACTAATCATAACAAAAACAATACACGTTTGAACTTGTCGCAAAATTGTATTTGTACTAACGTGTGTGAAACAATCTTTCCGCCTCTTTCTCTCTGCAACTTTGAATTGTCGAATGTTGAACGTCGATGAGTTCGAATTAACGCGTCGTTTTGTTATATAGCAATGATTTTTTCGTTTGAATTACCAAGTGTACAAAAATGAATGGATTTAGTTCGAAATATAAAGAGATTTCGTAGGGAACTCGTGATAACTTTGAATTATAGAGAGGTTCGAATTATCGCAGGTTTGAATTAACGAGAGTCGACGTATATGCACGTTCCATAGTAGAAAATACTCTCAGTATTGCCCTGGTGTAAGACCACCATTTAGAATTGAAACGTTGATTGAAATGGCTTTGTGACCAGATTTAAATATCAACGTACTTACCCACCTTCCTCTGCCCAATCTCCTTCCCCTCCTCTCTACCTTCAGCCTCACAACAAATCCCAATTATATGATTATACGATATCTCCGGGTCAGACCGGGCGGTGACAGCGAAGCGACAGACGACCATCACGGCGGAGCACAGCACGGAGCGCGTGACTATCTGACCGAGTGAATGCATGATGAATTTTACGGTGCCAAAATAATGAGAAACATAAAGTTTTAAGGCCTTCTGATCAGGATCAATTAAAAAAAGAGGTTTACAGGAGAACTCTTGAATACATACAGAAATATTCTAATTTGGAGGATTCTGTATTCAAAATATTTTACAAATTCGATCTAACAAGTGCAGTAAGTTACGAAAATACTGTGGAAGCTGTCGAATCACTCGGTTTGAAAAATGTCCACGAAGATAAACTTTATGACGAGACCCGAAAATTAAACCAAGTATTTCCTCAGTTCGTACAATCTAGTGATTCAACATTGCCTGTTGATTTAAGATGGGTTCAGTTATTCAAAGTCACCTCAACCTTCACCGAACTGCCAAAAATAATTGGATAAAATTTTTCAATCCCTATAAGCAATGCTTTTGTTGAACGCGTCTTTTCTTTAATGGGAAATTTGTGGACAGACGAGCGGAAACAGCTTGTCAGTGGAAATGGTAAAGGCAGAGTTAATTGTGAAGATTAATTACAATATGAATTGCCAAGAATTTTTGAAGAAACCTGACCAAGAAAAGATGCTTCAGAATGAAAAATATATTTTTAAGCGTCAAGCTGGTCCAAGTCAGTTTAGCACTAGCTAGGTCATTTAAAAAAAACATTACCAATGGTAATTTACCATGACATTTTGCCTTAATTAAATATTTCATACCTTTATTTTAGTAAAAAATATATATTTTAAAGTTTTATTTTAATAAAAAATAAAAAAATCTAAAATCTCCGGGTCTACTTTTTTTGAAAGGTGGCAGCCCTAGCGGTGTCACATAAAACAATAAAAACAAAAAAGTGGGAAAATAAATATTCTTCCATGGAAAAAAAACGTTGGAATTTCAAAAAATGGTTATTTATCCTTTTTACTTCTACCATAATGTAGAATCACCTCGAAGTTAGCGCACTTTACCCCCTATATTTATTGTGTGTTTAGTAATTTAATAATGACAGTAAAATTAGTTTTTAGCTATCTCCAAAAATGACAAAGTTCTGAGTTTCAAAGTGAACTTGGGTAAAACGTTTGCAATGGTGTCCCCCGTGACGTCATACGAAAAATGATAACCATCATTTGGGCAAAAAAGCTTCCCATACTATGGTACTATGTCATACAACACAATCCACATCACAACAGTAGTAGAACTGCCCCCCATGATTTTTTAACCTCCAATTTGAGATCTTCTCCGTAACCGTTTTATGGAGAACATGAATAAATAAATAAATAATTCCCAGTTGTTCTAGGTGACTCGCTTTGGTTTTTATACTGACGCATTTGATTTTTTTCTTTCAGGCGACACAAAAACACAAGAGAGTTTCGTCAAAACAAGTCTCCCGCTTATAGACATTGCGTCAGTCTCTAAAGAAATACTAACGTCACCAAGTTCACCCGAATATGGCGAAAAGTTGACAACCAAATCTCTAGAGCAGAACATTGACGACTACTACAGTAGTGTGGACATAGAATTTGAACAGATAAACGACTTGGGAAAAGGTAACATTCACAATACTGACGGACAACTTGAAGATACCAATGAAGAAGGCATTACTTTCGACGGTTACGAAAAAAATACCGGAAGCCACGCTAGTTTCGATGATATTTGGCTTAAAAACTATGTGCAAGACGAAGGAAAACAATCCAAAGTCACCAAGAAAAGAAACATTGATTTTTATGCATCACCCGATGACGACGAATATGGATATTACGACGACGATTCTGAAGAAAAGGACGAATCTAAACAAGACTATACGAGGTACTATAGAGATTCATTCTTCGACCGTATAGCGCAAGACTCGCGAGAGAAGCGTCGCAAGAGGGACTCACCCAACGTCACGGAGAACTACCAGAATAGACCTAAGGACATCACTGGAGACACGGTTCTGCACATCAGGAGCGGAGTGAGCGATGTCATCAAGTCCGAAACTGACCTCAAAGAAACCATCGCGCAGAGGCGTTTCTTCCCAGAGGATAATCCCAAGTCGTACATCGACGATATCGTGATACACCCAAGCAAGTTCTTGCGGGAGGAACTTGTGAAGACGAGGCGCGGGAAGACCCCGCACTCCGAGCCCAACAACGCGACGGGAGGGGCTCGCACCTGGTCCGGGTACGGATCAGACTACCAGGCAGATGACCAGGAAGGAGTGTTCGATGATGAGTCCGAAGCGCAGGGAAACGATACTGAAGAGACCTTGGCAGCGCTCGACTCCAGGAAGATCATCATGTGTAAGCTGCCCGATGACGTCACTGACATTACTTGGTACAAAGACGGAGAGGTAATAACTATATACTTCTCATATGCTAGAATGCAGATGAAACACTCTTACATGTTTTAATATTACTAATAGACATCATAAATTAAAAAACAAACATTTTGAATGCAAGCAGAGATAAAGTTTTTCAAATCGCTTACCGATGGTTTTTATCGTGTAAATTATAATTAACACTTTACAAGAAACTAAAAAAACAAAGTGAGAGTCATTTTACTTTTCGTTTAATACAAAAAATATTTATAAAATGCCAATTGTTGTTTTATAGAATTATTTAATTTTTTCAGGAGCGTCCATAGTAATTTTTTTGTATGCAAACTGAGAGCGTGGTATTCTCTCTTTCTTACACGGCTTAAATCATATATCTCACCATAAAACAAAGTGAGATAGCATAACTTTTATGACCCGGGTCAGGCTGGAAACATAGCTCCCAAAAAAGACTCCTGAAATTGCTCAAGCGGTTAGTCAATATTAAATGGACCCTTTAACCCCTGGTGCCTCAACAAATTCACTGTAGATTTGATAATAGCAAACAATGCTCCGAGAATTCTAAAATAATTCGCTTGGCAAGGAAATATGATGCAGGTACTTTGTGATATTATAATTTTTTTTATATCAATATAAAGTTGTTTTTCGATATCTGTCTCACTAGGATATACCTGTGTCGAGACAGACGTATTGGATACATAAATGAGTATTTACATAAAAAATAATTATAAGCAATAATTAGCCGTCCGAAATATTGGTACAAATTGAAAATATCTCCCGAGTAAAAATAAATGCCGCCAACGTTGGCATATGCATAAAACCTTGTCTTATAAACATTAGTTCATCATTAAAAAATAATAATGAGTATTTACATATTATTTGATACATTCAAAACCATAACTTAAATATAAATTATAAAGTAGTATACATTTTATACCATGAAGACATAATAGAAATTGTAGGTTATCTTACCGGGATATATACATATAAATATATATGGAAAAGTTAAGATAAAATAGTTAATGAAGTAATAAATGGAAGTTAACATAAGCAGTATAACCTCTGATAACATATTAATTTATTTTATTTATTTATTAATTTTTAAAAAACATGACATATTACATATTACAGTGATCATTGGCTGTCCAACTAGGAAATTACCTGTTTTAGGACAGTCAGAATTAGGCAGATTTATTAAATGCAATTCTTGTTTAGTCTAGTGTATTGACTTTTACTTAGTTATTGCACTTTATATAATATGAAAAGTTTTCTTGGTTGATATAAGAAGTTGCTAACTATATATTTAAAATAATATAAACGTAGAGAATACACTAAAAGAATATTCAAATATTATAATTCAAAAATAGCAATATAGTAAAAAAAATATTGACATGTGAGTTTATCAAATTGAAATTTTACTTTTTATTTAGATGAAATTAATAAGATTTTAAATAAATAAATATAATTAATATATAACAATATTTCATTACATTAAATGACAGAGGTCAATCAGCATCTATATAGCATAGTATATATTTATAAATGGGTTTTTATAAAATTTATGATCTTGGATCTGTCTTGGCTGATGATCCATGACTTGGTGTCTGTTTTATATTTCAAAAATTTCGCAATTTTAAAATTTCAGAATGGCGACAAAGGAATCACTTATCAAATTCATATGAAATTTCTCATATTGAATTCGTCATATTGAATTGGTCATGTTGAATTCGTTATACTGAATTCGTTACATTGAATTCGTCATGTTGAATTCTTGATATTGAATTCCTCATGCTTAATTCGTCATTTTGAATACGTCAAATTGAATTTATGATATTGAATTCGTCACACTTAATTCGTAGCTCAACTATCCAGATGTTTACAGCGAAGAAAATATGTCACTATTTTCAAAATTATCACACAAAGATTTTTTTTTAATATAAATTTTAAGTTGTAATATGTTTTATTATTTGTTAATTTTTCTGTTGTTTTTTGATTGGGGAATTCATCAAACGGAGTTTTGTGCACATACCTTGTATGTACCAAATTGAACAGTGGAGTATACTTTTGCATTTGTTCAGGGTCAGCAGTTGTGTACTATTTGAAATTGGATGCCAAGCGGGAATATTTGATGATATGATATTATTTAATGGAGATTTCTCGTCCTCAGGCTGTGCGAGTGGGAGGGCGACGTCCCCAGCTGTTGGAAGCACGTCACATGGAGCTGGTGAGCGTGGGCAGGGAGCACGCTGGGGTTTGGGAGTGCCGCGGCAAGGACTCGGCCGGCCATGCCCGCCTCAGTCGGGTGGCGCTGATCGTCATGGGTGAGTTTCCCTCGCTTTCGCTTTGCAATGTATCACTGTCAATGTTGCTCTAATGTAGCGGTGGCTTGTGTTGGTGATTGCAGAGCCCCCGTCTGCCCCGTATCTGCAGGTGTTTGGGCGGCGACTGGATGCGGGGAATGTGTTTGTGCCGGCCGCTGAGGGCAGCGAGCTACTCCTGGCGTGCACCGCCGAGAGAGGACGACCTGCCGCTGCGCTGCGTTGGGAGCCCGCGGCAATAGTGGTGGGATACACAGCGCGCCACGGTCAGTATCAGTACTATATCGTGTATAGCTATTATCTACTCCTGACAAGCACCGCCGAGAGAGGTCGCACCATGCACTGGTAGCCCGCGGCTATACTGGTGGGATTCACGTGACCATATTTTAGCACCAAGAGGGTTCGAGAGTACTTTAAATATACTACGACAGTCGTAAGTTGACCGCCGAAGAGTGTTTATTGAAATAACCTAAGACTCGCCAAAATAAGGTAATGACATTGTGCCTTTTATAAACATACATTTTATAAACATACATTTTATTTATTTATTTTATTTATTTATTTAATACATGTTACATTATTTTGAAATTTACATAAAATAGATATAATGAATCACCATACTAGGCGGCTGCCTGTTTCATGGTGACCAATTGAGTGTAATTACTTTGTATGAAATATGAAATCTAGTGTAAACATATGAAATTAGTAACTATAGATGAAGCTAAAATTTTGGAAAAATTGTAACAAAAAGTAGAAGATAGAAATTAGAAAGGAGAAAGAAGTAAATTAGCATTAGATTGTAAAAATGTACATAATTATATATATAATTTTTAGTATGTGTGCATGCAAGCACACATGTGTATATAGCAGCAGACATACCTATATACATATAACAACACATGTATACATACACCCATATGACGCATCCTCACGCATATAAACAATATATACACCTCTATCTGAGTACTTGGAATAGGCTACTAACACTATAACAATCATACATCAAAAAATCCCCGAGCGCTTTCCTGAAACTGTCGTATTTGGCCATTGATTTTATTTCTAACGTTAAATTATTGAATATTTTTGGAGCAAGAAAGTTAAATTGTCTTTGTGCCATTGAGGTTTTTATTGGGGGAATAGTATAATTGGATTTGTTGGAATATCTTGTATTATGGGTCGAATCAAAAATATTTTTTTTCGTATGTTTGAATTTATAGTAGGAGGATATGTTTTTGACGTATAAGGATTTTATGTTGAGTACTTTGAAGTCGTTAAATATGTCCTTCGTGGGGTGAATATAGTGTACTTTGTAAATAGTCCGCATTATCAATTTTTGAGCTTTAATTAATGGATCTAATATCGTGTTAGAGCATCCTCCCCAGACTATTATACCGTAAGATATAATTGATTGGCATAAAGAAAAGTATACCGTTTTTAGTGTATTTTTATTTAGAATATTTCGTAATGACCTGAAGATATATGCCAGTTTCCGTATACGGTTTGTAACATTTATTACGTGATCTTCCCATCGTAGTTTATTGTCAATTATTACACCCAAATATTTAATGGAATCTACTCGTTCTAGTGGATTGCACAGACAACTAGAGTTATCTCTACAAGAATGTATTTTTAGTGTATGATTGATTGAAGGCTGACTCGGAATATTAAGACTAAACGTTATAGATTTCGTTTTAGTAATGTTTAAGGTGAGTAGATTATCATCCAACCACTGTTTAATAATTTGCAATGTTAGATCCGCTCTATGAAATGTTTCTTCCCATGTCTTACTTTTTAGTAATAATAAATACTTTTAAACGTACATAACATTTATAAAAGTTCTGTATTTTTGGCAGGGATGGATGTGTCCTCATCGGTGGCTAAATTCACAGTGCGGCGAGCTCATCACAACACCACCATTGCCTGCATCGCCACGCACCCCTCGCTGGCTGCCCCCATGGTGGCTTCCACCCTGCTGCACGTCCAGTGTTAGTATATCAACCACATTTCATTTATATTGTAGAAACCAACAGTACATTGTTCACGATGATTAAACAATTTACAGATATTCAATATATCATTACATGGTGGATTACACTTCATCCCAATGGCATAAGATAAAACTTGCTTACAATAATGCATATCGCCAACTATTCTGCCTACCGAGATACTGCAGCGCCACGGAAATGTTCCTGGAGGGACGAGTACACTCTTTCAGAGCGCTTCTCCGCCATCACATGGGAAGCTTATGGCGCAGACTACGCCAATCAAGTAACGCTATCATCACTGCCATGGTTGCCTGGATGGAGTCCCCTCTGATGGCCCGACAGGAGACGGGAGATGTGCAAATATCCCCCATAAACGGCTGTTCACGCTCAGTTTTGTGTTTATACTATACCTTTTTTCACTTAAATTCCGCTTTTTTGTGCCTGTCGGAATCACCTATGTTATTACCAACCTTATTATTATTTTTATTACTAATTATGTATATTATTTCAAATATGGAATGTATTGCATTGCACTACCCCTGCATACATTCTGGAATAAATTCTTATTATTATTATTATATCAATTTGAATACCTGTGATATGTTTCCTTGCAATTTATTTATTATATATTATAATAAAACAAATAAAAAACTTTATTCCACTTAATTTTTATTTTGACCGTAACCGGTTTCAGCTCATCAAAGCCATCTTCAGACTGGTACACAAAATTCTTAGTCTACTGTTTATATACACAACATATGGGGGAGGGGGGAGAGGGGTAGTTTATAGGGTTTTAATCAATTTTATTTAGAAATTCGACAATCTTAAACGACTTAGTAACAAATAAAATTGATTAAAACCCTATAAACTACCCCTCTCCCCCCTCCCCCATATGTTGTGTATATAAACCGTAGACTAAGAATTTTGTGTACCAGTCTGAAGATGGCTTTGACGAGCTGAAACCGGTTACGGTCAAAATAAAATTAAGTGGAATAAAGTTTTTTATTTGTTTTATTATAATATATTATAATGGAATTCCACCACGAATTATCGGTCTCAAAAATAGAAATATTAATTTATTTATTAATTTATTAATTTCAACGCCCTGGTGGGCTTTTACATAACAAGTTTTTTACATAACAAGCTTTTACATAACATAACATACAGAAACATTTTAAATGGAAAAAGATAGACTATAAAAATAAAAATAAAAGTATACATAATATGAAAAGTAGGTAGGTGAATAGATATGTTAAAGTAGAGTTAATTTGTTGCAATAAAAGAGCAATGTCTTATATGTGGTATGTATCACAATTTGGAAGGCGGGTATGGGTACCACCGCCCCGGGAACCATTTATTGGATAACCAACCTACCATAGGTCACCCGAAGTGGTTCGTTTGTGGTGATTTAGCAGGAGTGGCCGGGTTCACGGGGAGAGGTATGTCTTTGTCTTGGCGAAACGAAACCGAACGTTGTCCGAAACGAAAGGGACAGGTATTGAGGGAGACCTATTGACCTCTCCAACCGGACTCTCTCGACCCATCGCCTTGCACGGCAGTGGGAGGGATGGATCATACGTCCGTCACTCTTGAACACATCATCCTCTTCTTCCTTTCCACGAAGAGACCTTCCACACAACATCCCCAAGATGACATTGGTCCTGAGAGAAATATATTTTCATCAAGGTCTCCTGTGTGGAGCTAATATAAGAACAAAAAAGTATAATTAGTAATTACCGGGTGATGTATGTAGTGTCGGTATAGGTGTGTGTGTGTGTATATATATACGCATTGAACAGCTTATTTCATTGACATGATGCTCATTTTAAATTTGGGCAGTGAATCTGAAAAAATGTCGATGTTAGACTTTATACAAATATTATTAAATGTATGAAGAGTACTAAGCACGAATGTATGAGTAAATTATTCATTACAGTTAAATGTAAATATTTGAGCATACGAGTACTTACAAAAACTTTGACTAATTTATAATTTTTATGATATGATATGATGTAAAATATGTATGTATCATGTAAAAGCGTCAGTATCAGGATGTTTAAATAAATACTTTTTAAAGGGTTCAATTGTCAACCCGTGTGATTGTTGTTTGTTTCAGACGCTCCGAGGTTTGGTATCAGCCGGGTGCCCGGCTTTGGGTTCCCGTTGAAGGAAGGTTCTGCCGTGGCACTTCGCTGCGAAGTGGATAGTAATCCTCCCTCACACCCGCGCTGGCGCAAAGACGAGATGGACCCGCCCGTGAGTTACACATTATTTTACACTTATATATCATGAGCATGCAAGGAAATCTGCCGGGTGCCCGGCTTTGGGTTCCCGTTGAAGGAAGGTTCTGCCGTGGCACTTCGCTGCGAAGTGGATAGTAATCCTCCCTCACACCCGCGCTGGCGCAAAGACGAGATGGACCCGCCCGTGAGTTATACATTATTTTACACTTATATATCATGAGCATGCAAGGAAATCTGCCGGGTGCCCGGCTTTGGGTTCCCGTTGAAGGAAGGTTCTGCCGTGGCACTTCGCTGCGAAGTGGATAGTAATCCTCCCTCACACCCGCGCTGGCGCAAAGACGAGATGGACCCGCCCGTGAGTTACACATTATTTTACACTTATATATCATGAGCATGCAAGGAAATCTGCCGGGTGCCCGGCTTTGGGTTCCCGTTGAAGGAAGGTTCTGCCGTGGCACTTCGCTGCGAAGTGGATAGTAATCCTCCCTCACACCCGCGCTGGCGCAAAGACGAGATGGACCCGCCCGTGAGTTATACATTATTTTACACTTATATATCATGAGCATGCAAGGAAATCTGCCGGGTGCCCGGCTTTGGGTTCCCGTTGAAGGAAGGTTCTGCCGTGGCACTTCGCTGCGAAGTGGATAGTAATCCTCCCTCACACCCGCGCTGGCGCAAAGACGAGATGGACCCGCCCGTGAGTTACACATTATTTTACACTTATATATCATGAGCATGCAAGGAAAAGTGGCCAAGTCAAATATTTTACTTCATCAAGATCTTCCACTGGAATAAAGTCGACTTAAACCCCCTTTAATTAAACAAAATTGATATTTGCCGTAGATCACCCCGAGTGTTTCGCAACGTTTAGTGACTTGGCAGTGCCCAGATTCATGGGATTATGTTTGTATATTAGCGGCGGATACATCTGCCCACTACTGCATGGCGGGCCGGATATCGAGAGTCTCTTCGAAGAAGACTCTTTGTCCGTCACCCTTGGACACACCAAGTTCCTACCCGCCCTTCACACCCATTTCCTCTCCTTCATTTCACAGCATCCCCAAAGATGACACCGAGGAACATTATTTTCTTCAGGGCCTCCTATGTGGAGCTAAAGTTAAAAATAAATTTCATATTGACCGAGTCAATATTTGAAGTGCTGCTACATGAAAAACTGACCAAGTCACATGGAAACTTTTCCCTTTATTATTGGTCACTGACTTTGACAGTTTGTTTATGAGAGTTTTTTACTCATGTCAAAACGGTTAGTAAATTTATTAAAAAATTTTATAATTTGTATTAAAAAAAATTTGCCATCTCTGGAGATAAAAATACTGTAAATTTATGAAAATCGGGTGAAATTCTTCATGAATTTTATTTTAATATGAATCTATTCCAATATGAAGTATGAAGTATGAACAGTAAGGACGGGTTGTTTCGGAGGATTTGAACAATTCATCAAATTTCAACATTCATTTCCGGGTTCTGTGAAAGTCCTATTCAAGTTCTGTTATTATATCATTATAGGCTAGTTGCTGACAGAACTGAAATAAAAACAGAACTTGAAAAAATCTTTCACACAACCCGGAAATGAACGTTGAAATTTGATGAATTGTTCAAATTCTCCGAAACAACCCGTCCTAAGTGTGTTAAAATACAATTTAATTAATGAAATGACTTGTCTCTGTGGCAGGTTGCGCAGAGTGCGGACGGCTACCTGAACTTCAGCGCAGTGAGGCGAGAGCACTCTGGCTGGTACAAGTGCAGCGCTTCGCACTCCCTAGGCAACTTCTCATCCATCGGATACTTTCTAAACGTCAGATGTAAGTTAGCAATGTCAATGTCATTCACAGCTAAAATGAATTAACTACCCTTCAACTAATCATTAAATAACCAGCACTTCCACCATAGGTGAGTGGAATTAGCAAGGGTGTCCGGTTTATGGTGAGGATTGTCCAGGTCTTGGCGGCTCCGATCAAGAGATACTGATTGAGGAAGACTGTAATTGCAAGGCGAATCAAGAATGGACTGTAAAATTAATTGTGAACTTGAAGTTGACACAACGATGGTTAGAGATGGTGAACAGGAGGGAGTAAGGAAGGAATCTGACTTACCCCTTTGATGTTCGTCAACGATGTTGCTGGTTGGTTTCACTCACAGGAGATGATTTATTGCACACGCAACTTCCACAACATCTGGGTTGGATAAGAAACACACTGAAGGGAACCAAATATATTCACTGCACAGTAGGTATTCTACCCTGAGTTGATATCAATAATAGCACTGATCACAAAGAGATGTTAATCAAACAGGCTTCAACAATAAACTGATTTGACAGTTACGTTTATTGTTGTAAATGTCAAACAAACGTGGGTACAGTCGGATAATGACAGGTACTTGTAGGTAATAGGATGGGAAAATTTCAAGGACAATGTTAAAGGAAGATAGTTGCGTCAACAGAGACTTTTTGACCGCAGTGGGTATGATGGATTTATGCGGACGCCACTTCTGGACACACAAACATCAAAACTTTTTCTTTTCCAGAACTTCATCTGCTTCATTTCCTAAAAAAACCCTTCACACAGCATCGTCCGGGCCTCTTGCAAAGGGTTCGCAGGATGAATTATAATTTATTATAATTGAAATTTATTTCACCTAAGACAACTCAAGTCTGTCCGAAGAAACCTTCCTACAGAAGCAACAAAACTACTTGTCAACTATTACGTAGTCTCACGTCTCGATTACTGCAACAGCATTTATGCCAGCCTTTCAAAATATCAAATTGACAAACTTCAATCAGTATTTAATGCAGCAGAACGGCTTATAACAGGGGTTTCAAAATATTCGCACATTTCAGAACACCTTCGTAAGCTTCACTGGCTCAAGTGCCCTGAAAGAATCCAGTACAAACTGTGCTGGATGGTGTTTAAATCCATCAATGAAATGGCCCCACAATACATCTTTGAACTAAGCGTCCCGGAAAACACTGGTCTGAGGCAGTCAACTCTTAGATCAGCAACATCATCAGCTGTAGGCAGACTGATGGAACCTAAGCGCAAGCCAAATACTAAGTTTGGTGATCGCGCTTTCGGAGTATCTGGGCCGAAGGCTTGGAATAAACTCCCTCCGGAACTAAGATCCATAACAAGTCCAACAGAATTCAGGTCTAAACTGAAAACTTACCCTTTTAAGCTGTCGTACCCTTAAATTAAATATACCATTCCTAAGAGAAAGTCCAGTTATATTCAATTTTTCAATAGAGTCCTAAATCCTGTATCTAAATTTCGCCAATAAACAATTAAGTAGTTAATGTTAATTAAGTGTTAATCTCAAGTGATCTACCAGGTAAGTATTGTACTGTATATTTTCTCCATAAATAGTTAAGTAATAACATAGATCACTGTAGAAATGTATTATAAGTTTGTACAGCGCCCTTGAGGTGATTTTGCACAAAAACGGCGCTATACAAGTCATCCAATTATTATTATTATTATTATTTATTTAGAATTAACGGCACAAGTGCCACTTACATACATGATAGTTATTGACGATCGTGATAATACCACAGGAGTCATCTTTTAAGGAGAGGAAGTTCTGAAGTTATGAAGGATGGGTAGGAATGTAGGGATCAGTATATCCAGGAGTGACATATAAATACATCGTCGGAGACCAGTTAGAGAGGTGAAAGGGTCTCGGCACGCCACGCAGCTAATGGGCAGGCGCATCCTGAACACACCTCACCCGATGAACCCGTGCACCCCTGCTAAGTCACCAAACATAGTGAACCACTTGGTTTGACCGATGACAGGTTAAAGGTTAAGGATAAAACGGCCACCCAAATTAAAAAAGTAATTGTTTTATTGGACCTTGCCACGTCTTTTTTCTTTATAAATGTATACAGGTAGATTATTATTAAATGCATAAATATTTCTTTCTATTATAACTATATTGCTGTCCTTGAGTAGAAAGTAGCATCTCCGATTTATCTATATAAATGTCGCAAGACGTTTGTCATTTTTGTAGTTACGTCACATTAATAGCTTCGTTATGCTTCCGCCAATCATAGAGCAGGATTTCAATAGTACATCTTAAATCTACGCTTAATTTTTGACAGAACGCAATCATCGAACAACCTCCATCTTCTCAACATGTAAGAAGATATCTACCACAGTAAGAAACGCTGTGCACCGTTTTGGGCAATTTCTAATCTTACCAGTGTTTTAAATAAGTCATCGATTGATTTTGTTCTTTACCGACATAAAGACACCGCCGTTAAACATAATTGTTTGCAACAAGGGAAACGCTGATTGTGAATATTCATTACCGAACATTATATAGTGCTGCGGAGGCTGATGTAAGTGTAATGAGTAAGATTAAGAGAGGGCCGCTTAGATGGTTTGGGCATGTATAGCGAATGAGAGAAGAAAGGAGTGTGAGGAGGATATATGATGCAAACGCAGTTGAAGGGTAAATTCAGGTAACTCCATTAATGGAGGACTGAACGCTTTTGGTGTCAGCATTATATTCAGCAGTCTACAATGGAGTGCTGGTACCTACCCTGATGTATGGCAATGAGGCATGGAACTGGCAGAAGAAGGATGAAAGTAGATTGATTGTATGATCATGTGAGGAATGTGGAAATCCGCAAATTGTGCAAGGCTGGTGTAAGCGTCATTAGTAAGATTAAGAAATGGACGCTTAGATGGTTTGGGCATGTAGAGCGAATGAGCGAAGAAAGGAGTGTGAGGAGGATATATGATGCAAATGCGAATGGTAGCAGAAGTCGGGGACGCCCTAGTAAGACTAGTAAGAGTCAGAAACTCGAGTCGGGCCATGTCAAAAGTCAGAATAATAGAAGAGTATGTATGAGACGATGTATGAATGTGAATGAGGCAAGGAGTGTGTGCCAAGACTGAGTTGTTTGGCGGTCCGTCCTCTCTGTCTACCCCTGCGGAGAAACGGCGTGATGGTTAGTTAGTTAACCTGGTAAGTGCAGAAATCTTGCGTTGCTACTCTCTGTGTTGGCCGTGGCATCGCGATCCTACTGAATTACTAGTCTTCCTAGAACAAAGAGATGATCGAACTCCTCCTTTGACCCATTACAGTGAAGCAACCTTGAGCGTCATCATATATCATCCATTTTGTGTGCCAAAGTTCAATAACTAACGTAAAAAAAATTTAAAAAGATTGCATATTTGTATGGTTTTTGACAAATAAAAACATAAGAAATGAATTTACCTCTTTTTAAATATGTATCAACGGATTTTCCGCCTTTTTGGTACGATTGTTTTTTCCTGTTTAGTAACGTGCGGGAGATGGGTATGTTTGATCTGTTTAAACATTCACTTGGTTTACATAATAAATTTTCAGCTTACAAAATATAATGATAATACTCTTTCATATCTATACTATTATTAACTTTCCAATATATACACGGTGTCCGGAAACTCGTAGTACAAGCGGGAAACTGGAGAATCTACACCACATGGGGAACCCAAAAAAACATAAAGTTTTTTGATTTGAGCATTTTCAAAAAAAAAAAAAAAAAAACCAAAAAAAAAATATTTTTCGTTATTTTAGGGTTAAAGTTTTTTCTGGTGTTTAGGGTTGAATAACAGATGTTTTAACCCTGCAGAGCAGAAATATTTTATGATTACACCGGGTTAAATGAAGGGTGATTTCAAAATAATGCTTCAAATCCGAGTTTCTTCATTTGTTTTACTTTAAAATAGTTTTAATTAGTTGGGTACATTGATCTTCAGTAATAATTTATAAGAATTTGATTAAAAAAAAAAAAAAAAAAAAAAAAAATCAACTTCAAACTCGATTTACTCGATAACGAAAGCTCAAATAAAAAAAAAATATACTACAAAATCGACTCCAAATGTGATGTAGAGTTCACCAGTTTCCCGCTTGTACTACGAGTTTCCGGACACCCTGTATATATATATATATATATTTTATTTTTTATTTAATATTTGTATGTTTTTACAATAAATATACAATTTATACATATTATACAGTGTTATAAAGGTAAATAATAATAATAGCTTTTGCTCACCATAAAGAGACGAGGCTCTTGTGTTTGGTGAGTGAATCCTAGCTCAATTATATGGAATCATGTAAGTAAGTAAATAATATATTTGCAAAACCAAAGGGATAAGTAAGAAATAGGCAAGATTTATCAATAATACAGTTTCAAGATTTGAAGGAAATAATAATAAGAGTAAGATATGGACTTTTATAGTAGTTTTAGGTAATTTTTTAATTTAATTTTAAATTCCTGAATATCTTCAATATTTTTTAGATATAATGGAAGGATGTTAAAATATGTTATACCTAGATAGAGATAGGTATTTTGTGTGTGCTTTGTATTAAGTTTAGGGATTTTGATAGTTTTTTGATATCTTGCTGATGAATTGAATTGTAAGTTATTTAACTGTATTTCTTTATAAATTTGTAGAATTGAATATTTTTTATATATATTGTCTATTGTGGGTACATTGAATATTGAAAAGAGAATCTCAGTAGAAAATTTGGATGGTTTTTTCAATATTACTTTAATTATCAATCTTTGAACTATTTTATGTGGATTTAATATATTGTTATAAGTTCCTCCCCAGCTAATAATACCATATTGTAATATAGATTGTACAATTGCATAGTACACTCTTTTTAGGTTTTCTAGTCTAAGAATATTATATTTTAATATTAACAATGATTACGTCTCAATAAAATAGATTTTATTTTTTTACAATGAATCTGAAGTATGTATTTATAATCAATCATTAAAAGTGGCTCAAAAATTTTTTAAGAATTTATTGTTTTTTTTATATCTAAAAGTTGCCAATTCTCAAATGTCACCTTTTAAAAATGGATTCCAATGTGTTTTTTGCTACCTTAAAAAAATTAAAAGACATTTCTCCTAAACTTCTTATTCCAATGCTCATAAATTGTAATATTCAGAATAAGTTTATAAAAATATTACAAATGTATTTTACAAGATGGTAGAAAGACACTTATGTTGTCTTTTTGGACAAGCCACTCTTTTCTTAACACCTCGACTCCGGTGATGGGTCAGATTTCACCGAGTGTTTTTTAAACAAAAGATTTTGCCGCAAATATCTCGTTTAGGCTAATTTCCTTTTGTCTATTCTTTCATCAAATATTTACCCACATTTCGACTCAAAAATGATTAAAATCGGACACGTTTTAAAAAAGTTATTAGAATAATTGTGTATAAAAACACGCAAAAACTCCATTTCTTCTCAGTTGAATTCGAGCAGCCGACGAAACAGCATATCTCTTGCTCTGTCCTTCCGTCTTTGTCTCTCACAGTCCCGCGCAGATGTGATATGAGTTATGTTACGAGTTAATGAGGAATTACATAATATCATATAAAAGTAAGGATATGAACGAAAAATGCATAAAAAGCCTTTTAATTTCATCATTTCAGCCGGGTCAATCTGGACCCACCATCGCCGCACGTGTTTTATTTTGAACCTCCGGGTATTACGTGTTAAGGACGGCAGTATAGAAAGTTCATCCTTTACATTGGTTTGTAGTTTGTTTAATCGTTGCCACTTGATCACTCGATCGCATAGCCATCGATTGATAATATGGAAAGTTGGTTGTGTTTAACAGACGAAGTGGAACCGACGCAGCAATCTCACCACCAGACAGTTTCGGCGTCTGGACAGCGGCTGGAGTTGGCGATGGGAGGGGCCGTCCAGCTGCAATGTCCACCAGGTAAAGTGCCTAACTTCTCTATTATAACTTAATTAACTAAACAATTAACTCTAAGTCATGATGTTGTGAATTCTAGTATACCTGATAACTGGGTGCGTTTTAAAGTTGGAAATTATGAAGAAATAAAGAAGTTTAATGTTGAATTTTTGATGATCTGGTAGTGAGACAAATGAAAGATGCAAGTTGTGCTGTGTCACAGCATTTATTCGAGTCAGTTGAGTTGCGAAGTTGCGAGATGACTGGGATCGATGATGATGATGACACCAGGTGTAGACGGCGATGACGGCGAAGCGGTCGAGGCACGGGTCAGTGAGTCGACGCCGCGTTGATGGAGACCGGACTCGTGGGTGTGTTCAGCACTGGTGAAGGCATGGATTCTTCCGGGTACTCCAGTGTGAACGTGGTAGTCGAAGTTACGATTGACCCGGTCAGCAGATGAGCGGAAGATGCAGGCCGGCGAAGTGGTCGCAGGGTCTAGGCGCGTGAGATCAGTGCTAGCCAGGAACGATGGCCGGGGCCAGGGCACTGATGTGATCCCAAGAAGTCCATAGTAATTGTATACCGTGCAATGCCGAGTGTAGACGAGTAGGTCCTGTAGCGGTGTGGTGAAGAAGGACTGCTTTAAACCGCTTTATTTGAGTTATTTATTCGACCGGTTTCGGTTGCACTCAACTTTCTTCAGGATAATTAAAATATAAACTCCTATATAACTCAAATAAAGTGGTTTAAAACAAAGTAAGTTTTTTCATTTAATAAAATATGTATTAATGCACCAAGTTATGCTAATCATTCACTTACGTTAGAAGGAAATAAAAATATGTATCAAAGCACCAAATTATGCTAATCATTCACTTACATTACATATTTCATGGAACAAAAGAACAATTAACTTAGTGAAATAATAATAATATGAGAGATTCAATACAGGGTTTAAAAAAAAATTGGTAACTGTTTACTGCAAAGAACAGTAAATAACTACATTAGTCCCATGTAAAAATATTGAAAGAAGAAGAGTATTTGACATCAAAACATGAAAATTTGAATTTCTGTTTTTGTTTTCGTTATACTCATACTTGTATATACTTGATTTATTGGTTTCATTTCATTGGTTATACTTGATTTCATTCTATATTCCTTGCAAACCAACATCGAGGCCATATTTAACGTATTATTGCGACAAATCCAACACGGAATCACAATTGAATTGAATTGAATTCGTCTAATGATTATAAAGATGTTGTTGCATATTTAACGCACTATTCACTATATATAAACATGCTTTAATAGATTTTATATCGGCAAGCAGAACAACAAATCTAATTGAACAAACTCTATTTGGGAGGCGGTTTTGGGTACCGCCGCCCCGGGAACCATTTATTGGATAACCAACACCTCTGCCATCGGTCACCCGAAGTGGTTTGCTACGTTTGGTGAGTTAGCAGGGGTGCCCGGGTTCATCGGGTTAGGTATGTTCAGGATGCATCACCTGCGTAGGGTGCCAGATCGGAGAGGCTGGTTTGGGGAGACCCTTTGACCTCTCCAACTGGACTCTCTACCCATCGCCTTGCGTCGCAGCGGGAGGGATATATTATTATTATATTGGATTAGTGTGTCACTTCATACCTTTTTCCTTCCCAGAATTTCCTCTCCTTCCTCTCTTTAAAAATACCTTCCTCACAGCATCCCCAAAGATCTACCTCTACTAATTTTAATTTATTTGTTGTTCTATTCCTAATCTACTATTTTTCCATTTTATACAGCAAAGTATTTTTTTTTTTTTTTTTTTTTTTTTTCACATTTTTATTTATATATATATTTTTTTTTTTATTTTTTTTTTTTGTTACATACATGGTTTTAAAATACAAATTATGTTTTTTACATACATATTAAAAAAAGAAAGAAACAATGCGAATTACAGAAAAGTATATGTACACATGCACATATGTATACATATATAGTGTATTACACACCATACATAACATACACACACAATACACGTACACACACACGAGTTCATAAACAGCATATACATAAAAATAATAATATGCATAAATGTATGATAGCAAAAAAATCCCACATAGGCATCGCCAGTTCGTGGGTATACTTGTGTTTCTTTAAGGCAGTTCAGTTAAAATTACTCTAAATATACATATTTTATCTTTGTAGAAAATTGAAAAGAAAAGAATGAAAATATTTATAGTAAAATCATTATTTACTGTATTTACGGGATTAAATATGAAAAATAAAAGTTAATAAGGATTTGTTAAAAGTTAATAGAGATTAAGATCAGATGTTACAGCAGGTAAATATTAATATCTATGGTATTTATCCAAGACTTTATTACATTTTTATGTTTCCTGTAGGATGATATATTTTCACATTTGATTTCTGTATTGGTATAGAGTGCATTATAAATTTTTGGTGTAATAAAATAAGCATGTCTTTGCGCAAGCCTTGTTTTGCACAGTGGAACTTTAAATACATTATTTACCCTATTACTAGACCGATTTTCATTTTTTATAAAAAGAAAATTTCGAGCAAATATATATTTTAAACATTGTGTACAGTAAATTTTTCTTATCTCTAACAATTTAGCCTCTTCGAATAATTGCAAGGAGGGGTAGGTCATATCTTTATGCAACATTATTTTTAGTATTAGTTTTTGTGTTATTTCTAGTGGCTTAATATGGGTGTTATAAATCCCCCCCCATGCAATTATTCCATAAGATACTGATGATTGCACCAATGCATGATACACCAATTTGATTCTTTTGATATCTACTATATTATTTAAACGTTTAAAAATATAAGTTAAATATCTAAGTTTATTTACAAGCTTTTCTACGTGATTTGTCCATTTGAGTTGGCTGTCTATTATAATTCCTAAATATTTAACTGTATTCCCCGATTTCATTTCTGTACAGTTAGTGCATAAGACAGGATTGCAAGTATTTTTGTGAAACCTTATACTTAGATGAGTTAAGGGTGCCGCTTTTTTGGTATTATAAAAAGGAATATATATAGTTTTTTCACAGTTCAGAGTTAGAAGGTTTTGATTGAGCCATTCTTTGACAATAATTGTGCACTTATTTGCATTTTTAGAGACCTCGTCCCAGGATTTACCATGAACTGTGATTGCAGTATCGTCAGCATACGAGAAAAGTTTTCCCGGAATACTAATATTACATAGGTCATTAATATAAATTAGAAACAAAAGCGGACCTATAACTGTTCCTTGTGGAACCCCATGTCTCATAGATGCTGGTTTACTAATATTTACGCCAATTTTTGTGGATTGTCTGCGATCAAGTAAATAATTTGTTAAAAGTGACAGACAATTATTTTTGATTCCCATATTATTAAGTTTTCCAAGCAGTTTATTATGATTGACGGTATCAAAAGCCTTTTTTAGGTCTAAGAATATTGTTAAACTTTTCATATTCGAATCTAGATTGGTGTATAATTTTTTTGTTAGATTAAATAAAGCATCATCAGTACTAAGACCTGATCTGAAACCATATTGGTGTGGTGACAAGAGTGCATTAGATTCTAGAAACTCTAGTACTTGTATCTTTATGATTTTTTCTAATATCTTTGCAAGTTGGGATATCAGCGATATTGGTCTGTAGTTGTCAAGTTTAGAGATCGATCCAGATTTATGTATGGGTACAATAATTGAGAGTTTAAATGCATTTGGGAAAATGTTTTTTTCAAGGCAGGAATTAAAAATGTGTTGTAAGGGCATAGAAATGTGTTGTTTAATAGACTTGATTGTGATACAGCTTAATTCATCTGGACCATTGGCTGTATTTGTTTTAAGATTGTCAATGTGTTTTATAATTTCAGATTCAGTTATCCGTTTAAATTGAGATAAATTAGGAGTATATTCGGGGGTGGGTATGTCTATTTGGGTTGATTTATGTATACTGTTTTGAAATGAGGGATTATTATTTATTAAATCTGCGGCAACGTTTGTAAAGAAATCATTGAATTTATTTGCGATTTTTCCTACATCCGTTATGACTATTTTATCGTCTGTTACAATTTTTTCGGGAAATCTTTTTATTTTGTGTGTTCTATTCGTTATTTCATTTATGACTTGCCATGTTTTTTTAGAATCATTATCAGCTTTTTGCAATTGGTTTGCATAGTATTCTTGTTTACATTTCTTCATAAGAATATTAAAAAAATTTCTATAGATTATGTATTGCTGACGTAAATTTCCATTAGATGGTACACCTTTTACCATACAGTAATTCTCATGGTTTTTGTAAATTTTGTACAGTTTGTTCCTGTGTTGACTTGCAATTATCAGTCCACGCGTGATCCATGGTTTAATTTTTTTATGTTTTCTTTTAGGTGTTCGTGTTAATTCTAGACTATTTTTGATATTATTATTTAATATCGAATAGAATGTATTCAGTGATTGATTTGGGTCATCATTGGATAAAACTTGGTTCCAAGTTTCTTTTTTTAGAGAATTGTTTAGTGTTTGGTAGTTAATTTTATTTTTTTCCACTTGTTGTTCTTTAGTTGTATGATGAAAATTTAATTTACTGTGACCGAAAAAGGTTGGGTAGTGGTCTGTGATATCGAATTTTAGGACAGCTGATCTGGGTATAAAATTTGTATTAGTTTTGAGTAATATAGGATCGAGGCAAGAATCAGCGTGATGGCCATATCTAGTGGGTTTATTTATGTAAGACAGATAACCCTCGCTATATATAACATTTAGATATTCGTTTGCAATAGGGTTTAGGATCGAATTATCAATGTTGATGTTTATATCACCTACAATAAATGAGAAATCGGATTGATTGCAAATATTTTCATTTATAAAATATTTAAGTTCTGTGATAAAGGATTTAGAGTCTAAGGAAGGGGAGCGATATATAGCAAGTATAGAGTATGTTTTACTGTTATGTGTGAAGGATAAATGTATGGCATTAGAATACTTAAATTTGGGGATATTAATTATTACGTTAGTTATTTTATTTGAACTGTAAAATATTGAGAGACCATCGTGAGAAGTATGTTTACAGGGTAGTGAGTAAGTCTCATAATCGGAGATGTGGTAGGGTATTGAGTCACGCATTTGCGTTTCGGTAAGTATGATTACATTTGGACGAAAATCTAGAGAATTGAGGAAAATACAGAAATCATCAAAATGTTTGCGTATGCTTCTTATATTTAAATTTATTAAATTGAAATCTGTATTTCCCTCAATTATGTAGTTATTTAGTTCTGTCATATTTTCATAAACCTTAGTGTCTGGGACCGAAAAATCGTCATAGTAATCCATTTTCAAATTGTGTTTTGTTTTGATGTATTGTGTTTTGATGTTGTTGTGCGCTAATGAATTAACTAATTTCATGTATATATGTAATGTGTCGCAGGAAGCGAGGGTTGTTGGTCTCCGCACGTGTCGAGCTCTGCGGCCCCCGCCCCCGCCGGACTGCTGTACACCTCCCGCGGGGAGTACCGCTGTCAGGGCCGGCCAGGGCCCGAAGCGGGGCGGCACGCTCTCTCTTCAGGTAGGCATATCTACTTACCCCACCGTGCTCCCGGTGCAGACGTGCGTTGAACCACCAAAGAAGCGAGGGTTGTTGGTCTCCGCACGTGTCGAGCTCTGCGGCCCCCGCCCCCGCCGGACTGCTGTACACCTCCCGCGGGGAGTACCGCTGTCAGGGCCGGCCAGGGCCCGAAGCGGGGCGGCACGCTCTCTCTTCAGGTAGGCATATCTACTTACCCCACCGTGCTCCCGGTGCAGACGTGCGTTGAACCACCAAAGAAGCGAGGGTTGTTGGTCTCCGCACGTGTCGAGCTCTGCGGCCCCCGCCCCCGCCGGACTGCTGTACACCTCCCGCGGGGAGTACCGCTGTCAGGGCCGGCCAGGGCCCGAAGCGGGGCGGCACGCTCTCTCTTCAGGTAGGCATATCTACTTACCCCACCGTGCTCCCGGTGCAGACGTGCGTTGAACCACCAAAGAAGCGAGGGTTGTTGGTCTCCGCACGTGTCGAGCTCTGCGGCCCCCGCCCCCGCCGGACTGCTGTACACCTCCCGCGGGGAGTACCGCTGTCAGGGCCGGCCAGGGCCCGAAGCGGGGCGGCACGCTCTCTCTTCAGGTAGGCATATCTACTTACCCCACCGTGCTCCCGGTGCAGACGTGCGTTGAACCACCAAAGAAGCGAGGGTTGTTGGTCTCCGCACGTGTCGAGCTCTGCGGCCCCCGCCCCCGCCGGACTGCTGTACACCTCCCGCGGGGAGTACCGCTGTCAGGGCCGGCCAGGGCCCGAAGCGGGGCGGCACGCTCTCTCTTCAGGTAGGCATATCTACTTACCCCACCGTGCTCCCGGTGCAGACGTGCGTTGAACCACCAAAGAAGCGAGGGTTGTTGGTCTCCGCACGTGTCGAGCTCTGCGGCCCCCGCCCCCGCCGGACTGCTGTACACCTCCCGCGGGGAGTACCGCTGTCAGGGCCGGCCAGGGCCCGAAGCGGGGCGGCACGCTCTCTCTTCAGGTAGGCATATCTACTTACCCCACCGTGCTCCCGGTGCAGACGTGCGTTGAACCACCAAAGAAGCGAGGGTTGTTGGTCTCCGCACGTGTCGAGCTCTGCGGCCCCCGCCCCCGCCGGACTGCTGTACACCTCCCGCGGGGAGTACCGCTGTCAGGGCCGGCCAGGGCCCGAAGCGGGGCGGCACGCTCTCTCTTCAGGTAGGCATATCTACTTACCCCACCGTGCTCCCGGTGCAGACGTGCGTTGAACCACCAAAGAAGCGAGGGTTGTTGGTCTCCGCACGTGTCGAGCTCTGCGGCCCCCGCCCCCGCCGGACTGCTGTACACCTCCCGCGGGGAGTACCGCTGTCAGGGCCGGCCAGGGCCCGAAGCGGGGCGGCACGCTCTCTCTTCAGGTAGGCATATCTACTTACCCCACCGTGCTCCCGGTGCAGACGTGCGTTGAACCACCAAAGAAGCGAGGGTTGTTGGTCTCCGCACGTGTCGAGCTCTGCGGCCCCCGCCCCCGCCGGACTGCTGTACACCTCCCGCGGGGAGTACCGCTGTCAGGGCCGGCCAGGGCCCGAAGCGGGGCGGCACGCTCTCTCTTCAGGTAGGCATATCTACTTACCCCACCGTGCTCCCGGTGCAGACGTGCGTTGAACCACCAAAGAAGCGAGGGTTGTTGGTCTCCGCACGTGTCGAGCTCTGCGGCCCCCGCCCCCGCCGGACTGCTGTACACCTCCCGCGGGGAGTACCGCTGTCAGGGCCGGCCAGGGCCCGAAGCGGGGCGGCACGCTCTCTCTTCAGGTAGGCATATCTACTTACCCCACCGTGCTCCCGGTGCAGACGTGCGTTGAACCACCAAAGAAGCGAGGGTTGTTGGTCTCCGCACGTGTCGAGCTCTGCGGCCCCCGCCCCCGCCGGACTGCTGTACACCTCCCGCGGGGAGTACCGCTGTCAGGGCCGGCCAGGGCCCGAAGCGGGGCGGCACGCTCTCTCTTCAGGTAGGCATATCTACTTACCCCACCGTGCTCCCGGTGCAGACGTGCGTTGAACCACCAAAGAAGCGAGGGTTGTTGGTCTCCGCACGTGTCGAGCTCTGCGGCCCCCGCCCCCGCCGGACTGCTGTACACCTCCCGCGGGGAGTACCGCTGTCAGGGCCGGCCAGGGCCCGAAGCGGGGCGGCACGCTCTCTCTTCAGGTAGGCATATCTACTTACCCCACCGTGCTCCCGGTGCAGACGTGCGTTGAACCACCAAAGAAGCGAGGGTTGTTGGTCTCCGCACGTGTCGAGCTCTGCGGCCCCCGCCCCCGCCGGACTGCTGTACACCTCCCGCGGGGAGTACCGCTGTCAGGGCCGGCCAGGGCCCGAAGCGGGGCGGCACGCTCTCTCTTCAGGTAGGCATATCTACTTACCCCACCGTGCTCCCGGTGCAGACGTGCGTTGAACCACCAAAGAAGCGAGGGTTGTTGGTCTCCGCACGTGTCGAGCTCTGCGGCCCCCGCCCCCGCCGGACTGCTGTACACCTCCCGCGGGGAGTACCGCTGTCAGGGCCGGCCAGGGCCCGAAGCGGGGCGGCACGCTCTCTCTTCAGGTAGGCATATCTACTTACCCCACCGTGCTCCCGGTGCAGACGTGCGTTGAACCACCAAAGAAGCGAGGGTTGTTGGTCTCCGCACGTGTCGAGCTCTGCGGCCCCCGCCCCCGCCGGACTGCTGTACACCTCCCGCGGGGAGTACCGCTGTCAGGGCCGGCCAGGGCCCGAAGCGGGGCGGCACGCTCTCTCTTCAGGTAGGCATATCTACTTACCCCACCGTGCTCCCGGTGCAGACGTGCGTTGAACCACCAAAGAAGCGAGGGTTGTTGGTCTCCGCACGTGTCGAGCTCTGCGGCCCCCGCCCCCGCCGGACTGCTGTACACCTCCCGCGGGGAGTACCGCTGTCAGGGCCGGCCAGGGCCCGAAGCGGGGCGGCACGCTCTCTCTTCAGGTAGGCATATCTACTTACCCCACCGTGCTCCCGGTGCAGACGTGCGTTGAACCACCAAAGAAGCGAGGGTTGTTGGTCTCCGCACGTGTCGAGCTCTGCGGCCCCCGCCCCCGCCGGACTGCTGTACACCTCCCGCGGGGAGTACCGCTGTCAGGGCCGGCCAGGGCCCGAAGCGGGGCGGCACGCTCTCTCTTCAGGTAGGCATATCTACTTACCCCACCGTGCTCCCGGTGCAGACGTGCGTTGAACCACCAAAGAAGCGAGGGTTGTTGGTCTCCGCACGTGTCGAGCTCTGCGGCCCCCGCCCCCGCCGGACTGCTGTACACCTCCCGCGGGGAGTACCGCTGTCAGGGCCGGCCAGGGCCCGAAGCGGGGCGGCACGCTCTCTCTTCAGGTAGGCATATCTACTTACCCCACCGTGCTCCCGGTGCAGACGTGCGTTGAACCACCAAAGAAGCGAGGGTTGTTGGTCTCCGCACGTGTCGAGCTCTGCGGCCCCCGCCCCCGCCGGACTGCTGTACACCTCCCGCGGGGAGTACCGCTGTCAGGGCCGGCCAGGGCCCGAAGCGGGGCGGCACGCTCTCTCTTCAGGTAGGCATATCTACTTACCCCACCGTGCTCCCGGTGCAGACGTGCGTTGAACCACCAAAGAAGCGAGGGTTGTTGGTCTCCGCACGTGTCGAGCTCTGCGGCCCCCGCCCCCGCCGGACTGCTGTACACCTCCCGCGGGGAGTACCGCTGTCAGGGCCGGCCAGGGCCCGAAGCGGGGCGGCACGCTCTCTCTTCAGGTAGGCATATCTACTTACCCCACCGTGCTCCCGGTGCAGACGTGCGTTGAACCACCAAAGAAGCGAGGGTTGTTGGTCTCCGCACGTGTCGAGCTCTGCGGCCCCCGCCCCCGCCGGACTGCTGTACACCTCCCGCGGGGAGTACCGCTGTCAGGGCCGGCCAGGGCCCGAAGCGGGGCGGCACGCTCTCTCTTCAGGTAGGCATATCTACTTACCCCACCGTGCTCCCGGTGCAGACGTGCGTTGAACCACCAAAGAAGCGAGGGTTGTTGGTCTCCGCACGTGTCGAGCTCTGCGGCCCCCGCCCCCGCCGGACTGCTGTACACCTCCCGCGGGGAGTACCGCTGTCAGGGCCGGCCAGGGCCCGAAGCGGGGCGGCACGCTCTCTCTTCAGGTAGGCATATCTACTTACCCCACCGTGCTCCCGGTGCAGACGTGCGTTGAACCACCAAAGGATAATTATGGCCGACAAGACCCACTCGATTATAACATTACAGTCAAGGAAGCTAAGAAACCTATGGTATAATTCATAAAACATAAAGTCTGTTCTGAACGGTGATGTAGTATTCTAAGAGCCAAAATTAGTTATTCTTGTGCGTCACAAATGCTTTGTTGGACTTGGAACCGAACATTACCGAGTTCTTTAGGGCAGAGGTTCCTAAATTTTTTTGTCCCGTTTTTGCCACTTTCAAAAAAAAAAAAATTCCGTAGATCCCCTGCCTGCCGAATATTGAATTTTCCTAAAACTATTAACGACCCATGAAATTTTTTTTTTTTTTCGTAAAAAGATTCCCTTCCCTTGCCTGTCCAACAACCGGGTGGCGGTATAGTTCCTCTGTCTTTACATTGTGCAGACAGGGGCACCCTTGTGAGGTATTACACCAAATGAAAATGGAACAGGATAAGCAACAGGAATTTCTTTCTGTAGCTGGCCCTACAGAACTACCCCTTAAGTTATTTGTCAGTTCTTCTTGTCACATGATATCCGATTCTTCAACGTTCCATTTCCATAGTTAAAATGTCCTCAAACTTAGTTTTGAAGCCTGTGTGAAGTGCATTTAAACGTTGAACGTCATTATTACCCTGGATGTTTTTCAAAATCAAGTTGGGGAATTAGGATAATTAGCGGCTTCCAATGTGCAATGTTTTGCTTTAATATATTAATTCTGAAGAGAAAAGGAACGTAGACTCTATTTATATACCTCAATTAACAACTTTACAAAATATAAAAATACAAATATCAAATAAGTAAATTCACAGTCTATTATATTTGTATTACGTCTATTGTTTCATTTACGGAACTCCTAAATGTTGACCCCCAGCAAGCCGATATCGACCCCTGGGAGTCCAAGAACATATGAAGCACTTGTCCGCAGCATCCTGGAATACAGCTCCATTATTTGGCCCCCTTCAGAACAAAACCATATCTTTGAAATAGAAAAAGTACAAAAAAGTTTTATGCGTTACCTGTATATGAGGGAATATACATACTATCCATTCCTGTATCCATCCTTGTTCTTAACAGGAATGCTCGATTTCAATACATTAGAAGCCCGCAGAAAAATATTTTGAGGCAAACACTTTTTTAAGTTAATCTCTGGTACAATACACAATCCGCCTATGTTGAAAGAGGTTAACTAACAATAATACTGGAGGGAGATCCCATGCACTCTTATATGCTCCGAAAGCGAGGACTTCTGCCTATCAGAACGCGCCAATAAACAGAGCGACTCAACTGCTTAACGATTCTGCATAGCCATAGACATTTTCAATGTCACCTACAGACAATTCAGTAACTATCTTTTAACACATGTCACGAAATAGTAAAACTGCCTCTGTAAGCTTTTTAATTTGTAATCTTCTCCTTGATATATTGGTGTATAACCGTTTTATGGAGAACATGAAAAAATAAAAATAAATATAGACCACTTTGGGAACTTCTGCGTTAGGGTCAGTGGCGGTTCGTGGTCTTTTTAACAGGGGGTTCAGAAATTCAAGAGAAGATAAACATATCTAATTAAAATTTACTTACTGTTGTCCTTCGTCAAATAGTCGAATACGGCAGCAGTCACACAACTTAAATAAAGTTAGTGGGAGGGGTACCTACATATTATTGTTTTTAAATCACTTCACTAGACACAAATATTAGATAATGAGAAAAGTTTTATAGGAATTAAATTGTTTAATGTTTTTATAGCACTCAATGTATGTTGCTAATTATTATTGTTTTTTCGAGAAGAATAATTTCGTAGAATATACATATAATAGATATTTAAAACATAAAAAAAAAACAAATAAAGGTGGCACGAAATAAATTTACTAAGTCTACTTCAATAGGTAGTAGATTTGCAAATGCCATAAGCAAACGGTTGGAGAAATGCAGAAACAAGAAAACAAAAATATGTACAAAAATGACTACAAAGTTAAATACCATAATATAACATAAAAAATAACACTTGCTTCCCTAAAGGTCAAACGTCGACCGCGAAGTTCTCGGGTTTCTTCGGTTACATTCGTCAATGTTCGGAGGTCACGTGATAACATAACGCGTGTTCGGCGCACACAATTTGTCTTACTTTTGCAAAGAAAGACCAAATTTTGTATATGTCACCGTCATAGGGATCTGTACCGGCTAAAATTCTTTTGTATGAAGAGTTTGGCGCGGATTTCAACTCGCACAAAATTTGGAATATGTATCGTATTTTTCGGTGGCGCGGGTTTTGAAGGCGAAATTTTAATAGCGTGCTATCTATAATGTGCTTATATTATTATAAAACAAGTTTGTTTTATTTTCTCATCTTTTTAATGGGGGTTCGCCGCACAAACGCACTTTAGAGAAAACCGCCACTGGTTAGGGTGACATATTTGCTCTGTGTCTGTGGGCTTCGAACTTAGGCACATACAGATGTATTCACCTTTACGCGCATCTCAAAATTTGCTGTTTTGTCATCAAGTAAGTCATTACACGCTTTATTTACTTGTTTCAACAATTATTTGCTGCACTGATTTCAAGTAGGCAAACTGTTATTTTGTTTTTAAAATTACTTTATTCAATGCCACATATTCCCAAGTCACAAATGAATTAGTCAATGGAATTTTTATTTCAAGTCTCTAATGTAGAAAGCAAATATTTAATTCTTTTAGAAAGGATCTTCTACATCTGTAGTCTTTTAAAGTGACTCCAAATATGCAAGATTCTTGCAATGGTGTTGTAACGTGTTCTACACAACATGTCATCGATGCAACAAATATAAATCAATTAAAAGCTCTATTGGATTCACATTTGGAGAGAAGAAAGGACTTAATTCAAACTTAAAACAACTCAATTACTGGCAAACTTGTTGTGAAATCAGATATGAGCGCATCAGCAGAATGCTGCCTGCTCTTTACATTATAATAATAATAAAATGAACTGTAGGTTAGAGGTGAGTCGTACTAGCTCTTCTTGATACTCGGAACAATTGGTACAAGTACGAATAAATACCTAGTCCAAATACCTGTTCCCTAGTATTTCACTTATTACTCATTATATAAGGGGGGGGGGGGGGGGTTGTTAGAGAATTTCTCAAAAAGTAATTCCCCCAAAAAATTATCATTTCAAATCCATCATGGGATTTCAATTTCAATGAAGCAAAATAAAATAAATTTTTAAAACTTTATTTATTACTGTCTGAACGAACCGGTTTCGGAGGTTCTCATCTTACCTTACCTAATTAATTTGATAAATGAGTCTTAGCACGGAAAACTTGCTACCTAAATAAGAGGCCCCGAGAAGTTAAATTATTAAATGTCTGTCATCCCATACAACGAAAGCGAATTTTCATTTTATTTAAATGAAAATCAGAATGTTAAAATTTCAATTTCCCAGATGCAGAGCAGATTGCCTTTTATAGTAATTAAGGTGAAACAAAAGGACGACACAGTGCTACTAATAAAAGCTAAACATAGACGGAAATAAACAACATGGCCAACACAGATATATTAATGAACTAAAGAAGTGGTTTGACATAAATTTACTACTTAACACTATGTTTAAAAAAAATTTATTATATGCAATTCTGCATAAAAAAACAAGGAACACTAAAGAAAAATTAATTATAATCCACTCTAAGCAAATACACAACAACATAACTGCAATATCTCGTGTTTAGTGATAGAAAACCAAACCGAAATAAAATACCTATACATTACAGTAGACAAATTAATGCATAAAATCGTCCACACACATTAAAGTACTCAAAGACAGAGTGAGGAAACTAAGATACATCATAGATTCAAAAAAATAATAATTAAAAAATAATTCCACTTAAATCATATAGGTACATATTCATCAGAACTTCTGTTTAAAGAATTTAAAGTCAGAAAACTAAATGCATTATTTTTATATCACGTAATTTTACAAATTTACAAAGAAAATAGTCTAAATAAAACTGCACCTTTTAAAATAATAGAAAACCCAGATAAACATCAACTCTCACAACTCGAGAAAGTAATTAAAAAACAGTGCAATTCAACTATAAATATCTTGGAGTGAATTTTTTTTAATACATTATCAGAAAGTATTAGAAATAACAATAAACATTTTAAATACCACCTTAAAAATACACTGAAAATATAAACAGAATACTCATAGTAAAAATAACGAACATAATATTACACCCCCACATACACAAGCCAAGCTTTATTATGGTGGTGCATCTCAACAACAAAGATTTTAAATGCCAACAAAGAACACAGTGAAAATATTTTTTTATAAAGCCCTAATATTTTATTTCTAGATGGCGCCACTTTCGTTCACAGTTCGCACAAGATAGCTTCCAATTTTCGAAAGCGAGAAATAATACATTAGCCGTGCACTAATTATGTGCACTAGGTAGGAAGCGCCCGGCCGGACCTCGTCTCCGGCGATGCTTTTGTACTCTTGCTAAAACCTTTTTTAACTGGTGGACGCATACTGTCGGAATTTATTGACAATACCAGTCGAGATCGCGCTGATCGCGATCTACTAAATTAATTCAGTATCATATCCTTTCTCCCTTACTCACCTACATAAGAAGAGTGTTTCCCTAATATTCAAAGATTAGGGAAACACTCTTCTTATGTAAGCGAGTAACGAGATGCCTATACATATGCCCCGCCCTCGGTATGAATACGCGAGACGCGAGACGCGCAAGACTAGCAAGACGCGTGAGACGTCCAATACTCGCAAGACTCGCAAGACGTCCAATACTCGCAAGACTCGCAAGACGTCCAATACTCGCAAGACGTGCAATACTCGCAAGACGTACAATACTCGCAAGACTCGCAAGACGTGCAATACTCGCAAGACGCGCAAGACTCGCAAGACGCGCAATACTTAAGAACAAATACTAAGTACGAAAGTCTCTTTGAAATATCTGTTCCAAACATCTGTTCTAGTAAATACGCTTCACCTCTACTGTAGGTAAGTTTTTAGATTCTCACGGCCAAAAGCATTTTTGTTGTTTGTTTTTGGGGTGTTATGCCGTGTTGCGCTAACTCCTTCTTTAGCCGACGTTTCGGACAGCGTTGCAGTGTCCATCATCAGGGCAGATCCGGTAGATCCGAAGATGTGTAATTTTTGGTTGTCGAGTTTGTGCTTATTTATTTGTGGCCTGGGCCCGTCCAAGTGCGAAATGCAAACGGAAGTGGCGACATCTTGTGGCGAATTGTGAAAGCACAGTATTTATGTTAGCCTGGGGCCCATCCAAATGTGAAATGCCAACGGAAGTGGCGCCATCTTGTGGCGAATTCTAGAATTAGAAAACCGATTGACAGAGGTAAGAGTAGATGTACCCAGTATCAAGGTTTAAATGCAATGGTTTTATATTGTATTATTATATGGTATTGGAGTATACTTAGACATGTTATTTGCGTTTAGCTTTGGTGTAGCCGTCAATTACCGGATACCAAGAGCTGTTGAGCTTAGCTCCGTCGTCTCTATTGATATTAAATGGATTTTTGTAGATTTCAATTGCCTCCATAATCAGGCGTGATCTATAAGTTTTGGGTCTTCCCAGGACCTCGGGAGCAAATCCAACCGGCCATTACTTTGGATTTGCTCCCGAGGTCCTGGGAAGACCCAAAACTTATAGATCACGCCTGATTATGGAGGCAATTGAAATCTACAAAAATCCATTTAATATCAATAGAGACGACGGAGCTAAGCTCAACAGCTCTTGGTATCCGGTAATTGACGGCTACACCAAAGCTAAACGCAAATAACATGTCTAAGTATACTCCAATACCATATAATAATACAATATAAAACCATTGCATTTAAACCTTGATACTGGGTACATCTACTCTTACCTCTGTCAATCGGTTTTCTAATTCTAGAATTCGCCACAAGATGGCGCCACTTCCGTTGGCATTTCACATTTGGATGGGCCCCAGGCTAACATAAATACTGTGCTTTCACAATTCGCCACAAGATGTCGCCACTTCCGTTTGCATTTCGCACTTGGACGGGCCCAGGCCACAAATAAATAAGCACAAACTCGACAACCAAAAATTACACATCTTCGGATCTACCGGATCTGCCCTGATGATGGACACTGCAACGCTGTCCGAAACGTCGGCTAAAGAAGGAGTTAGCGCAACACGGCATAACACCCCAAAAACAAACAACAAAAAAAAAAAAAAAAAAAATGAACTGTAAATCAAATTTATATTAAAAAACGACAGTAAGGAGCTCATTCAATTGGTTCTGAATAAATCACAGGAAATGTGGAATGAAGGAAACAGCCTACCTGGAATTCCCATGAATCCAGGCAATAGGGCTCTCGATGCACTTGCACTGGGTGAAATTTCCTCCACAACGAGATGAACGAGAAAAACGAGAGAATTTTGATATTTGCATATGAATAATACAACGACGAAACTAAGGTTAAGACTTGCGATAATTTACAGTGCAACATAAATCTTCATAATTTCTCCAATGTGGGTAAGACTGTTTTTAGGGAAGGAGATGGATAGTAGGTATATGATGGGAAAAATGATAGTAGGTATTATCCAAAAAAAACTGTTTCAATACTAAACAGGTGTATCTTCGACTTATTTGAATTCATTTTGAAAATTATTGAAACTTACAGAAAGAAGAATAAGCACAGATTTAATACTGTTACAAAGAATACTACATTTTAATATTGACTGTCCCGAATTACTTAAATGTATCAATATCCATGTTCCCAAAAAATCATGCCGACATTTTACTTTAATAACACCAGGACACTAGCTTACCAAAATTCTCCGATTCCGAGACTTCACAATCTCGGAAACAAATATTCTGATCTGGGTGATATATTTCATTTGAAAACTAATCAGTATAAATGTTGTATATTCTATCACTTTTATTCTTCTAGACACAAATAGACCTATGTACCCATATAACTTCTCCGCTTCTACTATTTTGTTTTGTTGAATCTTTTAAATTCAATTATATGCGTGAGGATTCATTGTTGCCATTATGTTTACATTCTTCTTTATTGTATTAGTTTCTAAGTGTTTACTCTGATACAAAATGCTTGTATTTTTTTAAAGAAAAGCCCACTAGGGCGTGTAATAAATAAATAAAATAAATTTAGTAAATGTAATTCCGCTGACCGTCATAAAATGCTTAACAGAAAAAAAATTACAGACAAATACGAAACCCTTTCGTATTTTGCAAAACATATTTTTAAAACATTAAATATTTCACCTTTGCACCCGGAAATTCAAACTCTCTTCTGTCATTTATGTCAGACATTTGTTGGCACCAGAAGACTCTACGCACACAAGTCCATTGTGGAACTTATCTGTGCAGGATCTGAATGTTCGTTTTTATCCGAACCACCTGGCGTAGTGACGCTAAAAATGAGTGAGGTGGGTAAAATAGTGATTATGGCCTGTATACTGTCAGAGGCGGTTGCAACGCTTCCCGAAGCCTGTTCTGGCCCCCTTTCGCTGATTGGCTGGTCTATCAATGTGAAGTGCTGCAGTACAGCAGTGCTGCCAGGGTCTCTTATCTATGTGAGGTGTCAGCGCTTTATTAGCAGCAGATACATACCTGGACGCTGTTGTTGGACGCGGTGGACTCTCTTACTGCAGCAGCTGGTCCAGTTCCTTCACCACTTAGGATTCTTGCTGCAGAGCCTCCATCTTCTATCTTCGTAGAACGTCACAGAGATGCTGCCAAGGTCTGGCATCTGTGAGAGGATAGTGTGTCAGCGCTTTATTAGCAGCAGACACATACCTGGACGGATGACGAACCTCGTGCTGGCACTGTTGGTGGACAGCAGCTGGTCCAGTTCCTTCACCACTTAGGATTCTTGCTGCAGAGCCTCCATCTTCTATCTTCGTAGAACGTCACAGAGATGCTGCCAAGGTCTGGCATCTGTGAGAGGATAGTGTGTCAGCGCTTTATTAGCAGCAGACACATACCTGGACGGATGACGAACCTCGTGCTGGCACTGTTGGTGGACAGCAGCTGGTCCAGTTCCTTCACCACTTAGGATTCTTGCTGCAGAGCCTCCATCTTCTATCTTCGTAGAACGTCACAGAGATGCTGCCAAGGTCTGGCATCTGTGAGAGGATAGTGTGTCAGCGCTTTATTAGCAGCAGACACATACCTGGACGGATGACGAACCTCGTGCTGGCACTGTTGGTGGACAGCAGCTGGTCCAGTTCCTTCACCACTTAGGATTCTTGCTGCAGAGCCTCCATCTTCTATCTTCGTAGAACGTCACAGAGATGCTGCCAAGGTCTGGCATCTGTGAGAGGATAGTGTGTCAGCGCTTTATTAGCAGCAGACACATACCTGGACGGATGACGAACCTCGTGCTGGCACTGTTGGTGGACAGCAGCTGGTCCAGTTCCTTCACCACTTAGGATTCTTGCTGCAGAGCCTCCATCTTCTATCTTCGTAGAACGTCACAGAGATGCTGCCAAGGTCTGGCATCTGTGAGAGGATAGTGTGTCAGCGCTTTATTAGCAGCAGACACATACCTGGACGGATGACGAACCTCGTGCTGGCACTGTTGGTGGACTCTCTCGCTGCAGCAGATGATCCAGTTTCTTCACCACCTAGGATTCTTGCTGCAGAGTCTCCATCTTCTATCTTCGTGTCACCTGTTCCTATACTTCATTTTACTTAACTTAACTTCACTCTATTTTTGTAATATTTATACCTGCATCAACTGTAAAGCGCCCCTGAGGTGATATCTCACAAAAGCGGCGCTATACAAATTATCCAATAATAAATAAATAAATAAATAAGTGTACGTGTATGACTGCAGGGGGCCCCACAGTGTACCCGACTAACGCCACGGTGCCGGCTGTAGAGGGGGGCCCCGTGCTGCTGGAGAGCGAGTACTGCTCAGCCCCCGCGCCCAGCCGGGTAGTGTGGCTCGCTGCGGGCCTTGCTCTGCCGCTGGCTGCCAGCCATGGCCGCATTGTGACGCACAACTACACGGTAAGCACCCATCAGAGTACAACTTATCCTTTCAATTTTAATATATTATGTAGGTATTTTTATACACCTTAATGATAACAATTATTTTATAAGCAATAATTATTACCCTGAAACACTCATCCACATTGAAAAATCTCCTGATAAGAGATACATGACGCCAACGGGACTTGAACCCGTGTCCTTTCGATTTCCGGTCGACAGCTCTGACCACTGAGCTATGGCGGCTTATCTCTTATCCGCGAAATAATTCAATATTTACTAGTGTTTCATTCAACAATTACTGCTTATTACATTTTTCACCTGAAAACAACCAACTTTATTTTATATGAGAAAGGCATTGTAAGTGCTAACTCTCTCACTAGATGGCGTCAAGACAAATTGTCTACATTTTTTGGTGAAGATACTAGAACTTGTGGTCAGAGCTGTCGACCGGAAATCGAAAGGACACGGGTTCAAGTCCCGTTGGCGTCATGTAACTTTTATCAGGAGATTTTTCAATGTGGATGAGTGTTTCAGGCTAATAATTATTGCTTGTAAAATAATTGTTACCCTTTGTGCTATGCATAAAAAATCTTGTCTTAAACATTAGTTTACCAAAAAAATAATAACCTTAATGTTAGGTTATGATCGAATTTTGAGTTTGTACTTTCGATAAAGTACTAAACTAGAGTGAAGTTGTTTGCTAACCATAATAAAGGCCGATCCTTAGTGGACGCAATTGGAGCAGTGCGCTCCGGGCGCCAACTTTCCTATGCGCCAAGGCGTTGATAATACTTAACCCAACCTAACCTAACCTAACCCAACCATCGCCGTTAGATTATTTGTCATTGAAACTGCGCTACTCAAAAATACAAAACATCATAATATTATTTAATAGCCGGCTACACTTCAGCTATTAAATAATACAGTAATTATTTCTTGCGGAAGATGCATATAATACATGCATATTATATTTATAGAAGGTAGAGAAAAGTCAGTCAAAAGGCAATGGTTCAAGAGAGAGCCTCTCCCGATCTGGTACACCACGCAGCTTGTGGGCAGGCACATCCTGAACACATCTCATCTCTGCTAACTCACCAGACGTAGCTAACCACTTGGGGCGACTTATAGCAGAGGTGTTGGTTATCCAATAAGTGGGCGGCGGTACTCAAACCCACCTCCCAATATAGCTCAACAGAATGCCCTGAAGAAAATAATTACGGCCTATCTTATCTTTAAAATCCTTCAAACTTTGAACTTCGTCATACAAGTAACTACAGAAATACAACCAAGATGACTTTGAAAGTTATTTTGGATAAAAATGGACAAAAGAAATGGTTTTGAATTCAGTTCATTTAGAAAAAAATGTCTTTAAAAAACCTTGTCCAACTAAGGTAATGAAATCACTGGGAGTTAATTTGAAAAAAAAATTTAATTCATATTATGGAAACATAAAAATCAACAGCATCTCTTAGATAAATCAAAAACACTGAAATTTAAATTTAAATTCACTTGTGCCGTTAATTCTTAGTAAATAAATAAGCAGGGCTACATTTTTTATTTGATTAGTATGCTCACACAGCATCCCCGAAGATGACGATGACTGAAAGGAAAATAATTATTCTCTGTGTATTGTTTGTCTCGCGTGTGGTGTCAAAGTAAACAAAACATTATTATAAGTAATAATAACTAACACAAAATTGAAAAAATCTTCAGAAAATAATAAATGCCGCTGCCGATTCTGATTGGCAGTCAGGTGAACTAAACCACCACGTGGGCTTATTTTTAAACGCCAAATAATAAATGCCGCAGACGTGAATTGATTATTTTTAACTGCCAAATAATAAATACCGCAGACTGGAATTGAACCCACCCCTTCTGATTACTGGTCAGGTGCACTGAACCACAACGTCGGCTTATTTTTAACTGTCAAATAATACAATAAATATATAATGCTAGTATTTTAATCAACAATTATTGCTTATTGATTTTTTCACCAGAAAACAACCAACAACCAAAGGAATTGTTAAATACTAAATTTCCTACTAGATGGCGTCGGGACATATTATTCATTATCATTATCATTATAATAAACGTTGTCTTATAGATAATACCTACGATAAATAAACTTGCACACAAACAATTATATGCATTAAACAATCTATATTAATTATGTTTATATTTTAATCTTAGGGCGTGAGCACACAGAGAGCGTTCTCAGAGTTCTGCGTTCTAGTGACCGTTGACCGCTCAAGAGTTCCAACGCACACAAGCGGCGTTCAAATTCTCGCGTTCTAGTTTCGTTTGGGTCTTTGCATATGCAACATGTCACTAGAAAGTTCATCATCCGTGAAAATATATTGCTCTTGTGGAGCTTAACAGCTTCTAAAAATAAAAAAAAGTATTGGGTGCACCCAATCAACACAACGCGAGAAGAACAAGGCGAATTTACTAATAATAAAATTTACTTAAAATTTAAATTTACTAGTAGCAATTTCAAACCAAGCTTCGACTTTTTTTTCGCGTTTTTTATAATTTATATCACTTAAATCGTATAACAAACTCCTTTCCCTAACCAATTCAATTAACATTTCTGTGTTTGTAACCTCAAACATCGCGGCGTTCTGGCGTTCTCTGCCTCGGCGGCAAAAGAACTCTTAGAACGCAGCGTTCCGTTTTGACCGCCGCGGTCTGACTGCCCACTGTGTGCGTTGTTGTTATAGTATCAGTACATTCTAATGAACGCCGAACGCGGAACTCGGAACTCGGACCTCCTGACCGCTCTCTGTGTGCTCACGCTCTAAGTTTAATATTTTTAATTTTTATTTGTATCTTTTTAAATATACATGTACTTTTTCTTTATTTTTCAGTTTACTATTAATGTTAAAATATTTGTTTTTAGTTTTATTTATCATTAAATTTGTTTTTTTTTTCTTTACTTCTTATGTTTCTATAAAATAGTATTTTTTAGTTCTTCTAAGTTATTTTTATTATTTCTTCATGTATGATTCATACTTGCATACTTATGTTTCTATAAAATAGTATTTTTTAGTTCTTTTATGTCATTGTTATTATTATTTCATGTATAACTACCATAACACGGGCATTAGCCTAGTATGGTAATTAAAAAAATGTCAAAAAATGTAACATGTAAACATTTATTAAATACAAAAAAATAAATAAAAATAATGGTGTAATATTTTGACTTAAAGATAAACAAGACAATGTTTTATTATGCAGAGCACAAAGGACAAGCAATAATTATTAGCCTGAAATTAACATTAACTAAAAATTAAATGCCGTGGACACCGGTCAAGGCTGCAGGTTCAATTCCCGTCGGCAGCATTTCTTATTCTCGGGAGATTTTTTTCAATTTGTGTTGGTGTTTCAGGCTAATAATTATTGCTTATAATAAAATATAATGCAGTTTATTTTACATTATTTACCCTTTTATTTTCAGATTGTGGTGTCTGTAATATTAAACTAATGTATGTGAGTACTTGCATACTGCTTGCTTACCCCGTATTCAGGGACATTGTAAGTACTTGCATACTGCTTGATAACCCCGTATTAAGGGACATTGTAAGTACTTGCATACTGCTTGCTAACCCCGTATTCAGGGACATTGTAAGTACTTGCATACTGCTTGCTAACCCCGTATGCAGGGACATTGTAAGTACTTGCATACTGCTTGCTAACCCCGTATGCAGGGACATTGTAAGTACTTGCATACTGCTTGCTAACCCCGTATTCAGGGACATTGTAAGTACTTGCATACTGCTTGCTAACCCCGTATTCAGGGACATTGTAAGTACTTGCATACTGCTTGCTAACCCCGTATGCAGGGACATTGTAAGTACTTGCATACTGCTTGCTAACCCCGTATTCAGGGACATTGTAAGTACTTGCATACTGCTTGCTAACCCCGTATTCAGGGACATTGTAAGTACTTGCATACTGCTTGCTAACCCCGTATGCAAGGACATTGGAGGGTAAGAGAGCAGACTCTTGACGTGTGCGGTGAAAGAGAAAAGCGTATGTTTCGAAAGTGGCGGGGTCCCCTCCAATGTTTATACACTTTGTAGAATGTATTCCTATTTAAAAGAGCGTTAATATACATGTAACTAAACGCTGTTTGCAGAACTCCTCGTCGCCTGATTGCTACATAGCCCGGCTTAGCATCCTTGAAGCTCTGCCTTCGGACTCTGGTGAGTTCTCCCTTCTGGTCCGGTCGGCCCGCGGAGTGGCCGAGGCAGTATTCCAGCTGACGGTGCGGACGCGCCGCCCCCACACCGACAGGAACCACACCGCTGTGGCTGCCTCCACCAACAAGGCAAACACCCGCGTGCTTGTGTCTTGCACAAGCGTATCAGTTTACCTTATCGGTTTCTCACTCAAATATCTTGCAATCTTCCCGCAGTATTAACAAAGCGGCTTTCGTGTATAAGTTGTTACTGTGAATCTATTATCACTTTTCCATAATTTATTTTTTGCTTTTTTATTAACCCTTTCACACCCGCATTATTGTTTCCACACATATAAAATATGTAATGCTTGATAATACATTAGAAAATTATTTGAAAATTTTTGAAAATGATTTTTTTTTTGTTTTTTAGAAATTTTTCTATGTTAATTTGGATTAACATTGGATGTCAGAGGGTATTTTTTAAATAGTAAGGTGAAATAAACATAACACAAAAGTCATACTAATAACTGTTTCATGTCAAAAATGTACATTTACAATGTAGTTATAATCTCTAAGGTACAAACAAATAACATTTTTACTAAAATTCATTCAGAAATAAAGAAATAATCTAGGATAATAAATATTTAAAAATTCACCACGCTAGTCGAAAACATGTCCGTCAATACCAGTGTTAATTTGAATGAACATTGAAATTCATTTACAATATTCTGGCAAATGATTGTGAAAAGTGAATTGGACTGATTTTATTACTGTAGAACACATCTTTATGCGTTAAAATATTTATAATTCTATTAGAAAATATTGATATCTCACCTTAAATGAAGTAATCAATGACGGCAGAAATTCAATGAAACTCACAATCAGCAGATGTCAAAATATTTGTCGATGTTGTGGCGGGAATAAGGATTTCAACCGAGCGGACGCCACAGAAAAAATTACATGCTATAAGAAAACAAAAACATGTCTTTTCTAAATTGCTACCATTACGGTAAAAAAATCACAAAGTTCACGTTAATTTGAATTAACACTGGGGCTGAAAGGGTTAATCACATCGTTTGTTGGAGACGCCTAAACGCGTCTTTTGGTACGATTGGTAGAAAGAGGGAGACGCTTTGAAGCGTTTTTTATGTATTTTTTTGCTATTGGTAGACGACGGGAAAAGCCAAAACGCATTGTTATTCTGTTAAGTAAAAATTAGAATACCCGGCAATTCGTAGAGACATTGCCGGGTGTCAGACTGTGGCCCTAGAACATACAGCATTGCGGTAACATTCTGTTTTGTATCTTTACATTTTTTCAATGCTGTAACGATATTCTTTGGTTCAAGACGTTCCCCATTTTTGCTTTTGCCTCCATTCTGCTGTTACAAATTATTTGTAAAAAATATTGCGTCTGTCATTTACGTGCGAATCTGAAAAAATTGTCCGCTTTACAAAGTGGATTGAAATCATTGACCGGCCGCAAACATTGTGTTAATAATTATACATTTTTTTTATATGGTACCTCAAGAATTGTTTCATGCCTCTATGTATTTAAAGGAGAACTAAATTATTTAGAGCTTGTTGACATTCCCAATAGATGGCAGGGTTTTGCTGAAAAATCTAAATCTAATTTGACTTTAAAATATGATTATGATTGTGAAAGGTTGCCATTATGCTGGTGGATTGATCTGTCAACAGGATGTTTGGAAGCTTTGCTATTTGCAGGAAGGCATATATATTAAAAAAGTTCCTGATAACAATCCCTACTGCAAAAATATGTTCTTACATTTGCCCACTTTATTTTGTGTGATTTTAGCATCTGTTGAGCGTGCTTTGATTTGTATGTTTGAAATTAATGGTGATTTTAGGCAATGCTAATTTAGATTAGAAATTTACAACAAGAGTGTTGTACGTCGGACATATTGCGAAGTTTGTACCTTGGACGTACATTTTAAAAATTGTGATAGCGTGTCATTTAGGAAAGCTAATTCAAAACAGAGATTATTAAATCAACAAGTTTCTTTTATTACAATAATATAATGATAATTGCTATGTTCAAGATACAACCAATTCCAAAATAATAAAAACAATTCATAGTTTTTTTTCAGGAATTTAAAATGTATAATAACCCAATGTTTTAAAATATATATACAGTCTAACTAATAAATGTGTTTTTTTTTTTAATATTATTTAACTGGTTAGCGGTTATTGAACAAATACCTTACTAATAAGCGTAAAATAGACTCAACTGATATATATATATTTTTTTTATTTTTATTTTTTTTGCAATGGTTTCTTTAAAATAATTATTTTAACCTTTCCGGGAGTATGGACGCTAATGAACTATGGCATGGGCGCGCAGAAAATTTTCTAGGATGGGGCAAAATATTTTTACTAATGTTTTAATGTAGTTTTAATTTACTGTAGAGTATTTGTATGGTGAACGAACCTACAGAACACTGTAGTAATGAAGGGCATACTGTAGTAACAATTTAACACAATATATATGTATACTATAACAACATAAATTTAAAATAAAATTTATTCTTTAAACAAGAACTGGAGTCGTCTGTTATCTCTACCAAACAAACTCTACAATTTTGTCCATAAAGTCTTTTTTGTTGCAGTTCACATTGTCTCTGTGTACGCTTAACATGCACAATCCAGACAGACGTTTGATCTAAGCCATGTTTTTACACGATGTAATGTGCTGAACGATTGCTCCACCGTACATGTTGTTGCTGGTAATCTTAGCAAAACTAGTAAGGCATACCTGACACTCGGATAAAACTTTGTAAAAGGTAACAAGTCGATGAAGTCTTGGCTACTTTTGTATTCTCGCGTTTTACAAAAATCAAACCAACTCAAGACTTCAGTTTCAAAATTATCAATGTGGTATACCAGTTTGCACAATATCGAAGGATTTGACTTAAGGCAAACACAATATCTAATTATTTAAAATAAAATTAACATTATTTGACTATTTTTAATCAATCCAGGGGGGGGGGGGCAAGTGCCCCCCCTTGCCCCCCCCGGCGCCCATGAATGATGGTACACACTTTCGCCAAAGGTGTATGGACGGCTATGGACATCAGGCGTCGCATAGATTCTGTAAATATGCATCGTATTGCCATCTATGGGCATATTCCTGTAACTTTACACATCGACAGAGATATCGCCCGTTATTTATTTTGCATGACGTCACAAGAACAAGTTCGGACAAAAACAGAAATATTCAACCATTAACCGTAAGAGTTTTTACGTTTTTTCTCGCGGATTTCTAATAATTTGTTGGAATATCTGTACATTAGAGTTTGAATTTGATGTCTTTTATGTTTGTACCAGACAGCTGGTGGATGTTCCTAAATAATTAAGGAAATGAATGTTTATCTGTTATCACACATTTTACGACGTCGAATCCTTTATGATGCTTATCACCGGACACGTATCACGTGTCAAATGGGATTTAACCGTAGTAATTAAATTTCGGTTATTTTTTCTTTGTTCCTTAATGCTCTCATCCATTCTGTTTAGTGATAAAAATAATTGCTGCACATTAACACATGAATAAACTGTTGAATTTCAACTCAATAAATATGCACACAACTGGCCCAATTAGTCAGTTGTCCGACGACATTCGCAAAGTTGTGTTTCATTGCAAATCCTTCCCTGTGATACCCCCGAGTGGAAACCGGCATTTTAACCTTTCCTCATCTGTGGTGTATATTTACTACACATTGCTTCTAATAACTTTAATAACTCTATAAATATAATAAATTCTGGGTTCAGATTTTAGGTATTCCTCCGTTATACATTTATGCACTGAATTAAAAAAATATATATTACATAGTTTTCAAATTCAATTAAAAATCAGAGTTTTTTTGTTAAAAATCGGGAACAAATACACCAATACAATCAACCGTGTGATACAAAATACGCGAAGAGTGTGCGAGGAAATGACACGCTATTGATGTCCCGCTTTAATTCGCTATGCGGGAACATGAGATATCCACACTTCTGCAGTTGTTGTTTTTGATTTAGACCATCGATACCTACGACCGCACAGCTGTGTTTGTGCCAGCTACCAGCCGCGCCGCTAGCCAGTTGGCCTCGAACCGTCGTTAGATGTGGATCCCTCGCACGTTTCTTTAGCATCTGCCGATGGTTTTTTCAAGTTTTCAGCAATTAAATTACAATTATTATCACTTTTGATATAACATATAATAATTATAATCGATTAGCTATGAATATTCATATTTTTCCCATATTAAATTGTTTATTTTGAGATGTGTACTGACTACACAGCACCGTAACGCGTGTATTTTTTTAGCACAGTAAGGGAAAGGAGTCGATGTCACTGGCATAGGTGTCGAGTAGAGGTGAGGCGTATTTATCATACCCAGTAAAAGTACAGTAGATACTTTGTACTTGTGACAGATCTACAAAATACTCATAAGTATTTTATGCCGGGATAAAATATTTTTAATAGGTATGATGGGTATTTTTAGAAGGTATTTTTGATGGGTATTTTTAGTGGGTATTTTTGACGAGAATTTTCAACGGTTAATCCTGGAATCACAGAAATTCTGTAACAACCCCCCCCCCCCATGGATTTAAAATTTTTGGTGGGGGAGTACTCATTTTGAAAGTTTTCGTGGGGAATTATGTTTTACAGAAATTATTTAACAACCCTCCTCAAGGATTTCGAATAATAAATGGGGGAATCAAGCTTGCGTAGAAAATTTGTGGGGAATATGTGGGCAGAATTTATGTGAGTGCAGTTTAGAATTACTTATTCTGAATCAATCCTCAGGTCGGTATTAAATACTTTTGAGTATTTTGTCACCGGTATTTCTCTGTACCTGTACTCATTGTACCCAGTAACGAATTGTACTCATAGGACCCACCTCTAGTGTCCAGTACAGTGTTTTTAATGTGCATTACGTAACTTACTCCCGTAAAGTTTAATTGAAAATAGTATTATTTCTTTTTAACTCACCGTAAATTTAAAACCCACACTCTATCAAGGTGATCAGAAAGAAATTCAAGATTATAGAAGATACAAAATGCGACACGTCACTCATTTTTCACTCACTTTTTTGCCATTGCCTGCGGACTTCTGAGTGATGACATAATACACAAGAAAATCACTAGATGGCATTAATTACATCTACATTAAACATTAAACGAAGGAGCGATGCCTACAGACTTCTGAATGATGACATAATACACAAGAAAATCACTAGATGGCATTAATTACATCTACATTAAACATTAAACGAAGGAGCGATGCCTACAGACTTCTGAATGATGACATAATACACAAGAAAATCACTAGATGGCATTAGTTACAGGATGGCATTAATTACATATATTTTAAACATCAAACGAAGGAGGATGAATAGATGCAATATAATGAATAAACGCATTTACCCCAGCTGACCTTTTATTTGTGTTTTTTACAACAAATATACAATGTTTACAAGTCACACTGTTTTAATTTATACTACACTTCCATTAAAAGCATTTGCTTGTGGATGGAAGAGGAGTGTACATTTGCGAAAAAATAATATAACTAGGTTACAAAGTAAAAAAAAAATTACAGAATTAAAATCCATAAAAATTATTGTATTTGGAAGGAAGAAAAAATATATATTATGGAGGATAAATAGAGTATAGTGGGATAATTTGTGAGATTTTCAAGTGAAACTAGGGGAATTAGTTTTTTTGTTAACGATTTCCATAAAATATTTTTTTTATATGGTTCAATATTTGTTTTTTTTTTATCATTAATGCTTCTAATTTCTTCTGGTAATTTATCAAAGAACCATTTTCCTTGGTGGGTATAATGGTGCTGGGCAAAAGAAGTGTGTAGTTTAGGGCATGCAAATATATATTTAAGTCTGGTTCGATTTTCAGCCATGAATCAGTATTTATCTTTTTCTTTTATAATTTGAATTTTTCATAAAAAAGTGTTGGACTAGTTGTTTCGGAAAATTTGAACAATTCATCAAATTTCAATGTTCATTTTCGGGTTCTGTGAAAGTCCTATTCAAGTTCTGTTATTATATCATTATAGGCTAGTTGCTTGACAGAACTGAAATAAAAACAGAACTTGGAAAAATCTTTCACAGAACCTGAAAATTAACTTTGAAATTTGAAGAATTGTTCAAATTCTCCGAAACAACCCGTCCATGTAGGAATTTTGAATTCTTCGGATATGCGTTCAGTGGAGAAGTCTGGAGGTTTTTTAGTATTATTTTTATTATGACTTTTTGAACAATTTCTATGGGGGTCAGGCTAGTTTTATATATTCAAGTGTTTTAGCTGTTGAATTTCCTCATAAAATTTTGGAATATTTTAAATGTGCTATAAACTTCTTATTTTAAGTTGTCGTTAACGAATTCCATTTTAGAAGCTAGGTATTGTTAACTTTTATATTTGTGTATTTGAAATTTACATTCATATTTAATAATTGTAATATTTTAATTTTAAAAGTGAAAAAGTTTTTTTGATGTGAAACCGCACAATAGTCCCAACTGAGACTATGGCATCCCCAATTACGGTATTTTGTGAGGCTGAAGGAAAGAGATGGGGGAGTACCTGGCTATTCCAGGTAATATTATACCTGGATCGGCCACCAAACATGGCCAAAGCCATTTCAAGCGACGTTTCAATTCCGGATGGTGGTCTTATATCAACGAGATACTGAGAGATATCGTCCACTCAGTTGAAAAAACGCTTACCACGTATATTATAAGTATGACGTGGCATGCATTTGAGCGATTTTTGGAAAGTCTTGCGAGTGAACCGGGGCTGACGGAAAACAAAGAGAACATTATTTTATTTCCTAGGGGCATCATAAAATGCCTGTTGCATAAGAACACCAATTTGGCCTAAATATCAGGTTGGTCCTGAAGCTCTTCTAGCCACTCTTTTCAACTTCAACTTTATCTATGGAATTACTTTGTGACATTGATGACTTTTTACTTTCTAAATTAAATGTTAAAATTAGTCAAAAGATCGAGAAATCACTAATTCTGGGTAGATTATTTCAAATTGATGTAAGTTAACACGACGTTTAACAACATTTTTAATTAAATTAATTTTAATTTCGGGATATATAAGGTAAAACCGAACGTTTTTGGAATTTGTCAAATTTCTTCAATCTGGAAGATTAAATGTAATTGTTTATCAACATATTCAAACATAAATGAAACGTCTTATCACGTTTATATTTAAACAACACCTCTGCCATTGGTTTATGGGGTGAGGTTTGTTTGTTTTATATTATTTATTGAGTTAGTTTATACAACATTTGAATATAAACACGATAATATTTCATTTTGTAACTTTAAATATTTTTACAATAAACATAACATTTCTTTTTAAATACATTCATTCTTCAGACTTACATGCATATTTCATCATACATCTTTAGTCCTTTGTACATTAGGCGGTTCTGTGATTTTAATTTCTTCATATGTGGCAATCTAATTCCATTTACATTTCTGGTTTCGTAATTATGAACATCTATATTAAAAACAATTTCATCCTTAAAATATTTTGGCATTTGGTTGTTCATGACTTTATGCACAAAAGTTAACACATTAAATAACAGTCTCTTTTTTTATTGGAATCCAATTTAGCTGCTCTCTCATTTGATTAATGTTTGCTTATTTGCCTTTTCCCAGTATACATCTCATAGCTCTATTCTGTATAACATATAGTCTGTTCAAATTTCCTTCATTGGGCAAATATAACATAGTATAGCAATAATCTAAATGTGGAGCAACTATAGTTTTATAAATGAACTCTGTAGTGTTTCCATTTAGTTTATTTCTTAATCTTCTAAGAAAATTTACTTTGTGATACCTTCTTTAGCACCTAGTTGACCGATCCGTCTGCCCAGTCGCTTACAATTATGTAATATTCAACATATAACTTATTTTCTTGGGATAATTTTAAACTATTTTATTACAAACCTATTCCTCCTCTACACAGTGCCCAAATGATATTCACAGCAGTGCCCACCTCCTGAGTATGGAGTCATCTACCTTGCTACCCTGAGCTGGTGACTCATCCGACAGACAAAGCCCGATTGATAAATCAGGTTTTGGCGCACTAACTTTTAGGAAAGTCCATAAATGAACTTACACCTAGATCGTCATCTTCGTGCTTTTAGTACTGAACATATTTCGTCCGACGGATTTTTTTGGAACTAAGAGAAAAAGAAAGAGAAGGGAATATGTTGTCACGACGTCACAAACCATCGACCAAAGATAGAGGAAAGTAAAAAAAAAAAACGGTACTACCATAGACAATATAAATACGGTCCCAATTTATTAGCCTAAAATATTATTTAAAAATGAAAAACTCGTAATTGCATGAATTATTTTATTACTCAAACACAGATAACACAAAAAGGGACATACAAGCTTGTGTAAACACAAAACACATTTTAAATGACAATAAAATGTTAACACACCAAAACAGAATATTAGAATATTATTTACTTTAGAGAAAAATAAAACAGTTGTATATAGAAGCGTATGAAGGTATACGCTTCTACGTCCATATTGGCAGCAATGAGCCCGCTGCTGGGTTCAGGGAAGACATTAGCTTCTGAAATAAATAAACATCACATTACTCAAACAAAACATAGAATATTATATCTGTAATTCAGTTGCTGGCTTTGAAGAAATAATAATTCTATTGAATGAATATTTTTATCATAATAACGACTCAAATCAACGTCTATTCTTTCATTCTATCTCTCTAATAATAAATAAAGTTAATGATAAGTTACATTAGAAACATTAAACAAACAGAGGGAGATTCGCACCTGCATTTTGGTTAACATCCCGGGTCCCTTGTGCACCAGGTAAATCCCGATATATTCCGATATCTGGAAGATTAAGGGTCGGCAAAGCATTTTTTTTCAACGAGCCACGTCGTTTTTAATTTTTTTGCAAAATGCGAACTACAAACATGTACATAATTTGCCAAAATCGGGTAATAAATATAATCTATTCTGCCAATTCTCCACGCCCATTCCCGAAACAGACTCTCGTTATTGTCGTGTCGCACTGAAACAACATCCTCACAGCTTTCGACACTACAGCGAAATTAGCGAGGCATTTTAACAAATCTACTTTCACTTTTCACAAATATTTACGTCGGCGAAGAACCATGAACATAACCATAAACACATAAATAAACCACTCTCTAGATCGATATCTTCGGGCTTTTTGTATGGCGCCATTTTGTCACCCCCTTAACCACAGACGACCACAGATAAAACGGTCGTTTGGTCCAGACAGGTAAATATATCGTGGACCATAAATAAATCTCAAGGCCATTTAAAAAAAGTGTAACCATAAACAATATAACTACACCCAGCGAACATCGTTCATTCAATAGCCCACAAAAATTATATTTTAAAAATAAAAATATTGGAATGCAGGAAAAGGAAAATAAAAAAAACCCACAACTATGCACACATAAAAATACTTTTATTTTCAAAAAGACAATGGACAGTAATACAAAACAGGGTCAGTACAACCGATGTATTGAGCATTGATTTATCATTGAAGTAGAAGATAAAACTAATATATCTAAACAAAACATGAAACAGAACAAGACACAGAAAAATAAAAAGTAACGGTCTCAACTAGGAATCGAACCCAGTCTTACTGCAACAACTTAATAGGATTTAATTTGACCTTGCACAAAAATACAAGAATATATACACAAAATACATATTCAACAAATTTAAGTGTTCATTATTATTGCCACAGCACTAGAAGTTATTCAAATTCTCCTGCAAGGGTTTCATATAATTTCCACAGCTCTGTCGTCAGCAAACATCAGGGAAAATGCTGGTTAAATCTGAATACTTACATGATGCGATTCTGGAGAGGTTTAAATGACCTTGTATGATGTAATCGTGGCTTTTTTAGCAGTTTTAGCATCCTAATACGTGGTATTGTATCGCGTCGGAATACGGATAGGTCTGAAAAGGAAAATTAATTAAATTATTAGCCAATGAAGTACATTCAGAAATCAGGAACATTGTATCAAAGAACGAGAGGTTAGTACCTGTATTTTACAAACGGGTTCGGGTCCTTCTTTCAATTGGTGGAGATAGACCGGATAACACACTTTAACACAACACGGCATTAATTTATCACCTTGAAGAATTCTAGCACGTAACATTATTTTTAGATGGGTGAAAGAAAATTCAAAATATTTACGTAAAAACATCAACTGACTTTTCAACTTACGAAATGGCGTCTTGGAAATTACCGTTAATTTTTATCGGAGCATAAAGCATGCTTAGCTTCTCTTTCTGTTACACAAATCGCTATGGTAGAGAGCGAGAGAACAAACTACAATTTTTGCTCTAAGCCAATGAGATCTGAGCTTTCAGCCACAACAGCTTTGTCTATAAGAATTTGGGTATTGAATAACTCCTCCCATCAGGGTTATAAGGTCATGCGGGAGTTATACGCCCCTGCATAAACATGTGGTGTTTTGACTTTTGTTACCACAGATATCCCATTTTATACAACTCAGTTCTTCTATGGCGTTCAAAGTGTTCCTATTGGATATTGGCATTTTAAATATTGCTATGACGTCACATAAAGCACCACCATTCTAGGACCAAAATTTAGGTCGGAGTCGACCCCCCTTGGGAAAGTCTCTCGGATGAGTCGTCACCATATAAACCGCCGTGACATGGCGAAGTGACGCTTCTAGAATAATAACGAAGCCGCCGGCCTATCTACTTGCGATTGCACGGAATATTCTCGAACGAATTTGCGCCTATATAAAACGGCCACGTCAAAGTACTTCGGTCAGTCTTACAAGTGCGCTCACGGGGAATTCACCGTCGACCACTTCACCAACTGCGTGAGCATCTGTCCGGAGTCATCACAACCTCTTTTATTCGTCTTCTTACCACTTCCCCAATGACCTATCAGCCGGATTCTCAAAAATAATCGCATTTCACCGCAGTGGGAGGGATAGGTTCATACTTCCGACACCAGATTCCAACCCATTATGCCTTTTTCCGGTGACCGGGTATCTCATAAAAATGACAATTCAACACTGTATTTAGATGTTCCTAATTACTCAATAATTAGTATGTAACAGAAAACTATATATGTACAACTACACATATAAATAATCCAGAAGTAATTGTTCCTATTGTATTTATTTATTTATTTATATATTTATACGCCTAAAAAGGCTTTTACATAGAAGTGATACAAGATGCAGTGTACATAGGAGAATATGTATTATACAGGAGATTGACAGTAAATAGATGTAATCCATTTTAAAGAAGGTACAAAATACACACTTGTAAAATTGTGATTACAAGTATAATGGGAAAATATTAAAAAATATGAAGCAATATTAGTAAAACGTAAGAGTAACATCAAGTAAAAAAGAAATTACAACAACACTACATATAAGACAAATCATTAAAACTAATTTACCAACGCTACTCTAATTTGTAGGATTCAACAAAGTGTTGGTGTAGATTATGCTTAATTCTAAATATGGAGTTAATAAATAAATCAATAGCACCCCCATACTTGTTGTCCATATCATGCATCCTATTGGTCAGTGAGTGTGTCTGATAGTTGTTCGAGTATGTATTACAGAAGAATGTTATATTTTGTCTTGTATTCCTAGTCAGCACATGTAGTTTAATAGTGGAAAGGATGGCAGGACTATCAATTAAGTTGTTAATGACTCTGTGTAACAAAACCAGGTCTGAAATAATTCTCCTGTCAGACAGTGTTATTAGATGCAATTGTTTCATCAAACTGACATAATTAATATAATCAATAGGAATTCTGAGCTTAAAATTTACGTACTTAAGAAATTTGTGCTGAACTCTTTCTATATTATTGGAATGAACTTTATATAAAGGGGACCAAATAGGTGAGTTATACTCCAATTGACTTCTTACTGAAAAAACAATAGGAACAGTATATATACTTACCTATAGCATAATGGTATTCTATTTTTCTTATGATTAGTGTAACTCGCTCACCAAGCACAATAATCAGTTTCTTCATTGGTAAGATTGCGAACATAAATATATTTTGTAACCATATGTAGGTACTTATATAACATCCTGTAGCCACTTATAGGTACATATATATTAAACTTAAAAAAAACACACTTACAAAAAGTGATATAAATTCATGAAAACTTATGAAGCAAAAACAAGGTTAAATAAGTTTCGTTGGTAACTATTAAACCTAGTATTGGTTTCATCACTTATAATAACTCTATATCACTTTTTAAAGGTGTGTTGAATTCACCTCTCCAAGCAGAAGCAATTCTCTTGTGATAAATGCAGTTTTGTATGCGCTTTTGAGCAACGTAAACAATCATAACCTGACGCATACAATGCAAAAACCTTTCTCTTGTTCCGTATGTGGTTATGTCAGTTCTAGGAAATCAAATCTAAAAAAACCACCTACTTATTCACTCCGGTGTTAAACCATTTTAATTTTCTCTCTACGAGAAGTCCCTTTCCACAAAGCAATGATTGTGAAAAACCTTTTAAATGCGCGGAATGCAGCTACGCTTCTTATCTTATCTTGACGTTGCATGTTTTAACTTAACTTTGTCATGTTCAAGGAGTATGTGTAAACAATATTAATTATACAAATGATATGGTTCTTTTAGCACCGTCACCTAGCGCACTAATGAAACTACTCCAAATATGTGAAGATTTAGCATAAAATCATAACTTTGAATATAATACTTCCAAATCAATAGTTATGGTTTTCAAATGCAAAAACGAAAACATGCTAATACCTTCAGTATGGCTAGATGGAAGGAAAATGGATGTTAGTCGTAGCGTCAAATACCTGGGACATATTATGACAGATGACATGAAAGACATCGATGATATGAAAAGGCAAAGAAGAGCGATATCCGTTAGAGCAGGTATGCTGTCAAGTCGTTTTCACCTTTGCAGTACAAACGTGAAAAAGATACTTTTCAACGCATTTTGCACTTCGCTGTACACGTCAGAACTGTAGGTGGATTACACTGCTTCCCGATGGCATAAGCTATAAGTCGCTTACAATAATGCTTATCGCCAACTATTCCGCCTACCGAGACACAGCAGCGCCACGGAAATTTTCCTGGAGGGACGAGTACACTCTTTCAGAGAGTTTCTCCGCCATCACATGGGAAGCTTATGGCGCAGACTACGCCAATCAAGTAACGCTATCATCACTGCCATGGTTGCCTGGATGGAGTCCCCTCTGATGGCCCTCTGGAGACGGGAGATGTGCAAATATCCTCCATAAACGGCTGCTTACACTCATTTTTGTGTTTATATTTTATCTTTTTTCCCTTAAATTCTGCTTTTTTGTGCCTATCGGAATCACCAATGTATTATTATTATTTTTCTTAAGCTTATTATGTATATTATTTTAAATATGGAATGTATTGAATTGCACTACCCCTGCAAACATTCTGGAATAAATTCGTATTATTATTATTACTAACTCACAGTGAAGCCAACCCGGTCAGTGCGTCGTTCGCATAGAAATCAACCCTTAAAAGACACATTTTAAAGCACTCGTGCGCGGACTGTACTTATGCGAGCAATTCTAGAAAAAACCATAACAAGCACCTGCGTCTGCACAGCTCCGAAAGACGTTTCCATGTGCAGAAAGGAATTGACTTCTGCCAACAGGTTGCAGGCTCACTTGCGCGTGCACGCTGATGTTAGAGTATATCCGTGCACGGAATGAGACTACTCGTGCTCGCGCAAAGATTACTTCACTGCTCACGTAAACGTGCGCTCGGGCGAGCAGCCTTATTGCGATATGAATCACGATATGAAACGGCAATTCAGATACATAACAACACGCGGGCGCGCGCCCTTTACATGCCAGAGCTGCGACCACACCACCGTGAGAACAGAGCACTGGAGAGTCCACACACTTTCCCATTGTGAAGAGAAACCATTCTCGTGTGATGAGTGCACTTTTCTTGTAGCAAAGGCCCGGCTTGAATCTCTATTAAAAACTCACACGGTATGAAACCAACTACTTCTGCTTGATTCAATTAGTCTTCTTCTTTCTTTCAATTTTGGACAGCCTCTGTGGTCGAGGAGTTAAGTACTCGACTGCGAATTCAGAAGTTCAAATCCCGGCGCGCAAATTAATTGTTTGTACTTATTTAATTTGTGTTTTTTCACAAATAATTCAATTGTGATACTCTCCATCTCATATCTCCTTCCCATCCCACTACTTTCAATTTCACAACATACTCCAATTGGACAAGTTGTGAGCTGTTGGGACTAAGTCCTTAATACCTGTAGCTACCATGAATTGGTTTGAAACTTCTTATGAAACTGCTTCCTGCGAACATTTTATATATTTATAATAATCATTTGAAAAATATATCAAATGTTCTAAAAAATGTGGCTCGTGTTGTTAAATATTAATTTTTCCCATACACTTCTCTACAAAACGTCTAACAAAAATAGCAAGTTTAACACCTATCAAGGTCACAAAGTTTTAAGTGATATAATAACCTTTTAATGTGTGACAGCGCTGTGCAGTATTCTTCTTAAAAAAATGCAATAATGACCTTCTAATGAGTGACATCGCTGCGCAGTATTCTGATTCAAATCTTCACAGTGAACGGGAAAACCACGCGTGGTATACAAGAGTGTTGCGACTTGTAAAGTTCCTGATTACTATCGAAATCAACTGAAACGGCCATTAGAATAAAGGTGAAGCGTATACTAGAACAGACGTGTCAAAGATTATTTCGTACTTAGTATTTGTTCTTAAATATTACGCGTTCCATAAACGCAAGACGCGTAATACTCGCTAGACGCTTAATGAGAATAGGGTTTTACTAATCCAATTACTTGGAACACCCGTAAAGCAAACGCATCAGAGGTCACAAAAAAATGTGGGAATTATATCGTTTTAAATTCCTTAGCAATACCCCCCCTATGGATTTTAAAATATTGTGGGGAATCCAGCACCGAGTAAGCAATACTCCACACAAAACCAATCCATAATCTAGGGAAATTTAAGGAAATAAAAATGTTGGACATACCATTACTGGTGCGTAATGCTAGGGAACAGGTATTTGGAAAAATATATTTATTCATCAAGACAAGCTACTAGAAGTACAACTCCCATCTACATTACAAATAGTGACCTTTCCCATGAGAACTGTGAGTAACTTTAATATTGTCATCCTCTTGTTCCAAATTTCACTTTGCTGTTTCTAACACGCGAAATCATGGAGGACCAAAACAGAAACCGGTCAAAAAACACGTAATACCAAATAATTATTTACAACAATGCAAAAAAGTTAGGGGGCATTGGTCGATAGCAGATCGGGCTATAGCCAAAACGTTCGGTTATGTGCACTATACAAGGTGTATCGGCACTAACCCGACAAACTTTAACCAGCTATTCCTTAGCACATTTGGAGTAAAAAATGTTATGGGCACTTTGCTGTCCGGTAGCATTTTTTTTCAATTAAAAACAAAAAAAAAAATTAAATTTCCACACTACATCACTGTCATTGGCATTGCGTTTCGTATTCAACAGCTGTTATAAGCAAGTATGTCAAAAAGCGTCTTCGCTCTTTCGCACACACTAAATAATAATAGTTAAAAATGAGACGAATGGTGCCGTGCCATTTCGTTGTGATTGTAAAAGTGCGCCAATATAGGTACACACGTGCATTATTCAACGGAATTCGAATAAAATATTTGCCAGATGGGTTTTCAAACTTTGACAAAGGATAAAAGAGTGAACATGACATGTGACATGTGGTGAAAATATGAATAATACATTTTTTATTAAAAAAAACGTTACCGGACAGCAAAGTGCACATAAGATTTTTTACTCCAAATATGCTAAGGAATAGCTGGTTAAAGTTTGTCGGGTACGTGCCGATACACCCTGTATAGAAGATCGCGGTGCCGCGCGTAGCGGTAGCATTCCGGCAGTTATGGATTATCTACCAAATTATTTACGAATTTATACGCTATTACTCCATGGACCCCACTCCTTCTTGACTGGAGACTTTGGAAGTGTCTGTCAGAGATTATAATCTTTACATAGCATCATGGTAAGTACCTCATTCTCATGTAGATATCATAAATTTAAATTTTTTCCGAAATATCAATTTATTTCAGCTGACATGAGGGCCATACAGCAGAAGCGTATTCTAGTTTAGCTGGTTTTTCTACACAAGCACAAATTCAATCTTGACTTTGGGAGCGTAAAAAGTTACAGCTAGAACACGAGAATGGCTTTGGTGCACTCGGAATATTCTTGTATTATTTAGCGATCTAGCTCGACTTAGAGATTTATTGGTTACATCGATGATTTTTGTTTGTGAAATTTAAGAACGTCCTCTCGGCAAGAGAAAGGTTATGAAAATCTTTTTCCTTAAATAAAATAATGTTTTTTCGTCATACCGTTTATTCGTTGCTATTGTATATATTTATATCACCCACTGGCTACTCTAAAATCAAGCTTCAACAGACTATTGTGAGTACATAATTTCATAGCTAGTGGCGCGGATTCAAAGCGCATTGGTATGGAGGGTTTAGATTATTTAGTTTATATTAATTACCAATTTTTAAGAATGATTTTATTTAGAAATTAGTTTGTTGATCAGTATCAGCCAGTGGCATGCACGGAATTTTGAATCAGGGTAGGAAGAATGAAAACACTGTATTATTAGATATATATTATACACATATGTGGCAGGTTTTTTCTTAAATTTAGCTAAACATACATTTCTCTCACTACTACAAGTTTTACAAGATAATACTTACAATATTTTTTCAGATAAATCACGATTAATAAATAATGACATACGTTTTCAACCTGACAAGTGCGTGGAATAAAGTCAACCATGAGTACTAATGTGGGTATCAACATATGTCACCGATTGCCATTGGTTCCACAAGCACTGCCATACCATTAACACAAAAACTAACACATAAGCGTCATAACTTGAATGCCTACAAAGCTCACTTTACACATGTACATAATATTCTGCATAATAAGTGAACATTGAATAATCTAATCTGACGTTGGCGGCATTTGGACAGCCGTAGTTAATGCTTAAGCCACGTTTGAGCTTATTTTAGCTGCAATTCGCTGCGGAACTTCGCGCATATTTTTAAATTAAAATTTAAATGTTCATAATCTTAAATATCCGAAATTTCTTCACCGATTGCTTTGAAATTTTGAAACAACGTTGCATTCGAATACGCGTGTGTTTATATATATTATATAGATGTCACCTGTGACAAGTAAAACATGATTTTTTTTAAACTACGCCATCTGTTGGACGTAAAAGCAACACTCGTTATCGTTTCTCTATCTGCACAGACAGACCGACCACAGCAAAGCGTGGCGGGGTAAAGCTAGTAATTTAATGAATTTAAATATTATTTATATTTTCATGTTAAGCGAATACAGCAGCGTAGGCAGTGCTAATGTGCCTACACGGAATTCCTGGGTATCATTGCAATAATCTCAGAGTGTTATTTAGAGCTAAAATTGATTAAAAGGTCGTTAATTTGCAGCAGATCTTTTGACTCCTAGGCCCTAGACAAGCCGATGAAATAACCGTCTGATGAAATATTGTATCAATTACATCAGACAGTTGATAATTATTGCAGGTCACTCGGGGCATACAGACACGCCCAGCGCACTTATATCGTTTTATCTATTTAGTGTTATGATTTTTTTTCTATGTATTTCATCCTCGGAGTAAGCACTAACATTAACTTACATAAGAAAAATTACAATTTTAATATTTTTTTCCGCTTTTAACATATTTAAGAATAAAGCAGTTTCTATTATTTTGCCTTACCTTAAAGCTAATTAAGATTCAAATCGATTACAACCGAAAATAAGTACTTACCTTCGACCAAACGTGCACATTTCGTTTTACTGTTCTTGAAACTAAGATATCATTAGAAAGGATTCTTCATTAAGACAAAGAAACTCTTGTGTAACCGAGACCTAAAGCTTAAATTTAAGAATCAGCAAAATGATTGGTGTTTTTCTATATTTTTCCGTTTGAAATTCATGGACAAGCCTAAAAAGTTTTAACAATTTTTAGCAGAAATATCGAAAATTTGTGCTTACGCTCCCCACGACACATTTATATCGGATCATCTTCTCTTTGTCGCGACATCTCATCTTAAAATCAAATAAGCGGTTAAAAAAAAACTAGAAAATCCGAAAGATTACACGACTTTAAGCGCTTCGTCTTTATCCATCGCTTGCTGCTTTTTCGCTTGGTTCTTGTGTATACGCATGTGCTTCCTGAGATAGTCTTTGTATTGGCAAGTATAGGAGCATACGGTGCAGGAAAAGGGGTAATCAGCAGTGTGGCACAGCATGTGACTATCCAGGCGATACTTGGTCGTGCAGGAATAACCGCACTCCAAACACGAAAACTCCTTTTTACCGGAGTGAATCAGCAAGTGGATCTGTAGATTTGCCTTCCGGTAGCATTTATAGCTGCAGACGTTGCACGCGTAAGCCTTTTGACCGGTGTGAATTTGCATGTGTGCCCTCATGATGCTTTGGCGAACGCAGGAATAGTTGCACACGTTGCAGGAGTAGGGTTTGTTGACGCTGTGGTTAGCCTGGTGTATCTTGAGGTTCTTGTTGGTACTGAAGAGGTCGCCACAGTCCGGACACGAGAAGGGTTTCTCCCCCGTGTGCGCAAGGAGGTGGTTCTTCAGGCTGATGCTCTGCGTGTAGGTGTTGGGGCACTGTGGACATGCAAATGGTTTCTGACCGGTATGGACCCACATGTGTTCCTTCAGCTGGTATTTACGCTTGAAGGTCTGATTGCACTGCAGACAGATGGTCACCTCCGGTTCTGACGGCGGCTTCGGTCTCTTTTTCTTTTCTGGAAATAATTCAACAGAATTAGGGTTTCAATAAACTAGAACCAATGTACAAGCTTTACGACCACATTTGTGATAACGCTGTACAGAATTCACCGAAATCAAGAAGCCAGTGTTTGCGTTTATCGTATTGTCATTTCTCCACTCATCGGAAATGATGACGCGGTAGCCAGCAGGTTACTGTCGTCACCACAATTCAACATAGTATGAAGCCACGTCTCACAGACTCATGAAAGTTGAGTATAAACAACCTTCAGCCAATAGACTAATTTATTTATTTACTTATTTGTCGCCCAAGGCACTTTCACATGTAGTTAGTGCAACATATAGATGACAGATAATTTTTAAATAATAATAATTTCTATTCATATCGTGGGGTGTCCCTCGCCAATTCCTAATACTGGCACCCTACGTAATTCTCCAAATTCCTAACACTGGCGCATAACGTGGGGAGCCACATTCCTAACAACTACGCAACGGATTTTGATAAGGTTTTCACTACAATTTAGAGATTTTTTTCCGGAAGGTTAATATATACAATACATGTACATTTTATATAATAGAAAGTATATAAAGAATATAAAACAGAATAACACGCAGAAAATAAAAAGATTTCGTTGCGACCAACACAACTTCATTGTCTCCACGAGTAACTTATTTACCAATTGTGATATCGAAATCGTTTTCATTTTTTAAATAAAAGACGTCATTACTTACTTTTGACTTTCTGATCATCTCCCGATCGAGGTTTCGTCTTCTTCTTCTTTTTAGATGAAGCGGGAACGGGTTTTATTTCAGCTTCCAAGATACTCGTTATTGGGACTTCTACGAAAAATCCTTCATCATTTTTTCCTTTAAAAAAACATAGGATATAAGTACTTAAAAATAAAACGAAAGGGTTATTTAAGTAAATACCAACAATAAGAACAAGTAAAACCGCACAAGAGTCCCAACTGCTCCCAACCGTTTGGAGCTAGTGAGGCTATGGCATCCCCAATTGGGGTATATTGTGAGGCTGAAGGTAGCGGGGGAGGGGAAGAGGAGGGTGGGGAAGTACCTGGCTAGTTACCAAACATGGCCAAAGCCATTTCAAGCAACGTTTCAAAATAGAAAGCGGTGTAGTTGAGTGATGGTCTTACACCAGGGCGATAATGAGAGATCCTTTAACTGTGGAACGTACTGCAAGTATAATATGTTTTATTATTTTAAATTAATAAATTCTGAAATAACACAAATTCATAAAATATAATTTACTTGCGCACGCCGGTATTTGAACCCGCGACCTTCGGATTGCTAGTCGAAAGCCTTACCCCTCACCTAAATGGCGATTTCGTCAATGCTGTTTGGCACTATCACAATGTTTTCTTTTTTAATCAATTGTATTTTTCTTTATTCATATTTTTATTTTCTCGGGCGTCCCCATCTTGTTCTAATAATTCACTTTCGCCGCCAGGTGTGCCCCAGGGGACGCATCTCGGACCACTCTTAATTAATATTTACATATGACATTTATGTATGCTTACAAAATAGTTACTTCGTGCTATACGCGGATGATATGAAAATGTTTAAAAATATTAAATTTTTACCCGATTGTATGAAATTACAAAAAGATCTCAATCATTTATACGCGAACTGTGAATCAAACTAATTTGCCTTTAATATATTTAAGTGTCGCTCGATTACGTTCACTAGAAATAAAAATTAAATTATCCATCCTTACAACTTGAACAATAAAACTTCTACAATCTATGCCTACATGTAAAGAACTAGGTCTTTACTTAGACAGCAAATTAATTTTTGAAAAGTACATCGAACAAATTATATCAAAATCCTACAAGATGCTAAGTTTCCTTTTAAGAATGAGTAAAGTTTTTAAAAGTGCTAAGACTCTAGACATATTGTTCTTCTCACTGGAATATGCTTCCACAATATGGAATCATCAATACAAGGTAAACATAGATATAAAATAAAGCATTCAGAATAAATTTTCAAGAAATAAAACTACAAATAATATGTTAACTTCACAAAAAGATGTAAATTGTCAGGTCTATTGTTTCTACATAATCTGCAATCTGAATTTTTTTAATCTATTTTTGGTTTAAATGTTCCAATGAGGCGTACCAGGCATACCACGCAATTCATTATTTAAAAAATCCTACCATTCATAAATCATAACTTCTTTTCAATATTTTATAATAAGCCATATTCTCAAACTTCCGGATATTGTTTGGTTTCGTTTGTCTCCTTATTTTACCTTTTAAAATTTCTGCTCGGAAGATTCTCATTTCTGAGCACAAACTACTTACTGTTTTATATTATGTTATAGTTTTAATGTTCTTGTTTTGTCCTGTCCTGCTGTTATTGTTAATCTTAGTTTTGTCATCACTTTGTATAAACAGTATTGTGTTTAGTGTTATAATATTAGATCTGTATTGGGTAAGGCACACTGTAGGAATAATTTTAAGAACATGACCACTAATACTGAATTACCGTTTTTAAGTTTGTTATAGTAAAGCGCACTTGAAGTGAAATGACACTAAACTGCGCTATATAAATGCCATATTATTATTATTATTAACAACACGAATGGAGCAAATAACTAAATAAAAACATAAATCACTCGCACAATCATAACATATACCCCGAAAAAATGCTAAGGCTGTTCATTTTTCTAAAGTATAAAACTAATTTAAAAACCCTGCGCTTAACTTTAAAGAACTTAAATATTCGGGATCGCCGGCCATGCTTAAAACGATTTTTTTATAAATAAAACCGTTTGATTCAAATTAATTACTATAGAAGGAAACCATCTGCATTTGGAATTTTTTATTTTAGCATTTTAATTTTTAATGAAAATTCGCTTTCGTTGTATGGGATGACCTGATGACAACGGTGTTTTAATATGTTGGTATTCTTGATACTACACGAGGGGCTAGAAGAAACGTTAATAACATTTAATTCACTCATATTATGTAGGCACAATTTTGACGGAACTTTGGAAATAAAATCAAATTCAATTAGGGTGTTTAAGCAAGTTTAATAAAAAAAATAATAATTGTCTTGGTAAAAAACCTAACGTAACCCAACCTTATCTAACCTATCCTAACCATCCTAACCAACCTAACCTAACCTAACATATACTAACCTAACCTATACTAACCTAACCTATAGTAATCTTTTATATTTGAAAAAAACATGCCTAAATACCTATATTTTTTTTTTCATTTTAGCCAAAATAGTACCTACCTAATTAGCTTAGAGTATAACGCATGGTTATAAAGTTTCTTCTAGCCACTCGTATAGTATCAGAAATACCAACATAAGAAAATGTCATCAACAAACATTATTTTAAATGGCTGTCATCCCATATATCGAAAGCGAAGGTTCATTTAACGTAAATAAAAATTAGAATGCTAAAATTAAAAAAATTCCAAATTCAGATGGTTTCCTTTTATAGTAATTTAGGTGAATCATATGGTTTTATTAAAAAAATCGCATTAAGCGTTGCCAGCGATCCGAAATGATTAACAACAAGTTTTATTAAAAGTCAATTTCAATTCGTGGGCTTCGTGTACTTATTGATTTAAATAAATTTGTAAAAATTTCTTCCACTTTTCACACATATCCTATTCTTGTTTATCATTACTTACACCTACGTAATTAACAAGACATTAAGGACATTCGTAATGGGTATATTAGCTATTTATATTTTAATTGAGAACCATATAACTTGTAGTAAAACGTACTGTGAGTGTCCTAATGAATAAATGAATTGGGTTATGTTGTCAGGCTGCGGTAGTCTGGGCTGGGGGAGGAGATGGGTGAGAAGTAGGTTGAGAAGCACCGGGGTATTTAGATCTGGTAACCAAACACACGGCTACACCCATTTGAAGGAATAACGATTCGATTCTGATTTTCACCTGGGAGACTCACTCCTATCTCTTGATAATATATTATTGATATTTCTGACCTGGCGCAGTCCCTGGAACACAACTGTCAGAGCTGGTGGAATCCATGACTCTTCTATTGGTGGGTGATATCATGAAGAAGTTATTAAGAATCGCACATAACGCCCAGGCAATCAAATTTATGATCAATCTGTCATTCGTGAAACGTCAAACTTAACCATAGATACCGTACTTTAAAGACGCCGTGTTGGTATTGCCATACCGTGATGCGCTTTATGTTGTTTTTTTTTATCGAATAGCCAAAAATGTTGAATAATATTATATATAAAAATCCATGACTTCACAATATATGCGTGTATCGGCACGTGACAAACTTTAACCAGCTATTCCTTAGCGCATTTGGAGTAAAAAATGTAATTGGCACTTTGCTGTCCGGTAACATATTTTATTCGAGTTTCGTTGAATGATGTACGTACGTACCTACACTCGCGCGCCTTTACAATCACAACGAAATGGCATGGCACCATTTGTGTCATTTTTAACTGTTATTATTTAGTGTGTATGAAAGAGCGGGGACGCTTTTTGACATACTTGCCAATAACAGCTGTTGAACACGAGAAACAATGAGAATGACAGTGACGGAGTGTGGATTTAAAACAAAAAATTTGTAATTCGCTGAAAAAATCTCGTAGTGGCAAGCCAAAAACAAGTTACTTGTATTGCTTTCAATTTCGTAGTTTGAGTACTAAACTGCCACGCGTCGCTTAGAGTCATTGCATTAAAAAAGTGCCAAAACGACCTCGTACGTGACGATAAAATATTTTCATTACTTAGCAAACAGTTACAAAAGCCAAAAAATAAGATTTCTTTTGTAAAATACACACAAATTATTTTATTACCTAGCTATAATTATTTTATTACCTAGCTATTACTTCACCTCTAAAGGCTCGTTTATAATAGGAATAAGCGGTAAGAATAGGCCGGTGCCGTAAACCGTAATCCGTAATATTTTAGATCGTCGTTTATAATTGAAATAGGAATAGAATAGAATACGTCCATAGAAGTGCAACAGATATTGTTGCATGTGGAATGTTTTTGTCAATTCTGGGGCTAGCATACGCTGCAATAGGAGACACACAGTTGACGAAAAAAATAAGGAAAAAACGACGTTGGAGTGTGCGTCCCATTAATCATAAAAGGAAGAAAACAGGACATTTCCATAATTTGTTTGAAGACATGGCGACAGTAGACAACGATCAACTTAAGAAATATACAAGAATGTCGCAGACCAATTTCTATAAATTGTTAGGACTTCTACAACACAAATATTATTGTTCGATTGTCAAATACATAAATAAACCACTCTTGTCAAATAGTAGATACCATAGAGTATCGATCGAAAATACATAAATCTCGGTATATATCTCAGCTTTCTGTAATCCGTAACCGCAAAAGATAAAGTTGGACCATCTTTTCGGTTTTGGAATAAAATAAGAGATTATTGCCATCTATTATAAACGGATACACAAGTTTCCTATCTTCCAACTTCTACGGCCTAGGGCTTTACGGCTTATTCTTACCGCTTATTCCTATTATAAACGGGCCTTAAGGTGAGGCGTATTTATCGTACCCAGTAAAAGTACCGGGTATTTCCATGCGATACTTTGTACTTGTGACAGATCTCCAAAATACCTGGTTCCAAAACACTCACGAGTATTTTATACTGGGACAAAATATTTTTAATAGGTACTTTTACCAGGTGTTTTTAGTAGGTATTTTTAATGAGTATTTTTGATGGGTATTTTTGATGGGTATTTTTAGTAGGTATTTTTGATAGGTATTTTCCATGGGTAAGGAATTTTTCGAAATGGAATTCCGTAGCTACCCTCCCCCTCCCCATGGATTTCCAAAAATCATTGTAGGGAATCACATAAATATTTTGTGGGGAGCACTCATTTTGAATTTTTTTGTGGGGAATTATGTTTTACAGAAAATCCCCCCCCATGTTTTTTGAATAATAAAAGGGGGAATCAAGCTCACGTAGAATATTTGTGAGGAATTTGTGGGCAGAATTTATGCGAGTTCATTAGAATTACTTATTCTGAATCAATCCTCAGGTATATTTATAAATATTATTACAATATTACAAATATTTATTTTTGAGTATTTTGTCACCGGTATTTTTCTGTACCTGTACTCATTGTACCCAGTAACGAAAAGTACTCATAGGACCCACCTCTACTAGCTATCAATTTATTGGGAAAAATTTAGGACGGGTTGTTTCGGAGAATATGAACAATTCGTCAAATTTCAACGTTTGTTGAGGCGATGGAAGCAATTGAAAATTATCGACGGGGAAAAATGATTAAATTTTGTGAATTTTTCATTAATTATTTTTATATGAAACTAAAGCAAAGCGAAGTGACAGTATTGTTTATAATTATGTATTTTTTTTAGATATTAGTACTTTAAGTTCGGTGATGAGACGAAAAAACCGGCGAGAATGCCGCGGGGTCTAGGTGCATGAAACACAGTACTAATACTGATCAGAGATGTGCTTTATTTCAAATAAATCCATTTCAATTGGAAATGCAAAACGGGTATTTTCCATTTTGCATTTAAATGCTTTTCTAAAAACCATTTTGCATTTTGCAATTTAAATGCTCTTCTCAATGCATTTTCCATTTTAAATGCTTTTTTGCGACATTCTTCCTACTATCTCCACTCATTTTTTTTATCATAAGCCCCAAATATCAGTCGGTCCTCAACTTCGCTATGAGAGATAATTTACATTTGCCAAGTTGCTCCCTGGTAGGAGCCCTGGCAATTGAGTGATACCATTACAAAACATACTGAACATGGGGCCATGACGCTGTTATATTAAATGTTAGAAGGCAGTTTCTATGTTTTTACGTTGGCAACATTAGTCCCGCGCAAATTTTTTGTGGTTTCATAATCTGTAGTCGTGGTGTTTTTGGATTTACCATCATGTAATATGTATGTTCTACATTGATGTCCATTATTAAATGACAAAATTGTTTAAAAATTCTATAATTATTTTAATTTTTTGACCTGAGAAAACATTTTGCATTTTCAATGCATTTTGAAAATTGGTATTTTGCATTTGAAATGCTTTTCTAAAAACCATTTTGCATTTTGAATTTTCAAATGGAAATGTTTTGACCCATTTGCATTTTGCATTTCAAATGGTTTTGAGTACCCATTTTGCACATCTCTGATACTGATGCATTGCTTGCATTCAGCATGTTTCAAACTAAACTACTTGATTAAAATAACACACATTTCGTAGTCGCGTGTTGTCCCTTTCTCGCTATAAATAAAAGCAAGATAAAGTTTTTTGCCTTCGGCAAGGACATCACTGTAACCAGCGTTTATAAAATAGAATCAAAAGAGATACACTATTATTTCTACGGACTAGTGGGAACAAATCTATGGACGATCGGAGTCGTTTATCCGTATCTCCAGCGGCATGAAGCTGTCAAAATGAAAGCCTAGTATAATTCTGTGCATATTGAGAATATCAACTTCAAAGCGTTATTTGCTTCGTATTACTGAAGACGTACAATGGCCACCATAGAACGCTGAAGTATTCAATCAATTCAATTAGTACTGCTCGTTTTAGGTAGGGATCAATTCATCTCCGCGTTGAAGAATGGCATCCTGAAATGATATGTAGGTACCTATAGCTTATTTGTTACCCCCTTTGTTATAAACGTGACATATTCTCCGAAACATTAAGCACGTTATGCTTATTTAACAATAATCATCATGGACCTTAAAGTTGAGCCGTTTGAGGCCTCTATGGAAGGTTTTAACTACGATTCTAAAAGTAATGGAAAATGTCCTCTTTATGTCAGCTTTCAGATTCTAACTCCGACGACTGAATTCTTCCGCAAATCAAAAGATCACATCAATAAGTGCAAAACATCGTCTAATACTCCAGATGTACTTTGTAATTTGAAACAAGAAATGATAGGAATTGATCAAAGGAGATATGGGTTTACAATTTGCAAAGGAGAAGCGAATGTGCATGCCATCTGCCATGCAGTTGAAGCATCTCTCTCAATTAGCTGAACCTTCTACGGAAATCTTTTTTTTTTTTTTTGTATTAGGCAATTCACCCCAAAGAGAGTGAATGTGAAATTCAAGCGAATGACTGGAAGATTTCTCTTCATACTTCAGACACTTCTGTTGATATTCTCCCTTCTCGTGTGAAAGAAGAAGTACCTACTCGAAGTTGGGCAGATGGACTATAGATGTAGGGGAGGTAGGGGAGGGACGGGAAGTCGGGAGACATAGGCACCCCCCTTTTATTCTGATCCGGTCACAGATTTTATTTTTTTCCTAATTTTGTAGTTTACTTTACCGACTGACAACACTGTTCATCCATAGACTTTCTGTGATTTCTGTCAGTTGTTACACACAGACACGTTTGAAGGTAATGCACTCGTAAAAGTGAATATTTTTTTGTGGTTTCGGATCGTAATAAAGAGACAACTAACGAAAGGTATGTCTATTTTTTATAATATATCTCTTGTATATTTACTAACTTATAAATCAAACTGAAATTCATGCTTAAATACCTAAATAAAAAGAAATACCGGTAACTTATTTTGAAAATGTATACAGAGGGAGTAATGGGCATTCTGATGTGAGGGAGGTTTGGGCATGCCCAAAGCTCCCTACTATATATTGAGTATAGGAGGATTTTTTAAAATTCTTATTACCTGCTTTAATTAAACTATTTGAATAAGTTTTTATTACAGAAAGATGCCCTTCTAATTCAAAAAGAAAGGTTTGCGATGGGAAATTCCTAAAGATTTGATATTACGAGCCATAGAAGAGGTATCAAAAGGATCAAAAATAAAAACAACAGCTGATAAATATCATATCCCTAGATCAAGTTTACAAGATAAAAGTAAACAAGATTCTGTAAAGGATTCTTCGCAC